>NC_051407.1:18225715-18226396 GCF_015228065.2 Penaeus monodon
CAGAACCCAGCACTATAAAGATAACAGCTTCCTCGACCTAAGTTCTCGACCAGAGCGGACGAAGAGGGGAGAAAAGCCCTGCAATTTGCAAAACACTTCGGGGGATCAGAGGGTAAGAGGGGCATTCCTGTTGCTCCCTTCTGTTGCAAATTACTGTTAACGATCTCGGGCTATGGTAATAGTAATGATCTTAATAAATTTGAGACGGATAATGCTCTGTCCGGTGTGGGCGTGACTAATTATGGCAGCAGTTATTGTCATTGTCATGATGGTGGGGGTTGGGTTGATTAAAAGTATATTGTGGTGAGGTAGACATCATTAACGCTAATGATAGTTATAACAGCTGATTGTGTTTATTTAGGAAACAATAGTTTACGTAAAAAAAGATGCTGAAAATTCTATTAATAAGCAGAAAAATAAATTATAAATGAATTGATTATGATTATGGGTTTCCAGCGAGTTTCATTCTTAATTTTTCCTCTCAATAGCATTATTAATATGTGAAATATCTAGCCTGATGAGAACTAATTTTAAGTGAAGGCAACAGGTGCGAAATGCAAATTTTTCTTACAAGCTTAAAATTAGGTCCGCACATTAATCTCTCAACGAACATACACTGATGGTTTAGACTTCAAGGGAAGCGGTATAGCGCGTGAGAGATGTGTACATAGGCTGATAGAT
>NC_051407.1:18226821-18227439 GCF_015228065.2 Penaeus monodon
GGTACCTGCCCCCTTTCTTTCTGTGTATTTATTTTACCCCTTTCTCTCCCTCGCCTCGCCTCTGGTTACCTCTATGTCTCGCTAAACACATTCAGTTTACTGAATGTAACCTTTCATTCAAACAAATAAACAAAAATGATTCACAACAAATAATAAAAAAAGTGAAGTGTAAAAAACAAATCACTAAATAATGAAACTTTAGCCGCATTACTTGCACATTCATTTATCGCCTGTCTCTTTTGCAACATTAAATATTGTGATACATAGATAACCAGGATTCTTTTAGTGGAATATCATTCGGTAGAAAAAGAGATAAAACAGACAGAGATATAGATGCAAACACACACGTAAATGCACACGAAGCACATATGCACACTCATTCATACGCAAATGAACAAACGAATGAACCACTACGTAAATATGTACTGGTATGTATATGAATCAGCTTCCAGACCCGTCTACGTATCAACATACATACTGTATATTCATAAGTGCGCTGTCGTGCATTTTCGTTATTTGGCATTTCAAAACAGAATCTACGCAGTGCATATAAATTTTGGGGCATTGTGACCGTGGCTTTTTCAATAATGCTTTATTACTTTTGTCATTTAGGGACTA
>NC_051407.1:18227607-18227871 GCF_015228065.2 Penaeus monodon
CACGGGCGTTTAGTATTTCGAATCAAAGTTCGCTTGCTCTATATTATTAACCCTTTAAAATCCCTGCATATGAACATTACAGTTACAGCAATTTCAGTTCTATGACGTCGTGAAAGTGTACGAACCGAATTTTGTTTTATGAAATGGGGGCGGAAACGTAAAGAAAAAAATGTATAGTCATAGGAGCATTTGGCATGTGTTTGTTATAAAAGGAAACGGTTCACTTTAGGGGAATCGATGTTATTCCTTATATTCGGGTGCGGT
>NC_051407.1:18228890-18229068 GCF_015228065.2 Penaeus monodon
AGCAGGCATATTAAGTAACTTTTCTAATAAAAGACGAGGCAACATTTTCCCCTGTAAACCTGCAGTATTGGCCCAGGCGATGAGGGTCTCTGCTTAAGAAGGAATTTAAATGCATATATTTTATGAAGAATAAGTCACAATAAGCCTAAATATAGATAAGAAAGATGGAAAGAAAGGG
>NC_051407.1:18229142-18231051 GCF_015228065.2 Penaeus monodon
CACATCCAACCTTGCCTCTGTATCTCGTGGTGTCACGGCCAATGATCGTAAGTCTTTGGCAAATGCTTTGTACTTTTAATGTATTTCTTTATTTCAGTTTATATGAAATTATTATGAAATACGACTTTTTATGTCTACGTTCATTATATATCATTATGTAGGCCTATTTCGTTTAAATATACTGCTTTCATACGATACACAGGGATGCTGCATGCACTGCACTATTCACTGCTCGTCAGAAGTTTGTTTACAGTGCTACTTGCGTTCATGATTTTTTTTCTGGTGAAAACGAAGTCTTCATGAAATCGTTGATATCTCAGGGATTACACTAAAGGCTTTGTTGCAGCTCCAGAAATCTGTACCTTCCCATCTTTAAAGGTACAGAATAATTTAACTAATGAAACAATCGCGTAAGTTTATACGGTGATTGGGGAAGAGGGCCAGGGTCGGAGCCCCCGGCATGGAGCGGTGATGGGGGAGGGGGGTGGAGCCCCTAGCTCTGGAAATACAGCGGTCGGAAGGGGTTTCGGGGGTTCCCCGATGGAAGGAGCTGGGGACAGTCCCTGGGTTAGGAAGGTTTTTGATCGATGCGACGATTTTTGTGATAGTTTTTGCGTTCAGGATAGGATCATTCGTTCGTGAAACGCCGTGTCGAATCTTCTCTGATTCTAGCTTCTACTTTCTTTCACTTTTTGGCACTTTTCCCATATTCTTTTGCCTTTTAAATTACCTGTAATAGGCGAATTCAGCCATATCCCCTGACTCAAAAATCAGATTCCCCACGGGTCCTCTGCGTTACTGACTTGAGCTGAGGACTTGTGAATGTATTATTAAAATCCCGTAAAGGTCCCTAAACAGTACCTTTAAGTGCTACCCTGACGGAAATACCCTTAATCCTTCTATATTCCCAAAACAGATACCTCAGACTTTCTCCTTTCCCAGAGCAGTTGGTACTGGTGGCAGAATTCGTAAAACAATGTTTTCGCATATCTTATGCAACTTCAGTACAAACCACATCAAGTTTCAATTGTATTTGGACAGAACGGAACACAAGGCATATCTTCTGATCAAAATATATTGGGCGATTGAAAGCTTGAATATGTCTGGAAAAAATATGCCGCCGTGAACTATACAAACATATTCGTTATTTTTAAAATACTAATTCTCGAGAAATATTATATATGATATTACTTGAAAGATATGTAGTTTTGACGGGTTAATGATGCGCAGTGGATATCGGTTAAAAAACTGTGATTGTAGTCCTATTTAAACTACTGACTTGGTTTTCTGCAACCTCGTGTTTATTTCCTAGCATTCTACAATCAATTACAAAATAATATAAAATTCGAAAGAACCTATAAAAGATAATAAGGAGAAAAGTTTCCGCGTACCTCTCCCTCCCTTTGCTAAAATCTTCATCGTTCCAGCAACACTCACTCTGTACGAAAGGGTGTTTAGGGTAAGAGACAGGGAAGGTACTATACTGGAATACCATAGGGGTCCTAATCTGTTTTAGTAACAAAAGTACACACTGCACATTAGAGTTTAACCTTGTATGTTGTTTTTATACCTTCTCGACGTTAGATTCTCTTTCCTGTTCGGCCTGCACTTATCACTTTGCATTATTCATTCGTGAAATGAGTCAAAACAACACATTGCAAATTATTAGCAGAACTCAGTCCCTTCTAAATTTATTTTTTTCTTATGATTAGGTTTGTCACCATAAGCATGCGGCGCGTCCTAAGTGCATCAAAATATTATTACGGTATACTATGACCTTGCAAGAGAGTACCGGAATATAATAATTTCTTATGTAAAAAGTATATTAGCTAGACAATTTTTGTTTTAAAAGTAAGACCGTTAGTTGAGCGTCGATCGATGGTTACGCTTGTCTGAAATGCATATATCA
>NC_051407.1:18232247-18232311 GCF_015228065.2 Penaeus monodon
TCCTTACTTTCCGTTATTTAACTCCTATTTATGGCATCTAATCGATTTCTCCAATTCCCCAATA
>NC_051407.1:18232388-18232684 GCF_015228065.2 Penaeus monodon
CACCTTTTTTTTGTGTAAAATTTGTTGCACTACATATCGAGGATTGACCAAACATACGAATTCGTTATGTATGCTTGTGTTTTACATCAAATGCAATCATGAAAATAGACGATGATGGCAGAAATCAATCCGTTTTCGGGGAAAGAAAAATATGACATGATCTTCCTTATGCTGCTTGGGAAAAAAGTAAAGAAAACGGAGGTTATCTTCTGGTAGACTATGATAATTTTGGTTTGAAAATTTCATGGGAGGTAGGAGCTTCTGTCGCTTATATTCTATTTGTTTCTGTCGGTCGG
>NC_051407.1:18232772-18233063 GCF_015228065.2 Penaeus monodon
TTGCATATTACATTAAAGAGAACATCTCAATCACAATGAAGCACGTTTTAAGCCCATACAAAAGAACTATATTCCTAAAGATTATATTCCCTTTACATGAAAAAAATACTAACAATAATAAATGAACATGCTACTAAGCTTACGGGGATATAGAGCAAAAAACACAACCCTATGTAATCTGCCACTAAGGTCGAATATCGGTCGCGAGCTCTTCATAAAGGCTGTAACTTTCAAGTGCAAATTCCCTTAAGTGGCAGCAACATTGCACTGTTCAAGAGTAACAGCCTACGC
>NC_051407.1:18234418-18234616 GCF_015228065.2 Penaeus monodon
GCCTGCCATGTGCAAGCCGGATCCCGCTTCAAGCTCTACGCTCTGCAACAAGGAAGGTTGCAACCTTCTCTCTCTCTCTGCAGAAGACTTTAAGCAGCAGAGAAAGCAGAAGTTGTGGACCCCCCCTCCCCCCCTTTCACACTGGCTGCCCTAACCCCAACCCTTGACTCTTTTGTAAGCTATTTGTGATAGTGTCTG
>NC_051407.1:18235221-18235442 GCF_015228065.2 Penaeus monodon
CCAGCAAGCATGCAGAAAGGCAGCCAAATAGAGCAGGGAAAGACAAGTGGCCCCACGAGAGAACGACAGAGACGGGGAAATGAAATAAAAGGAATAAAAGAGAATGAGAGGGACACACGCAGGAAAATAAAACGCAAGAAAAGCATTACTTCCACATATTCGCCATCGTTATTACATTAACCTCTTTCCCTCGGGCGGTTTTGAAATCGAGACGATCTGTG
>NC_051407.1:18235830-18236020 GCF_015228065.2 Penaeus monodon
ATTGATAATCTCTCTGATACTTATCCTTGCCTCTATCTCTCAGCTGTCTCGGTAGCGTTGTCATGTTACCATAGCAACACCGGGGAGTGAATGGCCGTCCATAACAAATTCGAATATTTTCATCTGTCGCTACGAAAGTGACTCGGGTTATTAGGGCTGCCTTATGAGCTTTTCTATTCCTCCGACTGAT
>NC_051407.1:18237030-18237237 GCF_015228065.2 Penaeus monodon
TTCGTCATTTATTTTTTCTCTCTTCCCATACACACGCTATTTTTCGATTTGATATTGAATAAAACTGTACAGTTGTTAAATTTGCTTCTAATTCTTTAACAAAAGATTCCGATTCCAGTTTGTTTATTCAGATATACCTTCATTTATTTCCTTTTCTGTTATTTTTGGCACTAGTGATATACTGATTTTTTTTTTAATAATGTTTCT
>NC_051407.1:18237339-18237560 GCF_015228065.2 Penaeus monodon
ATTCCCCCTATTGCAAATTCAGGACCAAGCAAATGACAGTGTCCTCTCCATCCCTTCACGGCTGCTGTTGCATCGGCCTACGTTGCTGGTTGCAAAGGGCGTGTTGCAATCCGCGGCCATGGCTTCTTCTTGACGTGTTGCCATTGAACGGGTGAGTGCGGCGCTGTAGTCTGGCTCTGCCGTTGATGGCCGCGGCTTTAGAAACACAGCCAGTCAGAATT
>NC_051407.1:18237638-18237709 GCF_015228065.2 Penaeus monodon
TGATGCTTGTCTCCTTCCTCTTCCTTCTCTTCTTCTTCTTCTTCCTCATCTTCATCCTCCTGCTCTTCCTT
>NC_051407.1:18237760-18238731 GCF_015228065.2 Penaeus monodon
CCATCTTTCGCTACCCACTCTTTTCCATCATCTTTTTACTCCTCCTCCTCTTCCTTTGCCAGGGTTATTATTAATCCTCCTCCTCCTCCTCCTCCTTCTTCTTCTGCTTCTTCTTGAATCCCCTTCATTTCCTCCCGTCTCCACCTCCTTAACTGTCTCCCTCTCCTTCCTTCCTTCGTCAACCTCTCTCACCCTCTTTCCCTTTCATTCTCTTCTTCTTTCACCAATTTCCCCCCCTAATTGTTTCCTTTTCTTCTCCCCACTCTCCCCATTATTACTTGATCCACTTTCTCCCTCATTCTGCCTTCAGCCTCCTCCTGAATTTCCTCTAAGTCCCCTTCCTTTCCCATTAATCATCTTATTCCTCTCCCTCCTCCTCTCCAATGCTTTACCTTTCCCTCTACATTCAAACTTCTTATCCACAACTTTATCACTTCTCCCCCTTCATGTCTTTTATATTCCTTACCTCCCTCTTCACAACCCACTCCTCCTCCTTCCCTACCTCCTTCATATTCCCCTTCCTTCCGGTCCTTCTCCTCTCCCTCCCTATTCTTAACCTTCCCTCTTCTTCCTCTACTTTACCCCCTGCCCGTCTCCCTTTATCTATACCTACACATCCCCCCTTTTTTAAAACCACCTTACCCATGGCTCTTACCCTAACCTCCCCTACCCTATCCCCTCCTTCCCCACCTCTTTTCTATAGCTCCTCTTCGCATTCCTTCCCCTTCCCTTTTTCCCCTCCTTCCCCACCTCCCTTTCTACCTCCTCCACCCCTTCCGCGTACCCTCCTCCCCCCCGAGAATCTGTGACCTTTCTTGCCCATCTGAGTCCTTGTATTCATGTTTACGAAAGGGTTGTTTGTTTGCTTGTGTGACTTCCAATGTCTCGTATTCGAGTGTTGCTGAAATGGTTTGTGAATGAACTAGTGCATAAACAGACTTACGAAGGTACAAATCGACTCTTGCCTTTTA
>NC_051407.1:18240061-18240858 GCF_015228065.2 Penaeus monodon
ACAGTAAATTTTGACAATAATATCAGATAGAAAGACGTAGTTTTGACAAACTCGAAAGACCATGCTGTTATTTCGTTTCTGCTGTAGCTGTGTTTCATTTTAAAAATTTGTCCGTTTCTATTAGTAAGAGTACATACCCGATTTCACAATTTACAGTGGATCGAAGTTCACATAATGGTAGGCCGCAGGAAAAGAAACCATTTTATTAACAATAACAACAACAGATGAACAAATAACAAAGTGTAACCTGATTATTAAATATGTGTGAGAGAACATTTCAGACAAGCGTAACCATCGACCGACGCTCAACTCACGGCCTTACTTTTAAAACAAACATTATCTAGCTAATATACTTTTTAATTAAAAGTTATTTTCTTCTGGTACTCTATTATAAGGATGCACTGAGGACACTTATGGTGACAAACCTAATCATAAGAAAAGATTAAATTTAGAAAGGACTGAGTTCTGCTAATAATTTGCAATGTGTTGTTTTGACTCATTGCACGAATGAATAATGCAGTGATAAGTGCAGGCCGAACAGGAAAGAGAATTTAACGTCGAGGTATAAAAACGACTTACAAGGTTTTGTTTATTGTCGAGTAGGGGGTTTGGCAGAAGGTGGAAGGAGAAGGAACTACTTCTGGTGGATTCCCAGAAGAGTGAGAGGTCTCGTATCGATGTCAGTGAGTGCTTTCATATGACAAAATTCATATAAACGTAAGGTGCAATCTAGGACTGGAGGTGAGAAGGAACCGTGTGTGCAGAGTAAGGGGAATTTGCTCCGTTTTGTGCATTTA
>NC_051407.1:18240878-18241341 GCF_015228065.2 Penaeus monodon
AATCGAATCTAATATGATGTAAGTCATTGCAGATACACATGAATAATACAGGAGATACATAAACATAATATTGAAATGAGACATATATGAAAGAAATGATACTGGAAATCCGACATATGATAGCTACGTCACCTAATAATAATAGCAACATTTATGACATTACATGTTCATGAGAGCAACACAACGATATAACAAATATTAGACGAATCGTCTTTAATAACGAGGGGAAGAGGGAAAGGCTCGATACATCACGGTCAGCAAATGTCAGCTTTGGGAGCAGTTTTGACTGGCCGTGCTGATGAGGCGGTTAGGCGACAGGATACAAAAGTTAGCTACGTGCGCCGAGTTAGCTCAAACCTCTGCCAAAGCCCAGTATTTCCAATGTCACAGTGGGAGAAGGAGACTGGGAGAAAGACAGATAGACAGGCAAATATGCAGACGAATGGAGAGACTGATTGCCGAC
>NC_051407.1:18241471-18241859 GCF_015228065.2 Penaeus monodon
GATATTGGAGAAAAGACAGGTGTTTACTCGTATATTCAAAATAAATGTGTCAGAATCATGTGCATATAGTAGACCCGTTTTCTATGAGAATCTGCATCATCTACGGGCGAAGTTCGGGTGTTCAGAATTCACGGAACGTTGGGTCAGTATAACAGTATTCATGATCATGATAACAGTGATGAGTGAAAGGAACCAATGGTATCAACAAGAAAAAAACAATGAAGTGAAACAGTGAGCCCAAGAAATGTAATAGAAAGGAGAACAAATAGCCTACAGCGATCAGGGAAGCTTGTTATGAGGAACAGTCATTTCTTTAATCTCATGATTGCCCCTAGAGCAACATACATTAATTTTCATTACAATCTGTGCATTACGTTTCGTGAAATCC
>NC_051407.1:18242789-18242922 GCF_015228065.2 Penaeus monodon
TCATCTCTCATGTCGAACGAGGTCGCCGGAAGCGCACACATCACCCATGAAATCGTGGCACTGGGGTGAAGATAGTGCCATTCCGGCGCTTAAGCGAGGGAGAGGCACTGCGCCGCCGTCATTCCTGTGAAAT
>NC_051407.1:18244921-18245118 GCF_015228065.2 Penaeus monodon
GAAAACGCGCGTCATAAAATCAGCGTCAAAAGGGACCGAGCGCGAGACGGCCGCTCAACACGTTATACTCTCGGCCAAACTTTAGACCCTTGATGTCTGGAAACGAATTATGTTCGGGGACGCAGCGACAGCGCTTTAGAGGCGGCGCTAGAAATTACGACATCGTAAGGAAGGGAAGGCAAGAGACGAGATTGTGC
>NC_051407.1:18245437-18245696 GCF_015228065.2 Penaeus monodon
ACAGTGTGTACAGGGGTAAGGAGAGAGAGCAGGAGAAATAAGTAGAAGGGAGAAGTAGGTATGAGGAATGGGAGAGAGGTACATACAGGGAGAAGGCGAGGAAAGGTGAAAATAAGTGTGAGGGAGGAACAGAGAGAGAGTGGAGACGAGGGGGTGGAAAAAGGAAAGGGAGAAGCAGAGATAGGCTATAGGTATCGGAAAGGGTAAGTTAAGGTTTGAGACGAGATGGGTATTTTAAAAAATCTCTCAGCAGGACATC
>NC_051407.1:18245734-18245904 GCF_015228065.2 Penaeus monodon
CGCGCTACCCAGAATCTTTAGATATATTTTCTTGAACAAATAAAATAAACCTTTCAATAAATAAAAGGATATAACATGTTCACATAATCATATTTATCTAGAAAACTGATCACTTACAAGCAATTATTTCAACGGAGGTTACTGAAGCTCCTTGCCTCTTGCGTGAACTC
>NC_051407.1:18247711-18247824 GCF_015228065.2 Penaeus monodon
GTCATTTGCAAACTTATTATTCTCTACACTCAAACGTCACAGTTAATTAAAATGTTCCCGTTGCTGTCACTTGCTAATTGCCACAAAGACTAATGCAGGATGGAAAGCCCTAA
>NC_051407.1:18248022-18248389 GCF_015228065.2 Penaeus monodon
ATAGGATAATTATCGTGATGATGATAACGATGTAAAAAAAATAACATTGGGAAGGAAGGGAAAACGTTTTAAAAAAGGAAGCAGAGAGAATATGATAATTTTAGGGATTATGAAAATGATGAGAAAATTCAAAATGTTACTTCAATAATTAGAGACGATGGAGAGGAAAATAAAGGTAATTTCAGTATAGCTTATTTGAATGATAATTTCTAGAGTGTAGGTGATTTTTATGAGAAAATCAATGATAAAACTAAGGATGATAAACAAAATAATGATTGTAAAAATCAACAGCTATTATGATATCCGTAGATGATACTTATACCAAGAATAGCATTGCTGTTAACTATAAAAGTAATAATTTAAGTAC
>NC_051407.1:18248444-18248809 GCF_015228065.2 Penaeus monodon
CACGACTGGAAAAGGGAATCAAACAATTACATGCATTGAAAGTTCTGATTATGATGATGGGGAAATTAATGAAGAAGATAATGACAATAAGAACTATATTAGTCGTAATGACAACAATATATTTAACTATGAAGCCTACTATATAGTCGCTAATAGAGATGTTTGTAATGTGACTGATACTACTCATGCTCCTCCTACTAATACCATTACTCTTATTATTACCAAATATTCCGGTAATGCAATACCATTTGTTTCCCTTCCGCCCCTTTCCCCTTCTCTCCCCTCTTTCATCTGCACTTTTTTCTCTCTCTTTCGCCACTAGTCGTCCTCCCTTTCCTTCCTACATACGCTATCTCAGTGTGCTT
>NC_051407.1:18248830-18249360 GCF_015228065.2 Penaeus monodon
CATGCACTTTCCTACCTACTTTGCGATTTTTCTCTCCCCTTCTCGTACCTACTACTTACTATCCACAGGTCCCCTTCTCCTCTTCCTCTTCCCCCTTCTTCTTCTGTCATCTCTTCCTTCCTCCCTCTTCCCCATCCTCTTCCCCTTCCCCCTTCCTACCTTTCCCCATTGCTCTCTTCCTCCTCCTTAATCCATCTTCTTACCTACTCGGTCCTTTTTTTCTTCCCACCTATTCCTCATCCGTCGCATCTCCCTTCCCTTTCCTACCTATTTCCCATCCTCCGCTTGCTCCCCCCCTCTCCCCCTATCTCCCTCCCTGCTCCGAACCCCGCCCCCCCCCTACTTCTCGCCCGCCCCCTTCATCTCCCTATTCCTTCCAACTTACTGTTCCTATCCCCCTCCCCCATCCACCTTTACCCTCTCCCCCCTATCCACCTACCCCCTTCCACCTATTCTACCTCTTCCCCTCCCCCTCCCCCCTCCCCCTTCCCACCTGCCTTTTCCTTTCCTTCTCTCCTCCTTCCCACCTG
>NC_051407.1:18249395-18249556 GCF_015228065.2 Penaeus monodon
ACCAGCCTCCTATCCCGCCCCATATTCTCAGAAATCCTGGCAGGACGGAGGACAATAACACATGAATTTCCTGAACCTCATTAAGTGATTTTTATATTCCTCTTTTTTATTGCAACAAGAGCGTCTTTGCTTGCTTTGAGTAAGACCCTTTATATTGCATA
>NC_051407.1:18249740-18249967 GCF_015228065.2 Penaeus monodon
ATCTGATAACCTTCTCCACAGATCTGGCATCAATTATCCATTTCTTTATATTTCCCGAACTGCATTTACGTTACTTGATAAAATTTCCTTTCTATAATCTCTCCCACTGCTTTCCTTTCCCCATCCCTATTTTTCTCTTTGCCTGTAACTCCTTCCCTCCACCCCCTTTCCCCCTCACCATAAAATCCCCTCCCGTGCACCCCCCCCCACACACACCCTTAGGATTG
>NC_051407.1:18250013-18250080 GCF_015228065.2 Penaeus monodon
AGTGAGTCAAAAAGTCTGGAATTTTTTGGAAGGGGAGAAGAGTGAGGACATGGATCGGGGAGGGAAA
>NC_051407.1:18250285-18250406 GCF_015228065.2 Penaeus monodon
GGAGCCGATCGAACACCCACTTGTCTTGTCACAGAGGAGCCAAGTTTTTGTTTACTCCCTTTTTCGTCTTTTTCCTTTCTTTGCGATGCACTGTCAAGCTGGAATGATTGTGGAAGACGAG
>NC_051407.1:18251684-18251845 GCF_015228065.2 Penaeus monodon
GCCGTAATACATCAATTCCCTTCCTGACAAGCACTCGAACCCACTCACTCTATGATAACACCCAGAATGAAAGGAATTTAATCAACGTGTAGTCACTGTGGTATTGTGGTAAAGATTTATGTGTGAACGTATGTACGTATGCAAATGTGTTGACTTATTTA
>NC_051407.1:18253215-18253544 GCF_015228065.2 Penaeus monodon
CTTCGCCAGGAGCTCTTGTCAGCATCAGAGCCCTGATTAAGGGAAAAAGGGAGGACAAGAAGATTACAAGGATCTTGAGAAAGAGATTACGTGAACAGAAGAGTTTGTAATATAAAAACAAGCCGGTGTGTCACTTCATCTATCTTTGTCTCCTCCTCTTTCTCACGTATCCTCACACATTCTCTCTTCTCTCTTTATTTGTGTATCCTCCTCCTTTCTCTTCTTCTTTCTTTTTGTTAAATGTACAAGCATTTATTCTTTCATGTGTTTGAATGTGAGTATGTTTACCTTTTTGTCTCTCTTTTTAATTCTCTCTTCTCTTTTTTTTT
>NC_051407.1:18253638-18254328 GCF_015228065.2 Penaeus monodon
ATCTTTCCCTCTGCTTTTTCTCTTAATTTATTCCATATTTTCCTCTTTCTTTATCTAGTATATCAAGTTCAATATAAACAGCAATTCATTCCCATCCTCAGCTCTTTGTTCACGGTGCCAGTCAACTTTGTCATTACTTGATGCTTACTAATGCTGACAAGTATATCCTGCGGTAGATTTCAGCTACCATTCTGCCACACCCCTTTTGACTTGGCAGTCTTACGTGTCATTATCCTTATTCCAAGACTCACTCTAGCTGGCACTGTCTGTGAGAGGTGATCATACTCCGTAGCTTTTCCTGTAGCATGTATTTCAATCAAAATGAAGAATATATATTGCAAATACAACAAGGAAAAGAAACAGGGAAAAATTTCACACATGATCAACACCTCCTTTTACAATATGCTATAGTTTAAGGTGTGAGATGGAAAAGTGAAAAGGTGAATATATAGTTTCTTTGTTGGAATACGCACTTGTGTTTGCAAATCAGTGGTACCGTATTATGGAAATTATTGATAAATCGCAACTTGGATTCTATGCTGCGCCCTCGTCCGTGTCAGCTTGGTATAAAATTCTCCGCCATCAGAAATCCTCTAAAGGCGAAAACAAGATAAATTAGAAAAGATTGAAAGATCAAAAACCCTATCAGCGCTCAAAAATCCGGTTTCAAATTACATGTTTAGCAAAAAA
>NC_051407.1:18254378-18254595 GCF_015228065.2 Penaeus monodon
ACGTATTGGCACTAAATTAATTCATTCATCCTAGACCATGCAAGCGTAATCTTACAGACAAACATAGAGCCAGTACCAGGGCAAATATGTAACGATCCCTTTAACAGAAGTATTTTCTACAAAATTTCAAACAATTCGTATGAAAAAGTGACAACCATCAGACCGCGATGGTGCAATAATCCATTTTTCAGCTCATTGCAAATTATTACACAAATAA
>NC_051407.1:18254679-18254799 GCF_015228065.2 Penaeus monodon
CGGGACGTAAATTTCGTTTCCAACTGTCGTTTATCAATCAGAAAAGACGCAAATCGCTCCAGCATAATTGCCAGCCAATCAGAATACATTTCTAACCAAATAACGAAACGAACGTACGAG
>NC_051407.1:18254997-18255067 GCF_015228065.2 Penaeus monodon
TTCATTTTGGCGATATGTGGAACACTCCGCTCTGAGGCATTGTGCAGGGGAGCTTATTTCAGATTCATTA
>NC_051407.1:18255263-18255432 GCF_015228065.2 Penaeus monodon
GGATAATCTAACATATAACCGGCAGAGTCACAGCTAATCCATGTCATTTATCAAATGAGCTAAAATGCTACAGTGCGTTTTTAGAAGTAATGGCAATTTAGGTGTGGAAGCTGAGATTTTTCAGTGACTTGGTTTATTCTAGGTTTTCATACCATACATTTTGTTTGCT
>NC_051407.1:18255592-18255675 GCF_015228065.2 Penaeus monodon
CCCAACCAAAAATACCTCCCCCCCCCCACAAAAAAAAAAAAAACATAAGCCCAAAGACGCACACGCAGACAGCAAGCCATTTC
>NC_051407.1:18255754-18255987 GCF_015228065.2 Penaeus monodon
TCTTCATTGCAACCAGACTTCACCAGCATCCGGTGAGAAAAAAAGACAGACAGGCGAGGTTTGAATTCATTAATCAAATGGCAAGCTGGACGCTCACGAGTTTATCTCCGTTTGGATTCTTTTCGGCGGAAAAGAAGAAGAAAAAAATCGAGACAGAAAAAGGCGGATCAGCGGAGGAAATTGAGCTGTTGCTGTTGCAGGATTTTTTCTTTTCTTAGGCGTCGGTTGGGGAG
>NC_051407.1:18257796-18258315 GCF_015228065.2 Penaeus monodon
GGGACAAAATGTGTACTTAGTTATAAACAAACAGTTCCTATGCTTTGTGATATTACTAACATAAGATAAGTATGAAATAGATGAGTATACCCTCATATCGTTTTCTAATGTGTACGACATCTATAGGGAATTTGCATAACTAATCTGTGTAAACATTGGGAGCCATTTTGTTACACAGGGAAGCAAAGTAAGGTGTCTGAGGTAATATATCTGAGTATATCTATGTAATCTGCTGATATATTTTTATATTAGTATAAGTAAATGATACTTTGTTATATAAAGGCTTAATTAAATATGAATGTAATATGATTATTGATATATATTGTATGAAATAATGGTTATATGTAAAGCATGTATTAGTTGAAGATTTGTTAATTTCAGTTTAACGGAAACAATTGGGAAATAATTAGGACAAATGGATGGTAATGAGTTGCATATGAAGAAAAGATATCAAGATGTATTCAGGACGCAATAAAGTACCACAAAAAGGCCCCAAGCGTTTCCAGTGAAACCCACCGG
>NC_051407.1:18260710-18261105 GCF_015228065.2 Penaeus monodon
TCGTCGATTTAAAGTTGATTCTAGCTCATGAATATTCATTCATTCAGCTTTCCGTCGCGTAATACCATGGAAATAAATGGACTGGTCTTTATCCTATGGTTGTGGAACATCTAAACATTTATTCGACTGCGCTTTGGTTAGATTGATGGAGTTAATGGAGAAATGGCGGGCTTTGATAAATGGGTGTGGAAAGAAGGGAGTGGGAATGGAGAAGAAAGGGAGGAAATAGTGATAGGAGTAAAAGGAGAGTGATAAATGAGAGGATAAGGGTAGGAGAGGAGGGGGAGGGAAGGAAGAGGTAAATTAAAATGCTTGATGAATATGGGTCGGGAGTTGATATTCAATAGGTTGGTAGAAATTGCATTAAACGTGTCCGTGCAAAATTTAATCATTTG
>NC_051407.1:18261374-18261516 GCF_015228065.2 Penaeus monodon
CATGAATAAAGAGTGAAATCCTCGCGGGAGGAATCGTGTCCCTGACGGACAGTCTAAACTCAAGGGAATTCATGTTTTCCGGCCAATGCACACAGAGAGGAAAAGCCGCTTGGAAGCAATTGAAAGAACGAAGGAACGAGGC
>NC_051407.1:18262862-18263376 GCF_015228065.2 Penaeus monodon
ACCACAGTTTTATCCCTATACGTGGCCATGTAGTTACCGCTATTTACGTCACGCACAATGTTATCTAAAGCGGAATAAACAGCCGCGGAGAGGTGAAAGAGAGAGAAACTGCAGGATCTTTCGTAAACAACCGAACGTAGGTAAAAAGATCCTTCCCTTTTCTAGTCTTACTCGATGCTCTCTCCCGGGAGACGGATGTCAAGGGAAGTCTACCAGCTTAAAAAGACGCTCGCACTTGACTTCACTGATGTCCGCTAGTCCTGTGACACTTGACATCGACGTCGGTTTCGGAGAGGTTAACAACACCGAGATTAATGTTTGATGAGCGTGTTTACTCTTCAGGGATGCTGTGTATAAAGTGTGTGTGTGAGGGAAAGGAGAAAGGAAGCACTGGTGGAAAAGTGGAAGGAAAAGAAGGATGAAGGAAAAATTAACGAAGATTTAGAATAAGGAGAATTATAAGGACATCGAAAAATGGGGGATTTTTTTAAAGAATAAGAATATATATATGTTT
>NC_051407.1:18264224-18264343 GCF_015228065.2 Penaeus monodon
TCTTGATAAAAAAAATTTTAAACCATGATAAGATATAATATGGCAAAATTTGAGGGTTGTGATATAATGTGATGGAAAAGGGGATATTGATGATTATGTATGAAAATAATCGGAAACGG
>NC_051407.1:18264465-18265351 GCF_015228065.2 Penaeus monodon
GGTTGTCATTCCTCTTCCTTCGGAAGCTGTTACCAGAGTTCACCAGTGTTTGTTATTCACATTTTTATTGTTGATATCGTGACGGTAGGGTATGTGTACTCATTACCCGAAATAAAAATGTTCCAACTTGTGATTTATTTATCTTTTTCTTCTCCTCCAGGTATGTAAGACGAGCGAACTGCAACAGCAAGAGAGGTATGGTGCAACAAAGACATGTTTTGTTTGTGTGTAAGAAACGTGTGGAAATGGATATCCGCTGAAATAAAATTGAATTCCTTGTACCCTTATTTTGTTAGTTTTTATTTGACTGTGTGTTTGTTGTGGGCTTGTCTGTTGTTATTGTGATTATACACTTGTTTATTTTATTCATTTGTTATCATTGTCCCTCTTTAGTCGATTAGGAATATTTCGTTGTTTGGTAAAACTGTATTTCCAACTGAGGACTGCTAATGTCCTGCTGCTATGGCCCTAACACGTGAAAACATCCAAGTAAATAGCTTTGGCATATTCCATCTTCTGTATATATGCATTAAAAACCCAAATCAGTTATTTTTTTTCTGTTTTACATTACGTTGTTTATTGATACGTGTCTTCTGCAAAATATAAACCACAGAACATCAGAGCTAAGCATATCATTTGATCTTGTTGCTTTACTGTATGCAGGATATTAGCAAAGTGAAACTCGCAGTATGTAAACAAGTCAGTGATTTTCGCAACTAAGACGTGTTTGTGATATGGAGAGTGAAACATCCATTCCGGAGACTTCAGTAGCAAACAACAACAATAAGAGCAAAAATAGGTTATACAATAATTTTCTCAAATTTCCGGACAAGTAGGTATATCATGGTGCATTTCTCTCTGAAGGAAGTACATTGCTTATTAAGAA
>NC_051407.1:18265958-18266598 GCF_015228065.2 Penaeus monodon
CGTTTATGTCTTGTGGTAAAATGGTGGTTCTGAACCTTAGTCTCTCCTGCATTCTCCTTTACTACAGTCATCAGGGGATCCTTACCACGCCTGTTAATGCTGGCCACTGCTAAATCATCACTAATAGCAATTTTGACGTAGCTTCTGTAATTTATATAGGGAGTTATCCCATTCATACCTCTCTGGCTGTTCCTGTTATATATTCCTTCGCATGTTAGTGTGTGTGATTTTTTTTCTTAGCTCCATGATGTTACGTAATAAAAACGCCTATAACATAGGCTTGACGCTTTATCGGGTCCTTCCTCGTGTACTGGTGAGTTTCCGAATTCCTTGTCAAGAAATGAAGAGGCTAGAACTCTTCTCATGTCTTCCTCCCCTCCTGCTTGTATCTTTTCCTCGCGTCTTTCTCTCTTTCAATTACGTTAATGACATGTTCCAATCCACACCAGACATTGCATTTGTTGCTTGGCCGGATGCCTTGTTCGTGGCCATAAAGTACACGTCTGCAACGCATGCAGTTCTCCACAGTTGCATCTAACAATATCCCAAAGAAACTACGCATGTTGGAGAAGGGTTGTTGTCCTTATGAAACAACCTGTTGTATGTCCTTTTACTCGAAACGCACTTCCAAAGTTCACTG
>NC_051407.1:18266705-18267280 GCF_015228065.2 Penaeus monodon
GTGAAATTATCCATTCTCATCCGTATTCCTTTTTTTCTACGCACATACACATCGTCAAACGGGATGACTTCATGGAAAGTCACATTCTTCGCTACCCTATTAACAGGAGGTCCATCTCGTTCACCCAGAGGGAATAGTCCTTTCACAGAGAAGAGAGAGGTGGAAGAAGAAACTGCCTGACAGGTAATCTATGGCTCGGTGCGTAGCAATGAGACCATGCATAAACACTACTCGTAGTGGTACGCTAGAGATTCTACTGTACTGTGGCAAAGAGTAGCTATTACACATTTTCGTTCACTGTGGGTATTATCCTATACTTATATCGTTCTTCTTGGTAATGTGGCATGTGTCTTGCTGTGAAACACCCAAGTTGGTCAATAAAAGACAATGAAGGCGGTGTATCCCTTCGCCCCTCCTCTGTCTCTATGGGAAAAGTTTTGCGACGAAGTCCAGATTTTTAAAATCGAGGAGGCTAACGAACCTCGTTAGCCTTTGCTTTACATTAGTGTCATATGTTACCGAGGGGTTTATTTTCTGCTGGGCAGTCATTTTCTTTATATGCAGTATATGCTTCT
>NC_051407.1:18267435-18267574 GCF_015228065.2 Penaeus monodon
TAAATTTTTTTGCCGCTTTATTATCTTTCTATATCATATATCTCCCTCTTTTTTCTATTTTTTATTTTGGGGCTTTCTTGTATCCCTTTTCCCCATCGTCTCTTCTTCCCGTCCACCCCCTGTCTTTTTCCTTCTTCCG
>NC_051407.1:18268334-18268446 GCF_015228065.2 Penaeus monodon
ATATCTATACAGACATTTTTCGCAAGATGTTGATTGCGCAAAAGAGATCCATTTTCTGTCTCGTTTCCTCGTCTTCTCCTTTCTTTTGTTCCCGGGGGAATTCAGGTCCTAT
>NC_051407.1:18268876-18268984 GCF_015228065.2 Penaeus monodon
AACATCCGAAAATAACGAAATCAAACGAGAAAAGATAAAACTGTGTATACAAAAGAATTAAATAGACTCGAACAGAAATATCAAATAATAATCAAGCAAACTAAAAAC
>NC_051407.1:18269033-18269115 GCF_015228065.2 Penaeus monodon
AACAATAGTGGCAAAAACAAGGTTATCGCGCCCCTCATCACCACCAGCGGATAACCTCGCTATTACCCCACCGATAAAAAAG
>NC_051407.1:18269561-18269759 GCF_015228065.2 Penaeus monodon
CCCCGCGACGCCCCTTGGCCTCGCGAGAGACAGAAGCAAATGCCAGAACGTCGCCGAGAGAGGGGAGCCGACTCTCCGTCCCCAGAAGGAGGCGCAGAAGGAGGTTAAAGCGTCTTGGGTTTCTCACGCAGGGGAACTTCAAGAGGGAGGTTGATTTGCCGAGTCGCTTGATGGCGGAGGAGGTCGAGTATGGGAGGT
>NC_051407.1:18269937-18270444 GCF_015228065.2 Penaeus monodon
TCTCTTCCCTTCCTCCTCCCTCCTCTTCCCCCCTCACCCCTTCCTCCTTCCCTCCTCTTCCTCCCTCCTCTCACCCCCTTCCTCCTCACCCCCTCCTCCCTTCCCTCCCTCACACCCCTCCCCTCCCTCCTCTCCCTCCTCTTCCTCCCTCACCCCTTCCTCCTCTCCCTCCTCTTCCCCCTCAACCCCTTCCTCCTCCCTCCTCTTCCTCCCTCCCTCCCCTCACCCCCTTCCTCCTCACTCCCTCCTCCTCTTCCTCCCTCACCCCTTCCTCCTCCCTCCTCTTCCTCCCTCACCCCTTCCTCCTCCCTCCTCTTCCTCTCTCACCCCTTCCTCCTTCCCTCCTCCTCCTCCCCTCACCCCTTCCTCCTTCCCTCCTCTTCCTCCCTCACCCCTTCCTCCTTCCCTCCTCTTCCTCCCTCACCCCTTCCTCCTTCCCTCCTCTTCCTCCCTCACCCCTTCCTCCTCCCTCCTCTTCCTCCCTCACCCCTTCCTCCTCCCTCGAGG
>NC_051407.1:18270574-18270890 GCF_015228065.2 Penaeus monodon
CAATGATTATTAAGATAATAACCATCATGGTAACGACAGTAAGAACATCAAATGCAATAATAACACGAGTAATAATATCATTAATATAACAGCAACAATACCAACCACAGCAAAAATGAGCAAATCACCTTACTAATATAGTCAGTGCAAGATTTCCAACGAAAGAAGTCTACTGTCTTTCTCGCTCACAGGGAACAAAAGACTGACTGATTGACACTCATCGGACCTTCGGGTTATCGCAGGTATAGTGTCCGCTCTGCACTACGCCCTCATTTCCCGTACAGAGTGGTGTGGATTGTGTTGTCTGTGGGAGGAG
>NC_051407.1:18271714-18272604 GCF_015228065.2 Penaeus monodon
CTATTAACGTTACTTCATATGAATATGATGTGCTTATGATATCTTACGTTACTTCCTCAAAGTAACTAAATTAAATAATAAACAATTTCTTATATTATCCTTTGCATCGCTATTCTAAAGGACCAATTTATTGTTGCAGAAATGATAAATAAATGTCAGAAATACCTACCACAATGGCGTAATACCCATTTTTATTTTTTGCTTTCTCGTATATTGCGCAATATAACCAGGTTAGTTTAATGTAATACTTGCAAAATCAGAATGTATTTCTATTTTAACGTTTAAAAAGAGAGAGAAAAAAAGTTACAGCTGATTTTACTGATTCCACACGCTAAAATACTCTGGAATTCAAGGATTAGTTATTCCCTCACTTATTAGTAAAATATGAAAAATATAAAACTGTTGTTTAATTTATCTTAACAGAACATTAGTGCATTTCTGTTTTTCAAAATATCAAACAAAAAATCTAAAAGGCTGTTGTCGCTCGGGCTGGAGGATGTCTTTCGAACAGAAAAACTCTTCTTTTGTATTTAAGGATTACTTATGTATTCACTCATCCCTTTGTTTATGAAGCATATGCTTATTTATCTACCTGTTCATCTCCCTACTCACGCAAATGTTCTCTGAAATGTTTTTATTGACTTCTTCACTCTCAATTTTCTCGAGCAGGGGAGAAGTTTACTCAAATTTTCTTTTGTCAATATTCGTAATTATCAATCATTTCTTTCCATTCCTTTATAAAAAATCATAGACTAAAGCCATATAGAATAATATCGGAACACTCTCGGCAATTAGACAAAAGATGATAATATGATAGAAACGGATAAGTCGACAGACAGCTTATCAGCTTGTGATAAAGGTCTTTGTTGGAACATTGCTACAGTGTATAA
>NC_051407.1:18272789-18273024 GCF_015228065.2 Penaeus monodon
TTGTAGACGTGCGAGAGTGTCTATGCATATTGCTGTGTGAACATATGTGAGTACATATATACGTGGAACGATTTAATGCAGATGAACATCGACATCGACAGTAATCAGAGTCCACAAAGTTAATGATGAAGAGATTAGTTATTTTTCTTCCTGGCAAATCTCTCTCTTTGCAAACCGCCGGAAATGTGACGCGAGTGGGAGCGCAGCTAAGCCTAAGTAGAGGTCAACAATTTAT
>NC_051407.1:18274253-18274469 GCF_015228065.2 Penaeus monodon
CTCCTCCCACAGACAACACAATCCACACCACTCTGTACGGGAAATGAGGGCGTAGTGCAGAGCGGACACTATACCTGCGATAACCCGAAGGTCCGATGAGTGTCAATCAGTCAGTCTTTTGTTCCCTGTGAGCGAGAAAGACAGTAGACTTCTTTCGTTGGAAATCTTGCACTGACTATATTAGTAAGGTGATTTGCTCATTTTTGCTGTGGTTGG
>NC_051407.1:18276944-18277084 GCF_015228065.2 Penaeus monodon
AGACGGAAGACACAAAAGGGGAATTTAGTGAACAGTAAATAACGTGAGGCAGAAGAGAGGTTTCGTCCCAGATCTCCGAGGATTTTGCTCTCGAAAGAAACCTAAAGCGATATTCGTAGCTGTCTTCCTCCGTCACTGCC
>NC_051407.1:18277856-18278622 GCF_015228065.2 Penaeus monodon
CTATTCCCCATCCGGTCTTTATATAGAAAAGGTATATCATGACACCTCGTCCAATTATCTCGAGCTCCCTATCTAGCTTTCCAATAAACCCTTTCCATATCAACGTCTCTATTTCCTATCACATTTATCTCCCTGGTAGCCTCGCCTCCCACTATTGTTCCCTTTTATCAGTAAAAAATTATGCTCTTTATCTCTTCACAGTCGGAAAGTTTTGCACATTATTACTTCGATAGAAGAAAACGTAAAGAGACTTCTGCATAGTGGTCTTTGCAAGGAAAATATAGGCAGTTGAAAGCCTCTTGGAAAGTATAGATAAGTGAAAGAAAGATGAAGATGATTGGGAAGCCTTTGGATTTATATGATTGCAAGAAAAGTATAAACGATTGCCTCTTGATGTCGGTGATTGCAAGAAAAATATAGAGGATTAGAAGGCTTTGTTTTTGGAAGAAACATATAGAGGGTGGAAAGATATAAATAATTCTACAAAGTGAAGATTAAGGAGACTGAATGCTCTTGTATTTAGGATTGGATAACAAGAAGTTAGAGGGAAGTATTAGCGTGAATTCTCTCTTATATAGGTTTTGATAAGATGAGGAAAGTATCATTACAGAAATACGTTCCAAGAAATTCACTAAGGATTTCTTTCCTAATTGCTTCAGTTAGGAAAGGCAAAAATAGTGCGTGGAGAAAATAACAAATATGAAAGAAGAGAAAAAGAAAGGAAGATTTATTCATTTTCCTCTTACCGTTTGCTAAAGCTCTTAGA
>NC_051407.1:18279176-18279605 GCF_015228065.2 Penaeus monodon
TCTGTTCTTCCATTGTCTCGTCTCCACTTTTGAGTCCCGCCTCATGAATGAACACAGTCCACCTTACCTCCCTTTGTCCAATGCATCGAACTACTTTTAAAAATAAATAACACGCCTTTTCCCTCCTTTTTCCCTTTCTGGTAAGGTTATTCTTCATTTCGCATTTTCTCGTCGCATTCAGCATCCCAAGGAATAGCAAAAAGTAAATGTAAACTGGGGATTTGTAAGCTCTTTCGCCATAATGATTTAGTCTCCCCTGAACAAGTCGTTTTCTTCTTAAGGACAAATGATGACTAGGCTTTTTTTCTGTTTCGTCATTGCTGTTTATTAATTTTCCATATTTTTTCGAGAGAAAATAGACATTTCTTTCTCTACCAATCGCCTTATCGCTGCACTTCTCCTTTCTTCATTTCTTATCTTTTCCTTTAT
>NC_051407.1:18280069-18280167 GCF_015228065.2 Penaeus monodon
ACACACACACACATGATATACAAGGTACTATTAAAAGTAACGATCAAGATTTTTTTTTTTTATCTATACACGAAGTACTGGTAGGGAGTACCTAACAA
>NC_051407.1:18282094-18282206 GCF_015228065.2 Penaeus monodon
TCCATCCGCTTCTCCAATTTTCGCTCGTTAACCTTCCCACCAGAATTTTCCCCTCGAAGGCAGAGAACGCAGTGGCAGCGTCGCCTAGGGAACTCTCTTGGGCTTTTCTGCT
>NC_051407.1:18282251-18282779 GCF_015228065.2 Penaeus monodon
AACACTTTTTTTATCCCTCCGCCTGTCCCCTTCCCTCACTTTTTTTCGCCTCCTCCCCCTCCTCTTGTCTCTCCATCTTTTCTTCTCCTTTCCCCCTGCTCACACTCACTGTCCTTTTCCTGTTTCTTCGTGTTTTTCTCTTATTCTTTTCTTCTAGCCACACTTTCTTCTCCCCCTTTTCACATCTCTTCCCTTCCCTTTTCTTCAACTCTTCTCATCTCCTCTCCTTTCTCTTTCATCTCCTCCCCTCTCATTTTCTCTCATTTCTATCCCCTTACGCTTTCCCCCTCCTCTTCCCCCCTTTCCTTCTTTCTCTTCTCACCCCCCTCCTATTTCCCCTCCTCTCTCTACATCCATTCCCCTCTCCGCATCCTCCCCCCCTATCCTCCCTACCCCCCACACCTCACCTCCTCCCCCTTCTCCCCTTCTCCTCTCACCCCCCCCGTCTGGCGTCAAACATCCTTACTGCGTAGTGTATGTTGGGGAATTTGGAATTTTTCTTATTACATGTTTGCAATAATCTTCACA
>NC_051407.1:18282948-18283079 GCF_015228065.2 Penaeus monodon
CTGATTATTGTTATCCTGTATCTTATAATCTTCATCAATAAAGGATATAGGAATAACGTCAATGTAACATAGAAAATATAATTATTTAATTTAGTAATTCGTATAAGTAATCACAAAAACATCGCGTTTCT
>NC_051407.1:18283919-18284263 GCF_015228065.2 Penaeus monodon
TAGGCGGACTCAAATTCTGTAGCGAAGACCATTACAAGAAGAATACAAATAAAAGCACACGTACTTTATGACATGCTCACTATGCTTCTCAGATCACCTCACAATCTGTCAAAAGATGCGCATTTCCATCGCCTCATTCAGAAAGCATGAGATGTCCCATGAGAGAGGGGGGAGTGAAGGAGGGTGGTTAGGGGATGGGGGGGGGGGCGTCCACCACAGGCTCGCTGCTTCCTCACACTCAGTAGTGCGGGAAACCTGGTGGTGGAGGGGAGCTGCGACCCCCTCTCCTCGCTTTTCCTCACAGATATTCCTTATCTCTGGTCATCACTCATTAATTACGTTGG
>NC_051407.1:18284366-18284471 GCF_015228065.2 Penaeus monodon
GGAAAGCTCGTGTGATGCCGCTTGCATATTGTGGTTTTCGTCTCATTAGCCTCAAGTGCAACCTTCCCTTGCTCTTCATGTCAACTGCTCCTCTTCCTACTGTTA
>NC_051407.1:18284525-18285299 GCF_015228065.2 Penaeus monodon
ACTCGAGTCACTCATCGCGTCATCACGAGCTCCCTCCTTCCCCGGGCCCTTTCCCTCCCCTCCTTTCCCCTCGTCCCTCGTACGTCAGTCTCCCTCACCCTGTCATTCTGTGGTCACTCCGTCTCGAGACCGGATCGCTGGCTTCACGCACGCCGACGACGCGCAAACACTCGGGAATCCTGTGTGCTCGGTGTTCACGTGTGAGTTTTGACCCGGTTTTCCCCTTTCCTGATTTTCTCGTTGCGTGGCGGTAGTTTTGGTGTGCGGAAAATGGCGAGGGAGGAAAGAAAAGAGAATTAGAAAGAGAAATAAAGGGGGGGAAAAATGGGGTGACGAGGAATAACGATGTGGATTATTATAGTGTGAAGCGTACACGGCATGAGTGAGCGAGTTCGAAAAGAAAATAAATAAATAAGGAATATATTAAAATGATTTTGCGATTATTTTTTTCTGGCATCACCTGTTGCATGTGACATCATTAGCGAAGGTTGCTTGGAAAACAAACTTTGTGCAATATAAATAGCTTTTTGTACGGAAAAAAAAGAGAAAAAAAGCCTCACTATTTTTTTCCTCATGTACATATCTTACCATCATGCTGGGTATTGATTTGAAAACAGGATCTAAACTAAGCATATTGCGTTTTCATTTTAAACTGTGTAACATGCATACATCAATATGTACAAACAATGAAAGAAACAGGCCCAGAAAATAGCTATAAAATACCATTTGTTATCATGATATAATACATTCTTCATAATCAAGTGGGAAAGTAAG
>NC_051407.1:18289438-18289714 GCF_015228065.2 Penaeus monodon
GCCCTACTAAGGAGATGCCGCGTGCTGTAGTGACGCGAAAACGAGAGTGCCAAGTCGTGCCTCGACATAAGCAGCGTCTGTGGCACTCGCCTCGTGGCCCTGCACAAGACGCGGAGGAGCCACGTCATTTACCTAAAGCACATCATGTATTGCAACAGGTGCGTCACGAGCCCAGTATCAAATGAAATCGTAAACTCTTCGGCGACGAAAGAAAAAAGGGAGAGAGAGATCAGTGTCACCTTTGTGTTCAAGGACTTTCGAGGGGGGGGGGATACA
>NC_051407.1:18289767-18289858 GCF_015228065.2 Penaeus monodon
TTAGTCGAGAATGGTCAAAATGGAATTCATTTCGCAACATGAGCTTGCAGGACACACAGTGGAAAGGAGATACAGAGCGAGCGAGCGAGCT
>NC_051407.1:18290004-18290197 GCF_015228065.2 Penaeus monodon
GAGCTAGGATTTCCTCATGGTATGGAGTGTCCCAATAATCAAGCTGTAAACTGGGATTGTTGCAGTTGTTCTGTGCTTGAAGGGTGTCAGATTGCATGAACGTGTTTTTTAATTTGCGCCCAAATAAAAATGCCATTGTCATGAAAAGACACAAAAAATAAGCTATGAATAGTATTCTGGATTTTGTATAGGG
>NC_051407.1:18290544-18290630 GCF_015228065.2 Penaeus monodon
ATCTGTTCCTTGTCTTTCTCTCTTTGAAAGATCCTGAGCTTCTTTATTTCCACAGTCACTGTATGAATTTTGTCAGCGATTCCTTT
>NC_051407.1:18290718-18290784 GCF_015228065.2 Penaeus monodon
GATAGAGGATAGCGAAAAAAGACAAATAGATGCATATATAGATCCAGAGAGAGCAGAAAGCAGAGC
>NC_051407.1:18290837-18291179 GCF_015228065.2 Penaeus monodon
TACCTCCAGACAGAAACAGAAGGGGCCCAGAGAGACAGTGAGAGAGCGAAGGAGCAAAACGCACGAAAAGGTTCCTCAACAACTGCGGCTCAAACCTAAAGCCTGTTTTCCTACCTGCTGTAGGTGGTGGCTTTATCACATCTACACACAGACAGCCACATATACACGGATTCACGGGCTGAACCTATTTTTTTGTCGTTTGTGAATAAAACACGTAGATGATGATAAGAATGTAAAGTGCAAGAAAGAGAAAAAGTGAAATTTGATAAAATGAGATGTAAAGAAAATTTTTACAATGCAGAATGTTGGTTATTCTCTTTGCAGGCACAGCAACACACGTGC
>NC_051407.1:18291279-18291522 GCF_015228065.2 Penaeus monodon
GCTTTAGTCTAAGTTCTTAGATTGTAAAAGAAAAAAAAAAGGAAAAAAGTGAAAACGTGGCATTTGTGAATATGATTATTACACTGAATCATCTATTCATCCTATACATTGAGATCAAACTGAGCTATTAATATAGATTAGCCTTTGACAGATTATATTAGTTGGATTGGTATTATTAGTCTGGCATTTAATGAGCTAACGAGGTTGCCTGTAAAGACCTATTTGATTCGAGAGGTGAATTGC
>NC_051407.1:18291809-18291953 GCF_015228065.2 Penaeus monodon
CATATGACATCATAGCTTTCTACCAGCGGTTCCTGGAACGGACGAATAATTGTGATTCATTTAATTACGTGCAATATTGTTATGTTCCTCGCTACAAGGTTATAATTCCTGTAGTCAGTGCTAGTTCTCCGGTGCTGCGGTTAA
>NC_051407.1:18292233-18292359 GCF_015228065.2 Penaeus monodon
AGAGAAAATAAGGGGCAGGAGGTCTAGAGGAAGAAGGAAAGGGCAAGAGTGGAGAGAAAAGCTTATTAGAGATGGGGAGGGAGAGCCAACGAAAGGAGGGGGCACAGAGGGTTAGGGAAAATGATG
>NC_051407.1:18292439-18292610 GCF_015228065.2 Penaeus monodon
TCAAAGGGAGGACTTTGTGAAAGCCGAAAATGCTGACTCATCCTCGACTCTTATCGCCCATGATTTGGCATGTTATTAAAACGTGTTTTCTTTTTATGAGAGAAGTTATAAAAGGGTATGTTTCCTTTAGGTAACTTATGAATTCGGCTATGCACTCATACACACCCTCAT
>NC_051407.1:18292759-18292934 GCF_015228065.2 Penaeus monodon
TAAACGTCAACAAAAACCATCTTCTTTCATACAGTGAGTCGTCAATCAAATGGCCAATTAACGAACTTGCCTTTAATCATTTTGTATAGTAGTCGGTTAGCAATACTCCTCTCCGCAAGCTAATTAAAGGGTGTGCCCCGCCAGCGTACAGTAAGCCATTAGATTTCATGGGGTG
>NC_051407.1:18293790-18293896 GCF_015228065.2 Penaeus monodon
GCGGCTGAGCGCGTGATGAGAAGCCTGGACGACACCTGTTGCCCCCGGTTACGCAGGACGGAGAGGGGAGAGAGAAGCCAAATAGGGGGAGAGAAGTAAGCGGAGC
>NC_051407.1:18294025-18294587 GCF_015228065.2 Penaeus monodon
AAGGGGGAACTAGAAGAAAGGGGAACAGTAATAGAAGAACCGAGAGAGCAAGAGAAGAGAGAAAAAAAGAAATAAGATGGATATTTTGGAAATGAATGGAAAAGAGTGCAAGAAAATAAGAAAGAGGAAGACAGTAAAGGTAGAAGAAGTCATGATATCAGATTAAAAAGGGAAGAATGGAGAAAATGAATGAACGAGAAGTAAAGAGGGGAAACGAGAGAAAGAGAAAAATAAATTGGTAAAGAATAAAAAAAAACGCAAAAACACAAAAAGAGGTGAGGGAACGAGCGAGAGCTGAAGACAGGGAGCCAGAGAGAGGGGAAGAGAGGGGAAGAGAGGGGAAGAAAGAAAGGCGAAAAGGAGAAAGAGGAAAACCCTTACCTCCAGTTTTCCAGCGTCACCTGTTGAGCTTCCGCCGCGGAGGTGGGGGGGGAGTCGTGGTTGGGGGAGGGGGTGGGGCGAAACTAAGGGTATAGGGAGGAAAGAGAGACGGAAGAGAGAAGAGGATAAGGGAAAGAATAGACGGAATAAGGACAATAAGAAGGATCTGCGAAGGTAAAGA
>NC_051407.1:18294753-18295066 GCF_015228065.2 Penaeus monodon
GCGCGCGCGCACGCACACGCACACAAACAAACATATTATATTCCCGCGCAGACAGTGACACCAAACCAGTAGATTATTTCCTCCCTCCAGGAAAACGTATTTGGGAAGAATATCAATATTAGGTTATTATTGCAAGAAATTCATTCTCGGCAACTGCCTCACTCGGATCGGTGTTGCCAGGCGCTGTTCATCGCGTTTCTGCCAACCGAACAGAGTGTTCATAATTTGTTTATGTCATTTATATACCGGTTTGTGAATATTACAGGTTTTACCGAATCCTGTCAAATGCTCGGAGTGAATGTTCTTGTTTGCG
>NC_051407.1:18295480-18295618 GCF_015228065.2 Penaeus monodon
ATATCTGTACATGCGTGTATTTTGTATCTATCTGCCCTCCCTTCTCTCTCTGCTGTCTCTCAGTCTTTTCCAAATTTATGTTAATCGGTCCCCTTCTCTCCCTTTCCCGCCATATCTATACGGTATCCCTACCAAGTA
>NC_051407.1:18295651-18295897 GCF_015228065.2 Penaeus monodon
TGCAAATTGAAGAAACAGAGCGACGCACAAAACGAATAACTGAAGAGAAAATAGACGCCAAGAATCAGGTTAGGTCCACTGGAGGCTTTTTGGAATCTGTTATCACTGAATGCGCTCGAAGCCATTACAAGCGAGCGTTTAAAAGGGTTAGATAGGCTTTTGATGTTACGTTCTATTAGCGATTGTCATTTTTTTCTCTCTGTGAAGTTGGATTTTTTTTTCTTCTGCTCTTTATATCTATTCATC
>NC_051407.1:18296029-18296470 GCF_015228065.2 Penaeus monodon
TTCTTTCATTTTTTCCCTTTTCGATAATCTGTGACACTGATATTATTTTTTTTGTGTGTGTTTAGTTATATATGTAATCAAAACAACTGTAGTCAGACGGTGGCTTAGGGTTCGAATTGTTTTTATCATTTATACTCACATGTTAAACGATTCGATTCCTTTAAGTGGAATCTGGTTGTTTTTCTTCCTCTAGGCTTATATTTCTATTCCTATGCTTTGGTTATATTCATCAAATAGAATATTCCCAGTCATACTCCGCCAAACCAGAGGTAAAAGGAGAAACAAGTGAAACTCTTTGAACACGACCTCTTAAAAAGTCTAATAGTAGGCGAAGCTGGAATTTTGCCTCTGGGATGTTAATTATCGTTTGAATAGATATATGTTCTCACTATTTTGTTCTTTTGAAGACATATGCCTACACACACACTCATTTACGCAGAT
>NC_051407.1:18297813-18298058 GCF_015228065.2 Penaeus monodon
CTACAAGAGACATCAACACGACACCCAAAGGATAACTTTCAGCTCGCCGCCTTTAAGCGCCAAGGAAGAGGAAAAAATAAACGCCGGGAGCGAAATTCTGGCAGAGAAGCAAAGCCCGATAAATGTAGGAATAGGAGAGATCGGTAAAGAATGAAAGGAAGATATGATGAAAAACAGTCTGTGCTAGAATGAGGGTGAGTGGATACAGTGACAGACAGGTCGGCTGATTCCCGAATACTTAGGTG
>NC_051407.1:18298355-18298575 GCF_015228065.2 Penaeus monodon
AATAGGAATGGGAATGTGTGAATGAAGAACGAAGAAGGTGAAAAAAGACAAAGTCTTTAAGAAGTCTTTGTTGGCGAAAAATGTACAGAAAGGAATGCAGGCCCTTTATTTTTCACCTTTTTTCAGGCGTTTTTTTTTTTATCTTAAGCTTCTTTTGATGTGCGTTCTTTCATCCTGTCCTCTTGTTTCTTAAAATATCGGTCGAGACTAAACATTTTCT
>NC_051407.1:18299048-18300012 GCF_015228065.2 Penaeus monodon
CCTGGCTATCAGTGAGCCTGCGTCCCGAGGGCGGTCGACTCATTAGGCCTATAGACGCTGCTGCGAATGGAAAAGGGGAGGAAAAGGGAAACGAAGGGGAGGAGGAGAGTGAATAGAAAAAAGTCACTGTGGCAATGAGTAAATAAAACGTGTGAAACTGGAAAGAAATGTGGTTTATGAGAGAAACATGTATAGCGGAAATACGGGGGCTTTGATAAGGTAATGTGGATAAAAATAAAATCTACAGTTGAAGGGAATTTTTTTTTCTCTTATGGAGAGCGTTTGGTTGATATTCCAGAGTGAACAATTTGTGAAAACAACCTTTGAAAACAAAACCGGAAACCAAAAGTAAACAAAACTCAATGAAACGCCAGAAGTGACGCCGGAGCGCTGTTCGAGACCGTGCCAGAGAGCAGGAGAGGCGACGATGGCGTGCCACGTGTTGCGGCGTCGGACGAGCAGCCATGGCGAGACGGACCGGCGGAACTCCCTCCTCAGCGACGACGACCGCGACGAGGGCTACCGCCGGAGGGTCGTCAGCTTCACCTGCCCCGGGAGCAGCGGCGCCAACATCGTCCGCAGCAGCTCAGGGGGTAGCAGTCCCCGGACGGTCCCCTACCAGGACCACCCATACCACCACCTGAGCGCGACGCCCCCGAAGGACGCGTCCCTCCAGCGGATCCAGGCGGAGGAGGACGTGCCCGATGGCGTGGCCAAGGGGGGCTTCCGGAGGCGCCTCAAGAGCCTCAGCATCGGCATGTCGAGTCCTTCCGGCAGCAGCCACGACGTGACGACCACGCCCGAGGGAGGCATCGTCAACAGCATGGTCAGACGCTCGCTCATGCAGGCGGTGTGGCCGCTCTCCGTCAGCCTCGAGAACATCGAGGACCACCAGAAGGACGCCCAAAGAAGGTGAGGACGCCAGACGCTGATTTGATTTGGGGCGTTTCCAATTCGGTTTTAA
>NC_051407.1:18300329-18300575 GCF_015228065.2 Penaeus monodon
ACATAATCACTGACCTGTATTTCATTCATTTTTCCATCCCAAATACCTATTCTCCCACGCACCCTCCCACGTTCTATCCCTTCTTCTACCTCCATTCTTAGATTCCCCTAAACCCCAGTTCCCTTCCCTTACTCTCTCTTTGCTTTGCCTCCCACGTAACTATTTTGCAACCATTCACCGCGTTGGATCGAGCCTTCATTGCCCCTCTTTAATTAATTTTTGAAAGGAGTTAATCATGTGGTGGCC
>NC_051407.1:18300609-18300721 GCF_015228065.2 Penaeus monodon
TTCAAAAAGTATCATCATTACCTTGTTTTGTATAACAGAACAACAGGTTCTGGGTTGCCTTGGTAATGCGTTCCTGGTTAGAAGTGATTTCTTCGGAAATAGATATTCTCCG
>NC_051407.1:18301019-18301484 GCF_015228065.2 Penaeus monodon
TAAGTAGGACAATAAAAGACGAGGCCAAGTTTAGTTTTTCACGTGGGTTCAAGGGCGATGTGTGCTAGGACCGTGCAAGGCGCAAGAACCACGCTAGGACCCAGGCTGTGTCTAGGACGATGTTTCTCGAGTCAGTAAACCCTTGAATAACCTAAGCTGGGTTCACGGCGAGAGATATATAACGGGGGCCCACCTTGAGACCCTGTTCATTTGGGTGTGACATTCCTTCAGCTTTGACCAAAGGTGGGGGGGGGGGGGGAGTTCGCCCGCGGGGCCAAAGGAGGGAAAGTAGGTCGAGGGGGGGGCGCGTTTTGACGGGGGGGTTCTTTGGGCGGAGGCACAGCTCTGCGCCCGGAGGTGGGGCCCCCCGGGAGAAGGTTTTGGGGCTGGGGGGAAGGATTCTTTAGCAAAAAGAATATTGTGCGACTGGGGAAAGGGAAAGGCTTTGTTGGTCGTGGGATGTGT
>NC_051407.1:18302377-18302716 GCF_015228065.2 Penaeus monodon
TTAAAGTGTGATATGATTGTCTGTATGCCCTGTCTCATACATGCATCTGTACATCGTATGTGCATGTTTTATGTTTTGAATTACATGTTGCATGTTGGTGTACATTCTTTGTACATTTCCGGCGAGGGGGTAACTTTCGAACACCCTACATGCAAAGTCCCCATTGCACGTAGGTTATGGGGGCACTCTGGTTCATAAAAAAGACCCACCCATTCTCTTCAGGTTATAAAAACGTTTTTTTTTCTTTTCCACGAACGCGCGTTTTTCATTTTTTCAATCCTAAAAACGTTTTTTTTTTTTTTTGGGGTTTTTTTCTGGTGGGCTCGATGGTGGAAAGTG
>NC_051407.1:18302911-18303381 GCF_015228065.2 Penaeus monodon
TCTATCCGCGTGTCTGTCAACCTCCCTACCCCCTCTCTTTGGGAAATCCTCCCCTCCTTCCCCCTTTCCCCCTCTCTATCCCTTCTTCCCCCCCATTTTTCCCTTCCCCCCCACATTCCTCTCTCCCTTCCCACCTCCCTTTATCTCTCCCCCCCCCTTCCTACCTCTTTCCCTCCCCTTCCTTTTCACCACCCCCTCCTCCTTCCTTTCCACCCCCCCCCCTTCTCCTTCCCTCCCGCCCTCCCTCCCCCCCTTCCCCCCCTCCTTCCTTCTATCACCCCCTCTTTCAAATTTCCTCCCACCTAGTCTGACATCCCCGCTTCCACAATAAAAAGAAAAAAGATAAAAGGGTTGCTTTGGCTTTTTTGGGTTTGGGGTTTGGGTAGAGGGGGAAATTTGTGGCAGAATTTGTATTTTTGGGATGTGTCTACCCTCGTGTTCTTAGTTTATGTGGATGGTGGATGGATGTA
>NC_051407.1:18303788-18304430 GCF_015228065.2 Penaeus monodon
ACACATTTTTTTCCTTTTTTTCCCCCGTTCCTCCTCTCCTCTTTTTCCCAAACCCGCTCAGTTGTTGCTGAAGAATGGTGTTTTTAAAAACGGGATTATTTGAACCTACGTGTTTTTTTTATTCCTTTCGTTTTTTTTTTTTTTTTTTTTATTGTTTGTTTTTTTCGGATTGGTATTCGTTTTTACCATTTTCTTGCCTCTGTCCAGATTTTTTTTTGTCATTTTTCTTTTCTATTTTTTGTGTTTTTTAATTTTTTTTTTTTCGTGCTTGTCTTTTTTTTCGTTTGTTATATCATATTTTATTTTCTTTTCCCATTTTCACAGGTTTTTTTAATTTGTTGCTTTAATCTTTTCGCTTCATTTTAATCATTAATTGTTTTTTTTTAGGTCCTTCTGCTTTTTTTTCTTTTTTCTTATCCGTATTTGATATTTTTTTTTTCCTTTTCTGTGCTTTTTATATTTTTTGTATTAATTGTTTCATGCTTATTTTATATTCATTTAAATGAAATTTAAGCTATTTTTTGTCGTTTTTTTGTTTTTTAGTTTTTATTATCTATTTTTTGCTTTTTTTTTCATTTTACTTTGTTTTTTATATTTTATAATGGATGTTTCACCCTTCTGTCATATTCGGTTTTATTTGTT
>NC_051407.1:18305111-18305200 GCF_015228065.2 Penaeus monodon
ATTCAAATTTTCGGATAAAGAAAAACCCCACAAAATTTTATATATAAATCTTTTTTCTTCGGGTTCCCCCCCCACCTCGACGTAGCCGA
>NC_051407.1:18305264-18305360 GCF_015228065.2 Penaeus monodon
TTTTCCCATTTTTTCATTGTTTTCCTCTTCTTTCTTCATTATTTTCCCCTTTTTAATCTTTTACGCCTCTGTTTTTTTTTTTTTTTTTTTGACTTT
>NC_051407.1:18305533-18305790 GCF_015228065.2 Penaeus monodon
TTTATTCCACCTCCTTAAAAAACCCTTCCTTTTTTTCCCGCTTCGCCTCCCCAAGCCCATCCTTCCCCCCCCTTTTTCCCCTTTTCCCATCCTTTCATTCTTTATTTTCCCCCTCCCCTTCCTTCCCCTTATTCAACTTTTTGCTTTTCTTCTTCCTCTTCTTTCACCCCCTTTTCCCCCCCCTTTCTTCCCTTCCCTCCCCCCTTCCCCTTTTTCCCCCCTTCCCCAGAATTCCCCCCGTTTCCCCCCTTTTTATT
>NC_051407.1:18306296-18306383 GCF_015228065.2 Penaeus monodon
TTTTTTGCCAAGAAGCACCAAATGTGATGTACGTAATTATTGCTCCCAATAACTTCATTTTCGGAGGATGTCGCCCCTAGTCTGCCC
>NC_051407.1:18306459-18306564 GCF_015228065.2 Penaeus monodon
CAAGGCTATTGCGCTTTGAAATTTTGATCGATTTATCTACAAAAACGTGTTTGGTTTTTGTATGGCCCTTTGCCCAAAATCCCCCTTTTTTTTTTAATTTTGTGT
>NC_051407.1:18307284-18307391 GCF_015228065.2 Penaeus monodon
TATAATATTACGAATAAACACACACACAAACCCCAAAGCCATATCACACCCAAGTAATCATATATTTTATTAAAGTATATAATAAATATATAATAATTTTTTATATG
>NC_051407.1:18309712-18309804 GCF_015228065.2 Penaeus monodon
ACACAAAATTAAAGAAAGGATTTTTGGAGCAAAGGCCATACAAAAACCCAAACCTTTGTAGATAATCAATCAAATTCAAGGAAAATAGCCTT
>NC_051407.1:18309873-18310444 GCF_015228065.2 Penaeus monodon
TTTCCCCCGTGGCAGACTAAGGCGAATCCTCCGATAATGAAGTTTTTCGGAGCAAAAATTACGTACATCAATTTGGGCTTCGTGGCGAAAAAAAGGGGGGGGAGGGGGGGGAGGAGGGGAAGAAGGGGGGGGGAGGGAGGGAGGGGGGGAAGAAAGGGAGGGAGGGGGGGAGGAGGAAAGGAGGGGGGGGAGGGAGAAGGGGGAAAGGAGGGAGGGGGGGGAGGAAAAGAGAAAAGGAGGGGAGGGAGGAGGGAGGAGGGAAGAAGGGGGGGGGAGGGGGGGAGGAGGAAAGGAAGGGGGGGTAGGGGGGGAAGGGATGGGGGAAGAAGGGGGGGGAGGGGAAGGGGAAGGAAGGAAAGGGGGGAGGGAAAATAAAAGGCGGGGGGAGGGAGGGAAGGGAGGAGGAAAGAAGGGGGGGAGAGGGGAAGGAGGTAAGTAAGGTGGGGGAAAAAGGGGGGGGGATTTTGGGAAAGGGGGATTGGAAAAAAAGTTGTAGGGAGGGAGAAGGGGAAGGGGGGAAGGGGGGGGGAGGGGGGGAAAATAAGATAGGGGGAAAAAGGGGGGAAATTTG
>NC_051407.1:18310552-18310672 GCF_015228065.2 Penaeus monodon
GGTGGGTAATGAAGAATAGAAAGGATGGGGGAAGGGGGGAATAGGGGAGGAAGGATAGGGTTGGGGGGGCGAAAACGGGGAGAAAAAGGGAAAGGGAATTTTTAAAAGGGGTGGAATAAA
>NC_051407.1:18310704-18311101 GCF_015228065.2 Penaeus monodon
AGCGGTGGGAAAGGGGAAAGAAAGAAAAAATGAGGGGAAAATGAGGTGGAAAAAAAGGAATGGGGGGGAGAAAAGAGAAAGGAAGGGAAAGGTAATAAAAGAAAAGGAAAAAATAGGTGACAAAAAGAAACGAAAGGAAAGGGAAAAAAATCAAAAAAGAAGAAAAAAAAAAAAAAGAGGCAGTAAATAGATTTAAAAAAAAATGAAGAAAGGAAAAAAGGAAAAAAAATGAAAAAATAGGAAAGAAAGGGGAAGAGAAAGGAAGGGGAAGGAAATGAAATAAAAAAAGGAGAAGAGAGAGAGGGGGATTTGGTACGTTCAGGTAGGGGAACCCGAAGAAAAAAGATAATATATATACATTGTGGGTTTCTTTTTCCCCAAAACTTTGAATGGCGTA
>NC_051407.1:18311123-18311212 GCF_015228065.2 Penaeus monodon
AAAAGGGGGGAGTTCGGGAAAGTAGGATTATACGTGTACGCGGGCAAAGGTGGTGCGAAAAAAGGATAGTGGGGAAGGGGAGGAAAAAT
>NC_051407.1:18311948-18312152 GCF_015228065.2 Penaeus monodon
TGGTGTACATTCTTTTGTTACATTTCCGGCGAGTGGGTAAACTTTTCATGAACACCTCTACACGTGCAAAGTCTCCATTGCACGTAGGTTATGAGAGCACTCTGGTTCATGAAAGACACACATTACTCTTCAGTGTCTATACAGAACGTTTTTTTTTCTTTTCCACGAACGCGCTGTGTTTCATTTGTTCAGATCCTAAATACG
>NC_051407.1:18312670-18312798 GCF_015228065.2 Penaeus monodon
TAATTCCTCCCACCTAGTGCTGACACGTCGTCCAGCGTTCCACAATAACAAGAACAAAAGATAAAGTAAGGTTGCTTTGGCTTATTGGTTAGAGGTTTGGGTAGATGGGTAAATTGTGGCAGAATTTG
>NC_051407.1:18313239-18313910 GCF_015228065.2 Penaeus monodon
GCTAACACATTTTTTTTCCTCTTTTCCCTACCGTTCCTCCTCTCCTCTCTTTTGCCAAACCCGCTCAGTTGTTGCATGAAGAATGGTGCTTTTAAAACAGGGATTATTTGAACCTCACGTGTTTGTTTATTTCCCTTTTCGTGTTTTTTTTTTTTTTTTTTATTGTTGTTGTTTTTTCTGGATTTGGTAGTTCGTTTTTACCATTTCTCTTGCTCTCTGTCCAGATATTTTTTTTGTCTATTTTCTTTTCTATTTTTTGTGTATTTTAATTATTTTTTTTCGTGCTTTGTCTATTTTTTTCGTTTGTTATATCCAGTATTTTATCTTCTGTTCCCATTTTCACAGGTTTTTTTAATTTGTTGCATTAATCTTTTCATGCTTCATTTTATAGTCATTAATTGATTTTTTTTAGGTCTCTTCTGCCGTTTTTTTTCGTTTTTCTTATCCAGTATTTGATATTATTTTTTTCCTTTTCTGTGCTTTTTATATTTGTTGTATTAATTGTTTCATGCGTTATTTTATATTCATTAACTGAAAATATTAAGCTATTTTCTGTCGTTTTTTTGTTTTTTCTAGTTTTTATTATCTAGTTTTTATGTCTTTTGTTTTCATTTTACTTTGTTTTTTATATTTGTATAATGGATGTTTCACCCTTCATGTCATATTCTGGC
>NC_051407.1:18314453-18314517 GCF_015228065.2 Penaeus monodon
ATCTATCCACTATTTCGCATCCACCTTTGTCCAGCGTACACGTATAATCCCGTACATTCCGATA
>NC_051407.1:18314556-18314949 GCF_015228065.2 Penaeus monodon
ATTCAAAGTTTTCGGGATAAAGAAACCTCACAAATGTATATATATATATCTTTTTTCTTCTGGGTTCCCCCTCCACCTCGAACGTAGCCGATCTCCCTCTCTCTCTCTCTCCTCTTCTTTATTTGCATTTCCTTCTCCTTCCTTTCTCTTCCCTTCTTTCCTATTTTTTCATTGTTTTCCTCTCTCTTTCTTCATTATTTTCCTTTATAATCTATTTACTGCCTCTGTTTTTTTTTTCTTCTTATTTGACTTGTTTCCCTTTCCTTTCGTTTCTGTTTGTCACCTATCTTCCTTTCTTTTATTATTCTTTCCCCTTCCTTCTCTTTTCTCCCCCAGTTCCTCTATTTTCCACTCTCACTTTGCCTCATTCTTTCTTTCGTTCCCTCCACCGCT
>NC_051407.1:18314982-18315848 GCF_015228065.2 Penaeus monodon
TTTATTCCACCTCCCTTAAAATTCCCTTCCTTTTTCTCCCCGCTTCGCCTCCCCAAGCCTATCCTTCCCTCCCCTATTCTTCCCTTCTCCCATCCTTTCTATTCTTCATTATCCACCTCCCCTTCCTTCCTCTTATTCAACTTTTTGCTTATTCTTCTTCCTCTTCTTGCTACTCCCTTTCTCCCCACCCTTTCTTCCCTTCCCTCCCCACCTTCCCTTTTTCTCCTTCCCCAGAATTCCCTCCCGTTTCCCCCTATCTTATTCTCCCTCCCTCCCTCCCCCTTCCCTCCTTCCCTTCTCTCCTCCCTATCAACTCTTTTTTCCAATCGCCCTTCCCCAAAATCCCCCCCCCTGTTCCCCCACCTTACTTACCCTCCTTCCCTCCTCTTCCCTCCCCTTCTTTCCTCCTCCCTTCCCTCCCATCCCCCCGCCTTCTTATTTTCCCTCCTCCCTTCCTTCCTTCCTTCCCCTCCACACCCCTTCTCTACCCATCCCTTCCCTCCCCTACCCCCACCTTCTTACTGTCCCTCCTCCCTTCCTCCCCTCCCCTCGTTTCCTCCTCCCTCCCTCCCCTCCCCTCCTTTCCTCCCCCCCCCCCTCCACTCGTTTTCTCCTCCCTCCCTCGCCTCCCCTCCTTTCCTCCTCCCTCCCTCCCCTCCCCTTCTTCCCTCCTCCCTCCCTCCCCTCCCCTTCTTCCCTCCTCCCTCCCTCCCCTCCCCTTCTTCCCTCCTCCCTCCCTCCCCTCCCCTTCTTCCCTCCTCCCTCCCTCCCTCCCCTCCTTTTCGCCACGAAGCACCAAATGTGATGTACGTAATTATTGCTCCGAATAACTTCATTATCGGAGGATGTCGCCTCTAGTCTGCCAC
>NC_051407.1:18315895-18316019 GCF_015228065.2 Penaeus monodon
CAAGGGTGTGTTCGGGGGGCATGGGGGGGGCAAGGCTATTGCGCTTTGAATTCTGATCTGATTTATCTACAAACGTGTTTTGGTTTTTGTATGGCCTTCGCTCCAAAAATCCTTTTCTTTTAAT
>NC_051407.1:18318196-18319448 GCF_015228065.2 Penaeus monodon
CCGTCGTAATGAAAATTACATAAGTCACTCTTCTCTTGAAAACCCGAGATGCTTGTGAGGCTATTTCCATTCGAATCACTTTAAGCAAACCATTAGAAAGACTTTATTACAACCGTTTTTTCGCTGAGAATATATTACGTAATACTCAGTACGGCTTTAGGTCCAAACGTCCCCCGGAAATTACTGTTATCCTTTTATAGTTATATAATGAAAGGATTCTGACAACGCTTCCTTCGTGATTACCTGCTCCTTGGACTTCACAATAATATGTGATACGCTGGATCACGCCAAAGGGCTTAGCAGACTGTATCATTACGGAATACGAAGAATGTTACACTCTTGGTTAAGCTGTTACTAATAAGAGGGAGGCAACAGTACGAGAGCACACGTGTTCAAGGCTTACCTAAGCTGCACATCCGTTTAGCCGTAAGGGTCAATCCTCTGACAAAATATTTATGATCTAGTTAACTTCAGATCAGTGTTGACGATTGGATAATTGCAAATTATTTACTGATTGATATGAAAAAGACACTGCATAATATTCCATCATTACGAAGGTCACATATCCTCTACCTCTCATCAAGATGAACCGAGCAATCATAAATGAATACAAAACTACTAGATAATTACCCTTGATATTGCAACACCAGTTACGATGGCACATCCATATCGACCACGTCATAGGTAAAGTTGCAAATCAGGGTGGCATATTGCATCTGATCAGAAACACTCTTGCTCGTTTATCACTCTCTCATCCACCCAACTCTTGCATACTGCTTGCCTGCACGGGAAGGAGCAAACACGTTAAAATCCCTTGGTGACTAGGCGAAAGTAGGGAGTGAGGGCTCTTACTGGTCTACGCTTCCGAGACCTTGGAGACTTTTAGATTAGGTTAACAATTTTGCGTTCAGTCATAATAATCCTTACTCGACCAGGCATCACCCACACTCTCACATACCTGTTACAATCCTTACTTTCACAATTCAATAATCTGTCCATTGAAATTCGGAAAAAAATGCTCTTCACCTTTAAATCTGTCTAAAAGAAATATATTGTATCAAATTCAACATCTTAATGTACCTAGTGATTCGTAGCACTTGTAAATATCTTCTCTCTCACCAATGTGATGATTGAAAGATCTATTGTAATGCCTTCGCACCTGATTTTCAATATTTTTAATAAACTATGCAAATCTACTTTTTAACTTTTTCCCACTTTCCTCCTCTCCCCACTTCCTCCCTTCATTTGTTTT
>NC_051407.1:18319482-18319591 GCF_015228065.2 Penaeus monodon
TTCGCCCCATGACACCCCCCCCCCCCTTTCGCCCCAAGCCATGGCCAAGTGAAATATTAAATCGCGCGCCCGAAGCGAGGGACGCGTGGGCTGTGCAAACACGTCAAAG
>NC_051407.1:18319627-18319758 GCF_015228065.2 Penaeus monodon
AATCTCTGTCGCTTGAAAGGAAAAGTCGCTCTTATGTCTTCGCTTTTCGGGAGATTTACATATGAATGTACGTTGACTTCGGCAGCGTGTTAAGAAACTCTGGGACGTATTAGACAACAATTTTATCGTTT
>NC_051407.1:18320269-18321161 GCF_015228065.2 Penaeus monodon
CCTCCCGCAGATTGGAGGGAGGAGTGAAAAGGATTTTCTTCTCGCAGGACATGTGATCCTTTCTCCCTCTAGGGTAGCCTGCTTGTTACGGCGCGGCCCTCGCCTCGTCCTACCATTTATAATCCTATCTTTTGTGTGCGTGTGGGGAGAAGGGGGTGGGGCGTGGAGGGGGCAGGAAGGGGAGGCGGCTGTGGGGTGGGGCGTCGGAGGGGGCAAAAGAGGAGGAGGTTGTATGTGGGAGGGGAAGAGGGGGGGTCGGTGTGTGGGAGGGGAGAAGGGGCGTCGGTGTGTGGGAGGGGAGAAGGGGGGTCGGTGTGTGGGAGGGGAGAAGGGGGGTCGGTGTGTGGGGAGGGGAGAAGGGGGGTCGGGGGCGTCGGTGTGTGGGAGGGGAGAAGGGGGGTCGGTGTGTGGGAGGGGAGAAGGGGGGTCGGGGGCGTCGGTGTGTGGGAGGGGAGAAGGGGGTCGGGGGCGTCGGTGTGTGGGAGGGGAGAAGGGGGGGCGTCGGGTGTGTGGGAGGGGAGAAGGGGGGTCGGTGTATGGGAGGGGAGAAGGGGGGTCGGGGGCGTCGGTGTGTGGGAGGGGAGAAGGGGGGTCGGTGTGTGGGAGGGGAGAAGGGGGGTCGGGGGCGTCGGTGTGTGGGAGGGGAGAAGGGGGGTCGGGGGCGTCGGTGTGTGGGAGGGGAGAAGGGGGGTCGGCGTGTGGGAGGGGAGAAGGGGGGCGTCGCTGTGTGGGAGGGGAGAAGGGGTTGTTGGGGGGGGGAGGATTCTGTGTGTGGGTTGGGAAAAGAGTGAAGGGGGGCGGGCGACTGTATATAAGAAGGAGAGAATTGGGTGTGAAGAGGTGTATGGGGGGGGGGTGCAGGTGTATGCATGTGTTTGTATTGTTTGTGCTT
>NC_051407.1:18321525-18321880 GCF_015228065.2 Penaeus monodon
TTCCTCCACCATCCAACGTAATTTAATAACTACAATAAAGCCACTGACCATATTGCTAGTCTTAGTTACATCACTCGCTCCCAGTGTGTTACACAAAAATAAAGAGCTTTTTTCATCTTCTGTAAAAGATAATTTGCATTGATATTCATTGTTATGCTTTCTCTTGTTAAAAATATCTATTGATATTCACTCCTCGTTTGTCTAAAATCACCAACATAAAAAAAGTCATTGATATACATAGCTTCGTCATCCTATATTCTTGACATTATAAGATACTTACTTGATCAAGCTGCATGGAGGAAAACTTGATTAAAATAAATCTAATGGTGGCAGTCAGTTGTAATTTATTCTATTA
>NC_051407.1:18322229-18322405 GCF_015228065.2 Penaeus monodon
TTCAAATCAAAGCGAGCATATTTATCAAGTGCTTTGATTATCTAGTACGTATACAAATCACGGAAATAAAGATAAAACAAACAAAAAAGATACACTGCGGGTGACTGGGTGCCTTGGGAACACACCCAACCGTCGATGGTTTGTATTGGATACGTGACGTCACCAGAGAGAACCTG
>NC_051407.1:18323216-18323395 GCF_015228065.2 Penaeus monodon
AAAAAGGGGTGCGGGTTTTTTAAAAAAAAAAAAGGGGAAAAAAAAAAAAAGAAAAAAAAAAAAAAAAAGGGAAAAGGGGGGGGAAAAAAAAAAAGGGGTAGAAAAAAAAAAAAAATAAAAAAAAAAAAAGAAAAGGGGAAAGGGGAAGAAAAAAAGAAAAAGGAAAAGGGAAATAAAAA
>NC_051407.1:18323436-18323636 GCF_015228065.2 Penaeus monodon
TTTTAACATTGGGGGGGAGGGAAGGGGGGGGAAAAAGGGGGTTTAAAAACCCGAAATAAAAAGGGCAAAAAAAATTTTTTTGGCTTTATTTTAAATTTAAAAATTTTTTTTTCCCCCTTTTTTTTTAAAAATTTGGGAGAAGACAGAAGGGGCGGGAAAAAAATGAAAAATCCATTTTTTGGGGGGGGGCCCCCCCCCCC
>NC_051407.1:18323787-18323906 GCF_015228065.2 Penaeus monodon
GTTTTTTTTGGGGGGGGCCCCCCCCTTTTTTTTTTTGCCCCCCCGGGGGTTTTTTGGGGCCCCCCGGGGGGGGGTTTTTTTTTTAAAAAAAGGGGGAAAAAAAGGCCCCGGGGGGGGTT
>NC_051407.1:18324296-18324416 GCF_015228065.2 Penaeus monodon
AGCTCTCGCTATGATGATGTGAATTTACCTCTCTGAACATGCCGAAAGAAGGACTGTATAGCATTATAATTAAGTAAACTGTAATTTATTTGAAGCTAGTCGATAAGAAAAAAAAGACCA
>NC_051407.1:18324580-18324960 GCF_015228065.2 Penaeus monodon
TGCGTACATTGAACTACTTAGTACAGTTAGCCATAAGTTTAGTATCCTAAAAATATCATACCATGTGAAGGAAACTTAGAACCCCTAGATTATGAACCTCTTGAGTCCGTGAAGCATGAAGCGCCTCCCATACCAACTGTGAAAAAAATACATGAGTCACCGCGCTACACAGTTTTCTCTAACCAAAATCTTTGCTTTCTCTTACAACGTCACCCTAACTAACTTATTCTAGATAATGAATGTATAACGTCATTTCGGTCACTCAGAGCAAAACCAAAGGAATTATTAGATTTGAGGGAAACTTTTAATAAATAAACATCTGAGTTTTCATTTAACATCTAACGTTTTAAGTGTATTTTGCGATTAAAAATCTACTTTTA
>NC_051407.1:18325645-18325819 GCF_015228065.2 Penaeus monodon
GTAGTATCATTATTATCATTAATCTTTATATGTTTTGATAATTTTTTCGTGTCCGTATCGACACACATCTTGAACAATGATAATAAAAAAAAGCCAATTACGTTTGCTTGTGTTTATGTATGCGCACAGAGGCTCTGGCGAACGTAAACATTTGTGTGCAAACGTAGCGACATC
>NC_051407.1:18325858-18326124 GCF_015228065.2 Penaeus monodon
TCCCAAGACTTTTTCGATTTGGTTAAAAGAGTCTCCAAGAAGTTTTTTGCTTCATTTCGAGTTTTGTTTGTTTTCGGAGCCATTGAAATTGGTAAAACATTGACATTTTTTTTCTGGTCATGTAAAGGAAAATTGATTAATGGTTAATTGTTCAATTTGATGATGTAGATTACAAAGGAACACTAACGACGGTGACAATGGTAAGGTGACGATAAAATTGATAATGGATGATAACAGACATACCTAACATTGTATTTATGCACAAA
>NC_051407.1:18326544-18326656 GCF_015228065.2 Penaeus monodon
TTGAAAGTTTGTGTGTGAGTGTGTAAACACCCATTTATATTGAAGCACGTATGTACTCACCTCAGATAACTCTGAGCATAATCCATACGAAACCCCGAAACCACTTCGTTGA
>NC_051407.1:18326752-18326896 GCF_015228065.2 Penaeus monodon
GCGAAAACTGAGACCGATTCATAGCCTCGTCACGTCCACCCCCTTGAAGACCATATGGAGTCCTTAATAGCGCTATTGATTCTCTCCGGAGATGTCTTGGGACTCCGCCGCTGCCCTCGCTCGCCGCCCTTTGGTCTTTTTTTT
>NC_051407.1:18327929-18328339 GCF_015228065.2 Penaeus monodon
ATGCAGCGGGCCTATTGGAGGAGGATCCCTCCCACCTGAGCAGGCAGGCACGACTGGCGGAATCCGTGGCCGCCATCTGCCGCCACTCAGCTTTAAGCCGTAGTGCAGCTCCCACGCCACAGAGGGCACCACCGGGCAACAAGAGCAATAATAGCGCACGCACGCATGGACACAATATTGTCAACGAGAAAGATAATAACAATCGATGCATTCCAGTTAGCTAAGCAATAATGGTGGCATTGTCCTTCGTTTGATATATTTAGATGGAACTGTATCAAGGAAATTAGATAAATAGTGGGCAGTGTGGAAGAACTACAAATAGCGTGTCAGCAACTGCCACCTCTCCAAAAATATGGTCACGAGCGTGCTCAAAACTCTGGCCAGGAAGAAGGGAAAGACATATGGCATTT
>NC_051407.1:18328933-18329548 GCF_015228065.2 Penaeus monodon
ATATATACATACACAGGTCTACATGTGTATAATTACACGTTCATATACAAAGAGACACACAGACCCTAGATCACTGGTTATTTGTTTATCGTTAGCTTTGTTGTTGAAGTACAGCATTAACCGTGATATTATTAAAGCGAGGAAAAACGAGATTCGTCAAAACAAGAGAAAGACGAAAAATGCCAGAATATCAGTAATAGGAAACGATAACAGACATGGAAAACGATCAGATCAAATAAAATAGAACAAACTTCGGGCACGTCAGAAAACGGGAAATTACTCAGTTGATCACACCCTTCTGACGACTTCCCTTTTTCCTGGAATCGGTCGAGGATGAAACACAATTCCGGGGAAACAAATCTTTGTTAAGGGACTAACTGTGTTTACTTATCTGCGAACGGAGAGGAAAATTCTTCGCTTCCCTTTGATTGGAATCACCGCGATCTTCTTTAGGTTGATTGACTAGGGGCAAAGGTGATTTTGTGCTGGGCTGAGTCACTGGCAGAGACATTATGATTAGTGATGTTATCTGTTATCTTATCAGTAATATTCCTGTTACTCGTGTTCTTTAAACTATGCTGATAGGGATAATAACTATACTATTTATCATGGGCA
>NC_051407.1:18330101-18330411 GCF_015228065.2 Penaeus monodon
TCTTTTTACTCTTCGTATTTCCTCGATTATATCCATTATCAATGCTCATGACCTTTATATTATGAACATCATTACAGTGAATGCCCTTTTTGGTGATTATAAATTTCAGTTGTGTTTCCTTTTAATCAAAACAGTGAATAATTAATATATGTACATATTTATTATGTGTATGTTTACTGTATTGTGAGCATATAAAATGTTGCTAATTTTTTTGATAAATGTGTAAACATTAAACGTTACTTGGGATTTTAGAACTTTTAATAACATCGACGTGACGAATGTGGTCCATTTTTTTTCGTAATTTACAATG
>NC_051407.1:18331698-18331920 GCF_015228065.2 Penaeus monodon
AGATCCGCGAGCGAATCACCTGTCCCTGTCACCGGCCGCATCTCACAGGAGGCGGATCCTAAAAAAGTCTCCAGAGCTGTGTGACACATTCTCGTTCACATCCTTTACTAGGGGAAGGCAGATTTCCATTTTCATGTCAAGTTTATGGGACATGAGTGATGTATATTTACATTTTTTTTTATCTCTCTTTCCATTACACGTGTGCTCTAGAAGGTAGCATAT
>NC_051407.1:18332073-18332408 GCF_015228065.2 Penaeus monodon
ATGTTCGAGCGCGTGTGCCTTTATCTCCATAGCGTTGATATCCATGTATGTCTTTGCGCCTTGTGTACATGTTTATCCCCATGGAAGGGTGTACAGCAGTAGTTGTATAGACAGGGAACTTCATCCTCTGAGGTGAGAGTTTCCTCTTGTCCTTGGCAACTCCACCCTTTGGAGAGGATTTATTTGACGCCAAGAACGAGTTTACTCCCTCTATGTCTCCTTCTGGCTTGTTATTTTTTTCTTTTATTTTGTGTATACTTTTCTAGACGTGGTCGTATGTGTTTTCCCTCTGGGTAATTTTTTTCTGTTTGTCTGTCTCTTTGTCGTTCTCCCTG
>NC_051407.1:18332554-18332788 GCF_015228065.2 Penaeus monodon
ACACCATCTCCCCCGCAGTCTACCAGACTAGACAAACGGATTCCGAGGTATATCTCCATACTAAAAAAAAATCCTCAGGTATGTCGTTCAGGGTTTAGTGAATAGCCCTTTACAACATGCCGAGGAATAGTACTACGGGATTTTAATTTTTTGGACTCGGATGCTGCTTGCTTTGGGGAAAGTTGTGATATTTTCCTTATTTTTTTTTTATGTATATTTGCTTTTGTGTGAGGA
>NC_051407.1:18332818-18332890 GCF_015228065.2 Penaeus monodon
GCGTTGGTCTCATTTTCTTTGTGTTGTTGGTGATTGCCCTCTTCTTTGTTTCTTATTTTTTTTGTATTGCTC
>NC_051407.1:18333013-18333143 GCF_015228065.2 Penaeus monodon
CACTTATCAACGTTAAAAGCAAAACAATTTGTTCATATATCTAAAGAAAAAAAAAGTTTTGCGTGCGGCTAGTATTTTTTTCTATGAAATTATGAAATAAAAATATTATTGGCAACACGTAAGATCCTTT
>NC_051407.1:18333249-18333473 GCF_015228065.2 Penaeus monodon
ACTCTTTAGCTTGACCTGTTCCGCTCCCAGGTCAGAGAAATCCGGCCGCGGAGGGAGATTAATTAAGGTCAAATTGATTAAGTCTTGAAGGCATAACTGGGACGGTTCCCAAGAACACCCTCGGCAGATTGCAAGTGTTTGGTTTGGTTGATTTAGGACCGAGGAATTCCGCGATTGGCTGGGCGTTGCTGGGGATGGGGTGGGGTGGGGGGAGATGGTGTCAA
>NC_051407.1:18333516-18333925 GCF_015228065.2 Penaeus monodon
TAGAGAGATGTGCAGGTGAGAGGGATATTGAGATGGGGTATGGGTGGGTGGGTGAGGGGAGAGGGAATTTGTGAGATGGGTGGGATGGGGTATATTGGGGTAGTGGATGGAGGGAAGTTCGGTTGGGGATACGACCGAAACGAATAAGAGGAGGGATGGGGAGATTGGGGGTTAAGGCCATGGGAGGGGGGAAGGGAGGGAGAGAGGAAGAGAGAATTCGATAATGGTCGGAAGAGGGGGAGGGTCATTGACGATTAAGGGGGGGAGAGTACGAAAAGGGGGGGGGGAGGTTATTGAGGGTAGAGGGGGTCCGAAAGGGGAGATTTAAGAGGGAATTTGAGCGAATAGGGGGATTGGGGGGCAGGGGCAGAGGGAAAGGAGTGGAATTAGGAAGAAGGGGTATTTCGCC
>NC_051407.1:18333947-18334053 GCF_015228065.2 Penaeus monodon
ATATAGGCTTGCAAATACATAAAAATATAAATAGATACAACTCTATATAGGCCTACATATAATACCTACATTATCGATATCATTGCCAATTTCATCTATTTCTTCA
>NC_051407.1:18335005-18335142 GCF_015228065.2 Penaeus monodon
AGATGTGGAGTTAAGTAAAGGAGAAAGTAATCAGTGGAAGTGTAAAGAGTAAAGTAACAAGCAGCAGAGGGAGGTAGTATAAATGGCCTGTTTAGTTTTTTTTTTTTATTTTTATATGGGTGTCTGTTTTAAAAACA
>NC_051407.1:18340813-18340962 GCF_015228065.2 Penaeus monodon
GATATGAAGCCTTTGATATATATACATACTGAGATAATATTATGTGATATATATCTTTTTTATATTACCTTTCATTTTTTTTGTTTTTTTCCGAAGATTACTATTCGTAATAGATTTGGTTAATCATAAAGCCTACATAATGTAGGGTA
>NC_051407.1:18343146-18343227 GCF_015228065.2 Penaeus monodon
TCTTTTTTATATTACCTGTCATTCGAGATTACCTCTTGTATATAGATTTGGTTAATCATAAAGCCTACATAATGTAGGGTA
>NC_051407.1:18343633-18344193 GCF_015228065.2 Penaeus monodon
ATACCTCTACCCCCATCCACCCCCGCTCTCACTACCCCCCCTCTTCCCTTCTCCTTAGTTCCTCTCCCCCCGCTGAACATTCTCACCCCAACCACCTTTTTCCCTCTCACGCTGTGAAGTTGATGACTTGGCTGTAGCACTACAAGAAATAGATGTTCAAGGTATAAGAAGGAAGATTTTTTCGTAATTTCCAAAGAAAATATTGCGTAGTTTTCTCCTTTTTCTGACTTTGCATAGTTTAGGGGGGGGGGGTAAGTTTACGTGAGAAAATGCAAAGCTTATTTTGATGGGTTTTGTAGAGAAGCTTTGGGGTATTTTTCGAGATCTTTACACCTAGAGGGTACGGGATATATGTACCTGCGTTACCACTTTTTATTTTTTCTTTTCTTATTTTGAGGGAAGGGTAAAACTGCAGAGTTAGAGAAATACTGATATTCATGGAGGATGAACTTGTGTATTGTTATATTCAAACGCCTACACGCAGAATATAGCGCAGAGATAAATGATCATTAAAATAATTGTTGGTGCACTAGATGTGTGTGCATTGCAATCTCATAATG
>NC_051407.1:18344469-18344637 GCF_015228065.2 Penaeus monodon
CTTTTTCTTCCTCAGTCCTCTCCTCTTTATCCCTTGTTCTCTAGATGCGCTCTAACCAGCCGTTTTTATTGCTTCTTCAATCTTCTTCCCACTAGTTATTTTCTTTTTTAGCTTATTTTTCTCTTCACTTACCCTTCTTTTCGTAGTGTGTGTTAATTGCTTTGTGTT
>NC_051407.1:18344938-18345302 GCF_015228065.2 Penaeus monodon
TCATGGTTATGGAAATAATGAGTATAAATGGGACGCGTATGTGCAGGTGTGTTTGTGCTTGAATATATGTAGGTGGATATTTATATGAATTTACATAGTTCATCTAACTGTGCATTTATTTGCATACCTTCCAGCTCTGGTTTTCTGTAATTACGCAGGTGCCGTCAAACAACACATGCAAAAACAAAGAAGTAAAATTAGAAAAAAACACAAAAACAAAAAGAAACTAGGCCAAATAACCAAGAACTGCGACATCACAACACAGTGCGAGGTATATCACGAATAATACTAAAAATTGCTGATAACATATGAATGAGTCCTTACAAAAATCCAAGTAATAACTTAGGGGCCTGTCTCTCTCCCT
>NC_051407.1:18346655-18346905 GCF_015228065.2 Penaeus monodon
AAACTTTTAGATTCTTTACTCCGAAACGTCAACAATTCTTCCAGGCCTAACTTTAATAAAACTCACAAACTGAAATCTTCTAGCTAATCCGCTTACCTTCGCCGGCTATGAGGTAGGTGCTGGAGCGCGAACTTAGAATGGCACTAAATTTTTTACTTTTTTCCGCGAACGTGGTGCCTTCAAGGTCGCAAGGTCATTGGTGTGTCTCTTGCAGATGTTTCTTGCAAGGCACTTTTTTTTTATTGTGAGT
>NC_051407.1:18348084-18348297 GCF_015228065.2 Penaeus monodon
AAAAAAATGAAATCAGCCAAGGCCCAGCCAAGCATAAAGTATATATTCTTGTAATTACATAATGCTTACGCTGTAATATGATAAAATAATGTAATAACACACAATTACGGTATTACTTGAAAATGTTTTTAGAAAATATGTGTTCATAAAACGTCATGGAAATGACAATAGAGATATAAATATGCATAAAGCAAACAAAAATATACATGTCCG
>NC_051407.1:18348467-18348697 GCF_015228065.2 Penaeus monodon
ATGCGCGCGCGCGCAAGTGGATTTAAGGAAGAATAATAGAAAGAGCTACCATTTACAAAAGATAATTATATAAATACTTAAAGAGAACATACTACATATAAGTAATGCATTCATAAATTAAGTGACACACAAAAGTCGGCATCTCACCTTCTCAACATGCGCTTTCAAAATTTACCAAATGCAACGAAACCATTATCTTAATAACTCTCCTCCCCTCTCCCAGCCCTCAT
>NC_051407.1:18349042-18349162 GCF_015228065.2 Penaeus monodon
GCAAAGGGAAAAAGCGAGCGAGCATATTCTGGCAAAATACACACCAAACGAACTTTCCAATCTGTCAAGAGCAGCCAATAACAACGGACAAACACTCTCTAGACACCGAGCTCCTTGACA
>NC_051407.1:18349248-18349371 GCF_015228065.2 Penaeus monodon
GGTGCCAAAACGTCTTGAGGTTTTTGGCAGCTGAACACACACAGAAGGAGTTTGCCGTTCCTGATTTGATTACGTGCCTGACTCCACTCGCGGAGAAATGCTGGCTGGATTTGGCTCACTGAA
>NC_051407.1:18349558-18349795 GCF_015228065.2 Penaeus monodon
TATGATTCATTTAGTTTCTTGATTTGATTATTATTTAGATATTTCCATCGTTCGTTTTCATTGATTTTGGATACTGTTCATAGTCTTTCTGAATCTGAACTCAAACATAAAAAATGCCTTCTATGATTTAATTAATGGCTTTCGATAAAGAGGAGAGGAACATAGAGTTGGATCAATGGTGTTTTGGTTTCCGTTTGTTTTTTTAACAAGTTCTTTGTTAACAGTTATCAATCTGTT
>NC_051407.1:18350092-18350349 GCF_015228065.2 Penaeus monodon
TCGAATTCCAAGTCTGCATTCCAACCTCTCTTTCGAGCGTCCAAACGTTTCTCTCGCGCATTCAAGGATTTCTGCGTCGAGACACACTCCTCCTCCTAGTCTCCCATGCTGTGTGTTAGTATAACCTTGAAGTTAACGTTTTCTTTGTGCGGAAACGTGTTCGTATCCCTTTAATCTGGCTTCGTTTGCTTACATGTGGGAATATCTTGTTGCTGTTACCGCTATTTACTTGGTTTCGTTATTGCTGAGAATACTGT
>NC_051407.1:18350919-18351053 GCF_015228065.2 Penaeus monodon
GAATACAAAGCATATGTGATTGGTTTTACGGTCACACTAGAATACTTTATGGCTGCGATAAAATGGAATTATTACATGCGTCGGATTTTATATGATATGAATATTTGAAGTCAGATGATATCAATTAGATATGT
>NC_051407.1:18351848-18352060 GCF_015228065.2 Penaeus monodon
TGTGCTTTAATGTACCACGTTAGTGTGTCACGTCATTCCTAATCACTTTCTCGTGTTCAATAATCAGGGCAAATTATCATCACAATGTCCATGTATTAACCATTGTGAAACTATTATTCAAAACGCTATTGCTGTCGTTATTAGTATGGTTAGTGTTTGACATGCATTTAATTAATCTTATTCTCTCCTATATTCGTAAACTGTTTGATTTC
>NC_051407.1:18352104-18352313 GCF_015228065.2 Penaeus monodon
TTGGTCAACGGTGGGGCTGAATATACATTACTATAGTGAGCTGCATACAATTTGTACAATGATGAATACTCGTATGGAAATGATTAAATATCATAGTTATGTATATGAATTCATCTGTATGCGCATATATGAATCTTAAACCCCCGTATAGCTAACACAAGACTGAATAATATGTCCTTATTTCCTGTATTTCTATTACCACAAAACCA
>NC_051407.1:18352341-18352472 GCF_015228065.2 Penaeus monodon
AATTGCATATTGCATTTTAACCATAAAATCTTTTACTTTTCGACTTGATATCCCGTTACAGCTGGAAGCCTGATATTTTTTACGTTTAGTGTCATCAACAACGGAAGCATTAAAAAATAAGACCATATTAT
>NC_051407.1:18353034-18353342 GCF_015228065.2 Penaeus monodon
GTTGTTCCACCCTCCTGAGACCGCTGTCTGTCACCCGCTCTTGGCAACACGTTCATAAATTCTCAATACCAAGGTCTATATAAGCTTATACAGACCTTGTTCAATACTTCTGTTAATATTATTCTTAAAACGTATCTTTCTTTAGAAAATACAATTATAAGTAACACATTTACGTATAAATACACACTAATAAATACACACTAACGCTTACACATCTACCGCATACACTTATGCATATTTAGGTAACAAAAAGATATTAATGTTTCGATTATACAATAATAGGTCAGAGACAAATACTTTTTCTGCTC
>NC_051407.1:18353386-18353477 GCF_015228065.2 Penaeus monodon
TATCGAACATATTTCAAACACAATTTCCTAAATCTCATTCTTACAAACATCATTCCCCTATCCGAAAAAAAAAAAGTTTTAAAAAGTCACG
>NC_051407.1:18353557-18353822 GCF_015228065.2 Penaeus monodon
TTTTACGTACCCTGTCAGCCATTCAGAATTAGATTGAAAGGCTCCACCCTATCTGACCTTATCTCCCCCGACGCCTTTGTGCAAGAGCGAGGACAGGTCAGTGACCCGGCCTCCGCCTCGCGTAGGAAGAGGGATATTGTGCTCGATTTTTGGTGTTTGTCATTTGTATCTCGAGGAAAATTTCTTCTGTTGTTCGATTTATTTTTTCTTTTCTGGGCATGCATAGTATTACCGATATTATAATCATTAGTAAAATTATCATCAG
>NC_051407.1:18354634-18354698 GCF_015228065.2 Penaeus monodon
CAAGTACAAAAGCTGTCAAGGGAAACGCCAGCTGAAGTCGGTAAGCACTTGCGGTTCTTCTCTT
>NC_051407.1:18355331-18355580 GCF_015228065.2 Penaeus monodon
AAACTGAAGTGGCAAGGCCTCAGAGGAAAAGACCATAAGCGAAGTGGACTCTTCGAATCGACGCCTCGACCCCCTTTCCGAGCCTTTAGGAATTCGTTCACAGGATTGACAGCGCGACATAAAGGCGGGTTGTTTCTCGTCAAAGAGCTGCGAAGAAATTGCTTCGTCTTTGATCCAAAGGGACTACATCGATTTGATTATCGGTTTAATTTTCTTCCAGATCAAATATGAAAGTAGAGTCATGGCCGT
>NC_051407.1:18355792-18355889 GCF_015228065.2 Penaeus monodon
GCTGAAAAATGTAACAACAGCGTTACTAATGGATCATGACAACAGGAAGTAATTAATGTCTGAATGCATTTTATCATGGATGCAAGTATTTCAGCCA
>NC_051407.1:18356231-18356471 GCF_015228065.2 Penaeus monodon
CAGCTTTAGAGATAACAAGCGCAGTGAGGATCTGTGTTTGCTCTCCCGCTCCTACGCCAGCATCCCGCTTTCGCATCCCTTCAACGAATCCTTCACTACATCCTTCCCTCTTCCTAATCCTATCCTAGTTTCCCCTTGTATTTTTTCCTTTTTTTCTAATTTTCTAAATCTTTTGTTTCTCTTAATGATCATTTCTTCTACTTCTCCAATAAAGATTATCATGAATGCTTAATCTTACCG
>NC_051407.1:18356568-18356841 GCF_015228065.2 Penaeus monodon
GTGAGTCCCCCCCCCCCTTTTTATTTTGGCTTTTCCCTCCTCCTCCCTTGAAATTACACCTGTCAAGTGTTTGTCACAGAATCTAATTATGGTCGTTGACAACATCATCAGTGAAGCACGTGAGAGGTTGCTTCCTTTCTGCTCCTCTTTGCCAGGTGTTCAGTGTTCATGTTCTTCAAGCTCTCGCGAGGATACTCTTCTCTCTGTTACAGGTCGTGAGGATAACCGATTGCATAATTAGCCTTTTCCCTTTTCTTTTTCATGGTCTTTGAC
>NC_051407.1:18357212-18358202 GCF_015228065.2 Penaeus monodon
TCCCCTCCCCCTCTCTCCCATCCCTCTTCCCCTCCCCTCCTCTTCCCCCTCCCATCCCTCTTCCCCTCTCTCCCATCCCTCTTCCCCCTCTCTCCCATCCCTCTTCCCCTCTCTCCCATCCCTCGCCCATCTCTCTCCCATCCCTCGCCCCCCTCTCTCCCATCCCTCTTCCCCCTCTCTCCCATCCCTCTTCCCCTTCTCTCCCATCCCTCTTCCCCCTCTCTCCCATCCCTCTTCCCCTCTCTCCCATCCCTCTTCCCCCTCTCTCCCATCCCTCTTCCCCCTCTCTCCCATCCCTCTTCCCCCTCTCTCCCATCCCTCTTCCCCCTCTCTCCAAACTCCCCTCTTCCCACCTCTCCTCCCATCCCTCTTCCCCCTCTCTCCCATCCCTCTTCCCCCTCTCTCCCATCCCTCTTCCCCTCTCTCCCATCCCTCTTCCCCCTCTCTCCCATCCTTCTTCCCTTCCCCCTCTCTCCCATCCCTCTCTCAACTTCTCAGAAGCTCTACTTCAAGTTCCTTCAAGAAATCCGAAAATCTTAAAGCCTTTGCCCGATCCTGGCGTCACCTGTTCATGACACGTAAATATTCTACATATCAAAAACGGTCCCTTGTATTCTCTTTGCTCAATGAGTTATTATAATTAGATGGATCTGAAGGAGAATTGTTTTTGTATGATATGGTCAATGTGGTCATAAGAATGAGCAGAGGAAGAAGGAAAAGGAGAAAAAAAAAATATGGAAGAAGAGTAATAAGAAATGGAGCAGAAAAAAGTAATAAGTGAAGAAATGAAGAGCATGAAAATCAGAGAGAAGGATGTTTCAGGGAGGGAAAAGACGATAAAAAGGAGGTGAGAAGGAGAGAGGGAAGGAAAGGAATAAGAAAGAGAGAAGGGAATAAAAGAGAAATAACGGAATGAGACGGGGAATAAGACAGGAGAAAGGAAAAAAAGGCAATAAGGCCGGGAAAAGAAGTGAATAAGACGAATAGGAG
>NC_051407.1:18358418-18358564 GCF_015228065.2 Penaeus monodon
TCTTTCGTTAGTCACGTAGAAGAAACATGTCTCAATTCCCGTTTTCTTTCATTTTCTCGCATGTATTTTTAGCGTTAGTATTTTTGTTTCTTTTGTGACTCACGAAACACGGACTTCTGAATAATTAGGTTTTTCTCTTTTGGAAA
>NC_051407.1:18358906-18359103 GCF_015228065.2 Penaeus monodon
TTTCTAATTAACTAAAACCTCTCCATTTATGTGTTAAAAATATTGAATAGGAGGATTGAAATGACCGACGCTGTAAGCTTATTGCATACTCAGCATTTTTGTAGCAATAATAATAACTGTAAAAAGTATCATGATCACTCTTGCTAATATACTTACATTTAATACTGCTTGTAATACCATTATTAGAACATCTACAG
>NC_051407.1:18359194-18359383 GCF_015228065.2 Penaeus monodon
TATCAAAAGCTGATTCTACTACCATATCTATTTACATTACGACTTTTACTTCTGCCACATTTTCTAAAGCCCCGATTACCTAATTTCTCCCCATTAAACAACATATCTGTATTACTAGAACTAAAACACAAGAGCATTTTTGGCTAGCCTCTGCCTTGCTTGTCCTTAATCACTTGCGTAATGAGAGGT
>NC_051407.1:18359465-18360025 GCF_015228065.2 Penaeus monodon
GAACGACTCAGAAGGAGGGAGAGTGTAGGTTTAGAAATTTCGTCTCAGGTACATGATAGCAGATTACAAAAGTAGGGCTGACTGTTATCATTATTGTTTCTGCTTTTAGATATAATGATGAAATAAAGGGATGACTAGATTCAAGTCATTTTATGACCTTTCAGTGATGCTTACGTCAAGGTACAGAAGATTATCTTCATTAAATATGAGGAACCATTTATGAATCGGCTATACATTAATCTATTTACCAATTTGTTCGTTACTTCTTTTCTTCCGCCTGAGAATCGTCCCAGATAAAAATCATACAATGCAAAGTGAAAGCACTGATTCAGTTTTGATGTTATACTTTATTTTTTCCCTCCCACAAGATATTCCATTGTGCAGGAAGAAGTCTTTGACATTTTAAATTAGATTTGAAATTTTCGCTCCGGATTGTCAAGGGAAGTCTGTATTCTCTATTTAATCCTGTTTTACACATGGCTAGAGTCTCGAGATTTGGTTTACTTTTTCTTAATACCGGCCATTTTTTCTTTAATAAATAAAAGTTTTCCAGTGCTAAA
>NC_051407.1:18360314-18360434 GCF_015228065.2 Penaeus monodon
GCCCAAAGCCGACGGGCATAATATGTACAGTCCCTAAAAAAAGTACCTTTACTCGGGAGTAGCTGAAACCGAAACGATCGCTAGGAGTTGATTCGGAAATGTTAGTACTTCATCTGTCCC
>NC_051407.1:18360801-18360910 GCF_015228065.2 Penaeus monodon
CCATTTACATTTAACTGTGTTTGAGAAGGGGGCATGGCCGGTAGTTAGTTATCACGTCCCCTTACCGTGAGTCATTTTCTTCTTAGTTATTTATTTTCATTATTTTTTC
>NC_051407.1:18361410-18361576 GCF_015228065.2 Penaeus monodon
AAATGTTGATAATATTATATACTTCAAAATCGAGCAGTGAGAAAAAAAAAGTTATTCTAAGGGCATATATCATCCATAACCGGATATACTTAGGAGTAATTAGTAAAAAAGTTAAAAATGGTGGTCGTTTGGGGGCTAACAGTCAAGGGGGACGAATGCCCCTCCT
>NC_051407.1:18363119-18363667 GCF_015228065.2 Penaeus monodon
TAGAACATAGAAAAAAAAAGATGTAGAAGAATATAAAAAGAGACAGAAAAAAAGAAGAAAAGGATAAAGAAGAGAGAAATAGAAGCAGAAGAAGAAAGAATAAGTAGAAAGAAAAGAAAAATTGAAGAAGAAGAAAAGAAAAGGTGAAAAAGAATAAGAAGAAAAGAAGAGAAAAGGAGAAAGAAAAGAAAAATAGAAGAAGAAGAAAAGAAAAGAAAAGGAGAAAAAGAATAACAAGAAAAAGAAAAGAAAGAAAAAAGAAAAGAAAATGAGAAAGAAAAGAGAAACAGAAGAAGGAGAAAAAAAAGAAAAACAAATAAATAAAAACATAAATAAATACCACTCCCACCAAAAACAAAACAAAAACAAAACAAAACCGCACAAGGAAGCCAAGAATAATTTCCGTAAAACCGATCGTTTCGCTGAAGCTTTTATTGATCGGGAATCAAACCATCGCGTTACGTAAGGATGAAAGGAACGGCGGGTTTCAGGACGTTGACGTGCTGAAGTTTCGGGATTTTCAAGGATTTTCAGGAATTTAGTTATCA
>NC_051407.1:18364100-18364574 GCF_015228065.2 Penaeus monodon
TTAATGACCACTTCAGTGTTATCTCTAGTTTCCTTGTTGCAATTAAGAGGAAGACATAGATAGCAGCGAAGGGATGGACAAAGGCGATGCATGTATTCTAAAGGAAATACTTTTACATAGGAGGTAATGCATATATGCGCTACCAAGGAAATATCGGCAATTTCGACGCTTATCACTATTTTCTTTAGATCTACATCCTTTCATCCAACCTCTCCTACGATTGTAAAGTAATTATTACCCTTACACTCGATTACCAAGGCATTTTTATCAACTCCACTTCTAAGCTTGTATCTGCGTAAAGTAAAGTTATTATGCTAACTAAATACCCTTCTATTCCGCATAACAATAACAGTCTTTATCTCAGACTTATAGATCAATAAATCACAGAGTAGTTTATAAAAACAGATTTTTTTTCTTTTATCTCTTCCTTCGCAGCAGTTGATATATGAGCCAATTTAAGATCATTTTAGGACG
>NC_051407.1:18366803-18367015 GCF_015228065.2 Penaeus monodon
TGTACACTCAAAGTTCCATCGTATATAATCATCCAAAAATCTAGGGTAAAGGATTTCAAGTGTTGCATTCTAGGAAGGTGTAACAGTGTAAACGTCTATGAAATGTTAATCTGCTTACACTCTCGTGCCACACATAATTAGTATGTAATTACTAAAGTATTTATGGTTTAATGTGTGCATCTTATAAAAGCTGCAAAAACCTCTCTAATTAA
>NC_051407.1:18368496-18369236 GCF_015228065.2 Penaeus monodon
AATTGGGGAGATCGGCGCAGCGGCCAACTGACATCCCGCCCAGGACTACCTGTTGACTGAGCGAGGCTTCAAATACCCGTGTGACTCGGCGGAGAGAGCACGCAAGCTTCTCAGGCCAGTGAGGTAGTGAAACGCGGCTTTGAACCCGTAGACTTGTTTCGGTATTTCTGTGGTTTTATTTTTCCATTTATCAATTTTTAGAATACTTCTTTTTAATCAAATTTAGGGTGTTCTCAGTTATTTATTAGGTAGAACGTATGTGTACTTTGTGAATAGAAAGTATTTTAACTGAATAATAGAAAATGTGATTTTCTAGTGATTAGAACATAAGTGAATATGAATTATTTGCAGTGACGGAAAATCAGTGGTTGTTGTGTGTATTGTTGAATGTGCATTGATGCATTGAGATGCACATATCTGTATAAGTGCATAGTAATCTTGATATCACAATTTGGAATAAGAAGCATTTTTAACAAGAAAATAAAGAGAATACGGAAAATATTCAGGTTTTAAACTGCTGCCCAGGATTAGAATGGACACAAACACTTCAAGACGAGTTCATGGTATTTCCACAACATTGATATATTGGTGTTTTTGTGAAGATATGAAATTTCTCAGAATAACATAACAGATTTAACATTAACCCATGAAATTCTCAATATTTCTAATTTATTTCTGCCTAGCTCCTCTGCTGTTTTCTCACTTTAAAATAGCAGTATCTAAAGGAGACTCTGCCATCA
>NC_051407.1:18369282-18370116 GCF_015228065.2 Penaeus monodon
ATATTGGTAATACGATCCTTTCTGCAGGGCTTTCTCAGTGCCTGTCATGGCAAGTGACAAAACTTTCTTGGGTTGGCTTTTCCTAAGAGAAAAGACTTTCCCTAGCTGGCAGTTTTCAAATTACCAACACGTGATTACCAACAGCTGAAAGTGACATTTTGATGTATGAGACCAAGCTATTGGAGAAATTCTAAATGGAGGATATATGCAAGAATGATATCGAATTATATAAAACGGTTCATAATGATTGTTAAGGCTGACAAGAAAATTTTTTTCTCTCCATTATATTGCGGTAAAAACCCACCGGGTGGCTTCTTAAAAACTACTCAAGGGCCCTACTGATATACCTTGCTGTGGTATTCAGAAAATATTAGAGGAATGAAAGGGCGTTCGCACATGACCTTTAACAAGGTGAAAAGTGCAACCTTAAATCTGAACAACGGGTGGAAATCTTAACTTCCGGTTCCCGTAGTTTTTGCCGTTGCTGTTGTTGCATAACTTTATTTCTATTTCCTTTTTGCCTGTTGCAACGCGTGCTCTTGTTGACTCCTGCAATATGGAGAGAAATGAATAAGCTTAGAGTATGAGTATAAGAAATCAATTTCAAGATCAGTTTATTATTAAATAGACCATTAGTGGTTTTTGAAAACGATGATTATAATGTAGATATTCATGTAGAAAACATGGCTTTATTGGCCATGATAATGAAATGCTTATAATTGGGTAAAGCATGAGAATAATATAAATCTACGATCGAAAAAGGTTAATAATGATAAAGATTATGTTGAAAACAGTACCAAAACTTCATATCATTCAAATGACCGCAATGTCCTG
>NC_051407.1:18372600-18372730 GCF_015228065.2 Penaeus monodon
CTTCGTTTTCCTTACCTTTAATATAGACCTCTGCCTTCCTTTCTGCTCCTCTGCCCATCTACGTAGCCAAGGACACGAGCGTTCGAGTCATTTTGATCAGTTTCTTGAGGTCAATAGAATCTTACCTTTG
>NC_051407.1:18372766-18373051 GCF_015228065.2 Penaeus monodon
TTAATCATAAAGGTTCTTTTGGAAATAGTCAAAGTTAGTGTCTCTTTTGCTCATATATGTGTTTATTGATGTATGTAGTCCTCGTTCTTTTGCTTTTATGAGATCCTTTGATACATTTACATGAATTTTATATCCATATGATCATTTTATATGAACCATGATGGAGATTACTGTCAGACTAATACACTATTACATACATATTTAATTTGTATTATGCTTATTTTATGTTTACACGCACAACCATGCAAATAACGTATATCCTCCATCATCATCAAGTTACACATT
>NC_051407.1:18373509-18373590 GCF_015228065.2 Penaeus monodon
GAGGATATCGATCCCAGGGTTGAAAGGCGGTTCAACGGAAAATGTAAGGTATCATCTCTCTATACCTGATAAAAATACTCC
>NC_051407.1:18374437-18374645 GCF_015228065.2 Penaeus monodon
ACAGCGAAGTACAGCATTCACTTCAAACCAGGTCGTGAACAATGATATTTCCCGAAACCCCAGGGGATTTTTGCGAAAGTTTTGTTGTCTGAGTGAGAACGTGAAGTTTCACCCTTGTTAATTCTTAATAACACCATGCGTTAAAAGGGGGTCGCGAGGATAGGAGAGAACATACAAAGGAGAAAGGGTTGTTAGAGATTAATCGTGT
>NC_051407.1:18374749-18375423 GCF_015228065.2 Penaeus monodon
GTTTGGTAGATAAACAAACACACATAGGGTATTGTCAGAACTTGAGGAGATATAACCAGATACCGCAATACGAGAAAGATAATAAGAAAGTGGAAAGAAGACAAACAACACGAGGCTGCCAGCGGTTTATCTTTCACCCTCAAATGTTCAGTAAATTCTGCACTTCATTATGTATCAGAATCGTGACAGTGACTATTAGGAATGACCTATTCTCCAATTATTGACAAAATAAACTCATTCGCTTACAGATATCACATTTTTTGTATGCACTCTAAATGTTCGAGGAATGGGAGCAAGGATAAATTCGAGATAATAAAATTCCATTCATAGAGACAAATTATAATCACGTTTTACCGTTTGTTTCTTTATTTTCTCTCATTTGTTCCTTTTGGATTTATTTTTTTTCCCTTTTCGTAGTGACCCTCTACTCTTTTTTTTTCTCCAACAACACATATTTCCATTCGTTGATTTGTTTCGCAATACTATTCAAAATAATTAATTCCTTCACACTAACACGTTTCCCGAATCAACATCTATATTTCCCGTCCATCTGAATGTGCCCATATATCGAAATGCTTCCAACATACGGCCATCCCCTCTGTTATTGGCAGATTTTGGCCAGACTTCGGGGCAAGCTTCATTACATATCGATTTACCTTGTAACACCTAGAAAT
>NC_051407.1:18377995-18378159 GCF_015228065.2 Penaeus monodon
GGCAGATAAAAGACGACATTGCTATTTACCCTTTGCAGCTACTTGCAAGATTACTTCAACCTTCCTTGTAACTTAAAAAAAAAATGGTCCTTCTTCTCAGTAAAGACAAGTGAATCATATGTCACGATTGGGATTATTCATTATAGATCTTAATAGGATTTGAT
>NC_051407.1:18378299-18378592 GCF_015228065.2 Penaeus monodon
TGGTAAGGAAAAGTAAGATTTTAGAGAAAATAAAAGCTAATTGGTAATTGCTGCGTTTTGATATTACTCTATTGCTGTTTTCCTAATGGTCATTGTGAGGATAGTGTTAACATGTTTCATACTATTGATGAAAGTATCACATATTAGAGATATTAAGATAACTAAAAAAAAAAAAAAAATTATTGACAGTAACATAGAAGGTGAGAATAATCATGAAATGAAGTATTTAATGACACTGCAATATGGAAGTTTGATTATACTGTAATAGTATGATCCGTGGTAACGAGGATTAC
>NC_051407.1:18378844-18379021 GCF_015228065.2 Penaeus monodon
AAAAAAATATGGTGATGTTTAAAAAAAATGGTGTTAGCAATTATAGGCCACACAGAATACAAACAGCATGTACAGTAAATCTTTATAATATCACTCTTAAATCAACTGGGTCGAGTGTGTGCTAGATTACCACATATATTGCGGAAAGATAAAGGGTAAATGATGGTATGAAACAAA
>NC_051407.1:18379138-18379505 GCF_015228065.2 Penaeus monodon
CCTGACAGTCCGACAAACAAAAGAACAGTCAGACAATTCTTTTATTTAAGTGTCACGACACATAACATCATACTTTACAATAAGTAAATGTTTTTGTATTTGTGTCCAGTCTTTTATGACTTACCCAAAGATCGACAGAAAAGATTCAAGGAAATAAGGGTAAGGAATAGAGTAACAAGGAAAATGCGTAACATACGAAAGGATCTCTTGGTAAGAGTAAATTAGATCTTGGAAGATGTTATTGAGCAACGGCCGGCGTGGGCGATTGGTGTGGGAGGGAGAGACAGAAATTAGGGGAAAGAGAGTGGGAATGAAAAGCAGAGGGAGATTCTATATCGCATTTATAACGAACTGACGGAAAGATACG
>NC_051407.1:18380663-18380738 GCF_015228065.2 Penaeus monodon
TATTCTTGTATTTTACAGGATTTATATAGAAAGCAAGAAGGGAAAGGAGGGAGAGGAGTAAAATCAAAATTATTC
>NC_051407.1:18380824-18381397 GCF_015228065.2 Penaeus monodon
TGTTGTCTTAACGTTTAGCTAATGTGCTAAAGAAAGGGAGATCTACCATATACAGGCAGTTACTACAAGAGCAAAATCCCAATTCACGATGATCATAAGGGAAGCTCATGTTAAAGAAAAAGAGAGAAGGAAATAAGGAGCATTAAGAGAAATGAAGTTTGTCGAGGTTCGATCTATGATCATAATACTTATAAAAAAAGATCGAGAGGAGTCAACTTTGAAAATCGCAGTCATGAATTTAGTATGAGATTGCTTTGTGAGTTATTGATAAGGTAAATGCTGGTAGCGTCCATGCCATGTTTACAAGAGAAATCTAATTTACCTCAAACGCGAAAAAGTGTAAGGTCATAACAGGGTCGTCTTTTTATAAAACAAGAAGGTAAAATTCCGTAAATGTGAAAAAGTTCAGTAATGGTACAAGTCGTAAAACCAAGAGTATAAATGATCCAAAGAATTACCGATTTAACCCTACTGTCCGCTGTCTATAATGGGGTCACAGAAGTCGTCGTAAATCACACCCCAGACAGATTAAAGTTCATTCAACCTGGGATGTTATAGGACTTGTGAAGTTAA
>NC_051407.1:18382744-18382983 GCF_015228065.2 Penaeus monodon
TTAAGAAAGAAACGCGAAGAGAGGAGGCAGAGTCCAAGGAGGTCGGAAACAGGTGCCGCGAGTCAGAGCAATGTCAATTCGGGGATTATATTGATGAGCGTGACTCCGCCCCCTCGCCCTAACCCCTCGCCTAGGAATCGGGAATCACTCCGGCGCCCACGCCCTTTGACGCGCGTGGGCTTCGGGGGAGTGGTGGGCGGGCGGGCGTCCCTCGGGGCGGAGGCGGCCTTCATTTGTTT
>NC_051407.1:18383491-18383616 GCF_015228065.2 Penaeus monodon
GGATAGACGAAACCATGAAATATTTGTAATGTTTACTGTAATAACAAAGGCGTAGATAAAAAAGAAAAGAAAATATTCTAACACAGCAACAACTCTGTGTCTATTTGTGTATATCTCTATATTCA
>NC_051407.1:18384805-18384884 GCF_015228065.2 Penaeus monodon
CTCCACCTGCCACAGGATGTGTTTTACGGCGATTTCCTCTTCCTTTCCTAATGACGAAGGATGACGCAATTTTTGACTC
>NC_051407.1:18385883-18385977 GCF_015228065.2 Penaeus monodon
ATGCGGGCAGATACAGAGATACGTCTCCCATTCATGGGAGACGGTGATATCAACCCCGTAGTTAATATTGATCCAGAATACCCACACTCATATG
>NC_051407.1:18386011-18386341 GCF_015228065.2 Penaeus monodon
CCTTCAAAAAAGGAGCCTTTCTAAAGAGTTAAAGATACGTTGCTGCCGTGACCTGGAGAGGCGAAGAGAAAGTCTATATGAGCAGAATGAGTGCGACGAAGGGGAGAAGGGAATGGAGGCGTGTGGGGGGGGGGGCGAGGGGAAAGGGAACTGTGGGGAAGGAGAGGGAGAGGGAGGGCAAGAGGGAGGGTGACGCTTGGATTGGGATGGGAGATAGGGGGGGGGGTAGGGAGGCGCAAGGGAGTGTTGGTGACGTGTTATGGTGACTCGATTTAACATCAAGACTACCTCAACATTTTTGTAAACCGATTTCACACACAGACATATGTG
>NC_051407.1:18386523-18386678 GCF_015228065.2 Penaeus monodon
ATAATGTTAATACACATGATTACAACACATGTCTTATGCTGATAAGTTTCTTAATTTTTCAGACGATATTTTCTGTATTTACCGTATGTATCGGCCAATTCATACAGTAATACGATGCCTTGCTCTGTTTATAATGATTAACGCTTATGATAACG
>NC_051407.1:18387342-18387862 GCF_015228065.2 Penaeus monodon
CAGGCAATGCCCAATACGCCAATGGATGATAAATCCTCACCACACCTGTGAACAAAGGCTACTTCAGCAGAGGAATCAGTTTCGACGTTCCTGAATAATCACTCCCTAAAGAGGTTTGCATAGCAATGACCTCTTGCATATATAATAAGCAAAGTTATGAAGACTGTTGCCAAAGAAGCTTAACGTGCTTAGGTTGACTTTAATCGTGTAGGAGATAATATACAGTTTTGTATCTCAGTTAAGATTAATTAACGTGTAAGTTCCAGGCTCGTGGTCAGACGCATTGTTCACATGTGTTTGTTTGTGTCTTTTTATAAGTAAAAGGTAAAGTGCGGAAATTAGATTGAACGTCGTAAATCGTTGCATGGAAAGAATTTCCCATTAAGACAATTTATTAGGCCGTTTTAATTAAGCTGAGCGAGTAGATAGCTGGGTGTTGGATCTATCCAGAATTTCCATATTTGATATATTTGCGGTGGGTGATTTGTGTCTTCCCATCTCTCCGCCAATTACCTTACAC
>NC_051407.1:18387919-18388682 GCF_015228065.2 Penaeus monodon
TCGCTTTCCCCTCCTTTCTCTCTCTTTCTCTCTTTATACCCCGAGTACATTCTCTCTCCCTCTCTTTTCACCTTTCTCACCTTCTTTCTCCCTGTCCCTTCGCCTCCCTTGTCCCTCTCACGGAAGTCTCTGTCTCTCTCTTCTTCCTTCCTTTTCCCTCATTAAACTCTCTCTTCACCTTCCCTCCGATCAAAACCTTTCCTCGCCTATTCTCCCCCAAAGATCTCTCGCCGCATCTCCTTTGCTCCCACAAAACACCTCCTCCTCACTTTTTCCCCTATAAAGCCCTACCCTCACCTCCTTTTCTCCCATCAAATCCTCTCCTCGTCGTCTTTTTTCCCCCTATAAATCTCCCGCTGCACTTCCTTTTCCCCCCACAGAATCTACTCATCTCCTTTTCCGTTAATTTATCCCCTCATCTCATTTTCCCCCATAAAACCAAAGCATACCACCTTTCCCCCCCACAAAACCCTCTCCGCCCCTTCCACCACGCCGCCCGTTCTCCCCTAGACAGACAAATAATGGGGGAATTCTCCTTCGTCTGACCTTCTTCACACCGTCTGGGAGGAGCGGGTTTAAGACGTCACAAAATGCCCTTCCAGATTCTTAATACGCCAAGAAACCGGTATTTATGGCTCAGTGCGGGTGTGCAGAGCGAGGAATTTTCCTAATTTACGAGGAGTAAAGCAGAGAAATGGGCGAAAATTAAAAAAGAACTGAGAAAGTGTGAATGCGACGGGTAACAATGGGACCAGAAGAGAAG
>NC_051407.1:18388898-18389172 GCF_015228065.2 Penaeus monodon
AGACGCTAGCTTACAGATGCAATCTCATGATCCTTCTGGAGCCGGTAGATTCATGCATACATGATGAACTTTCGCCGATCATTTCATCAGGGAGATTCTCCTGTGAGAATCCTGATCCTGAGGAACGTGACCCCAGGACTTCGTGTGGGAATGTGACCTCGTGACCTATAACAGAAACAGCTGTTGAAATGAGAGATCAAAACGTGACATTAGATTGATAGATTCAGAGAGGATTTCTAAATAAAGGAGTGGGAGAAATGAAAATACTATATAT
>NC_051407.1:18389410-18389537 GCF_015228065.2 Penaeus monodon
AAAACAAATAAACGAACAACAACATAAGAAATAAATAAAAGCACCAAAATAGCAGAAGAAATAAACATTCACTAACAAAAAGCCGACAGATAACCTTGAAGACTGAAAAATTAGCCCCGCCCCTTAT
>NC_051407.1:18389558-18389703 GCF_015228065.2 Penaeus monodon
TCATTTATCGAGTTACCCTGTTTACATGGAGGAATACAGGCGTTCCTCCTACCCAATCTTTTCGCGTAACTTGAATCTCCCAAAAGGCTTCATTCCTCCGTCCTCACTCCGAAAATAAACCATTTATGGCCTCCGTGTTTGGTGT
>NC_051407.1:18389950-18390807 GCF_015228065.2 Penaeus monodon
TGTTTAATAGAGATTATGCCTTTATCATTTTAATTTCAGTGTGTACGATCATGGAAAACCCGATATAGCACTTTTGAGTTGTGTTCTGTACGTATTTTCTTATTTCTAATTTTCAAAAAGGAGTTACCTAGTGACTTCCACTTTCTCTCTTGTTAACTGCCTAGCACCTCCTTTTGTATTACTAATTTAGCTGTAATTTTGCAGAAAATGACAACTTTTCGCGGATTTTATTTCCCCGAAGTCATGTGATCAGGGGGTTGTCAGACACCGCTAATGAGAATGTCTTCCGCTGACACTTTCCTCGTCTTCGCCTTCATTATCAAATGCGAATCAACAAATCAGGGCCTGATGACTATCCCTTAATCAAATTCGCAAATTCAATTAGGATCTAATGATATCGGGACAGTCAAAATTAGCATAATTGAGTCGTCCTCATCAAAGTGAGATTATCGAACCACAATCACAGTGTCGGATGCGGGTTTCCACCTGAGCGCTACTTCATTTATTTTGAAATGAGCTCTCCTGTACTGAGATCTTGAGAGAGATAACATTATATAAAAAAATACCTTTGAAAACAATCAATCACATCAAACAAGACTATTTATCATGAAGCATTTCTAAATGAAAGGAATTGAAAAAAAAAAAAAAATGTGGCCACCCATCCGAACACTTCGGTGACGTCATCACCCACCAGTCATAACTCGAAGGAGAGGAAATGCAAGGGTTTGAATATGCATCGCAGACTTGCCTGTTGTCAAATTCAATCAGCTGATGCGAGAGAGTCACTTTGGGGATACATATATGAGTATGCGGGTGTATGAAATCCTAAATGATGAGGCGCTAATTTGAAATGACTC
>NC_051407.1:18391391-18391460 GCF_015228065.2 Penaeus monodon
TAAATATTTTCATCGAGAGAAAACTGAAAGCGACAAAATTCGTTTTTTTTTTTTTTTTCTAACCACGGA
>NC_051407.1:18391675-18391791 GCF_015228065.2 Penaeus monodon
CATGTTGTTAACTATACAGTGCATGTATGAGAGAAAAAGAAAACGTGTGTGCTCTTGTTATTCAATTTATTAACTCCACGAAGCCCCCCCTTTCAGCACTCAGAACGAAAAATTAT
>NC_051407.1:18392370-18392591 GCF_015228065.2 Penaeus monodon
CACGACCTGACAACCCCCGCGCTCACACCGCGGTGTCCCTAGTAGGAGCGCCTCTCAGGGCAGAACGCAACCAGGTCACGCGTGAATTGGCACCGTCCTTCTGGCACACTGGCACTGAAAGGCACTGCAAGAAGGCACTCACGTCCACTCACGTCAATAGTTTGTTGCCAGGTCGATTTTCCATTTCCGTGCTTTGGTTTATTTCTTCATGTATCTATCCG
>NC_051407.1:18392640-18392709 GCF_015228065.2 Penaeus monodon
TTCAGTATACTATTTGATTTGCTTGTTTACTTGTTTATTGAAAATATGTGTTGATCGCGGAGACAATCC
>NC_051407.1:18393610-18393976 GCF_015228065.2 Penaeus monodon
ATGAGTCATACCCAAGCAAATAATACAACATTAGGACAGACGAAATAATCCTTGATATTTCATTATATAACCAAATCACCCTAATTAAAGCGATAAACAACATTAATATAATTTTTATTACTAATAAAAGTGATCACAACATTGACAATATCTAGCTCTGACATTATTAAATTACGTGATCATAATGATTCAGTCAACATGCCAGCTAATCTCCCATTAAACTTTTACGGGTGTTCTCATACCTCTTAATATGAGGAAAAGTGAAGAGGAGTAAATAAGCTTTAATTTACGTTATATGACGCGTCCATACCCACGTCTTTTGACATCCGTTTCCCATTTTCTTTTCGGCGCCGCAACTCCGTTTTC
>NC_051407.1:18394506-18394872 GCF_015228065.2 Penaeus monodon
TGACGATTATCATGATTTTAAAAAGAGTATGATTATTGGTAATAAAATAATCCCTTGGAAAAAAAAGTAAAATAAAATAAAAGATAATAAAAAAAACATGTAAAAAAAAAATATATATAAATGAACCCTCAATAAAAAGAAGAAAAAACAAAAAAGCATTGACATCCCGACCACTGACTCAACCGCGCGAGTGACTGAGTGACTGCCGCCCTCGCTCTGTTCGGGGGACTCCTTCAAGCGAATCTCTAATTAATAGAGACCGTTTTATTGAAAAATTGTGTAATCGTGAGTCGGGAGATGAAGTGGCGATTATTCCGGGTCGCCTCACGCGCTGAATCGAATGAGATGTTCGGGAGTTAGGATTGT
>NC_051407.1:18394897-18394961 GCF_015228065.2 Penaeus monodon
GATGGGGGGGGGGTGAGGAGGGGATAGAGGGGAGGGGGAGGAGAAAGAAAGGGAGAAGGAAAGG
>NC_051407.1:18395698-18396072 GCF_015228065.2 Penaeus monodon
CCCTTAAACGAAGCCGGACACGATTCCTAAATTTGTTGTATTCCATTGCACAAAGAATTGCTTTTGCAACAGGAAGAATCTCATGTCTTTGATACAGCGCCCACGAAAATCACAACCAAGCAAAAGTGGTGCATGGGAAATTCGACCCAATCACCCAGATCAATAAGGCTGCAAATACCATAGCCCGAATGCTCATCCACGGAATGTTGCTTTTAGCGGTTGATTTTGCCGAGGAATTTTTGGCACAGATTCCTATATGATGTTGTTTTGATGCAAGCAAATTCAGCTGATGGGGAATTATTGCATGTCTGGCGCTGGGAAATATTCTGAAGATGGCAATCAAGCTTGTAATTACCTAATTTCGACATCCATTT
>NC_051407.1:18396177-18396246 GCF_015228065.2 Penaeus monodon
GCTCAGTATTGCTTGATTAATTTCTATGTCCCTCAGTCTGGCTGGCTTTTTGTTATAGCTTGTTTTCGT
>NC_051407.1:18396522-18396633 GCF_015228065.2 Penaeus monodon
ATCATAATCGTCACATGTTTATAGACTTTATTGATAAATTGCAAGAAGAAAATAGTATTGGAAATCATATCATCATCATTCACATTAAAGTATTAAAGGTTGAAAGCAACG
>NC_051407.1:18399100-18399419 GCF_015228065.2 Penaeus monodon
AGCTAGGAAGAAATATCCTGTGCATGTTAGGCTAAGATGTCTACGGAACAAAGACAGCACATGCCATATCATTTGCAGTGATGATCGAGGTAAAGGAATGATAATGACAGTAAAAAGGGGATAATTTGCGAGTCATTTCAAAGATTATCCTGGAAGGGTTAGGGAAGAGGAATGGAGAGGAAACTCTGAGGATTGAGGCTGGAGGATAAGGACGAAAAGTAGAAGCCTAGAAAGGGAAGAGAGTGACTGAAAAAATGGATAGATTAGAGTGGATGAAAGAGAGGTGAGAAGGGCTGAGGCGGGATAAATGGGAAAAGGC
>NC_051407.1:18399541-18400028 GCF_015228065.2 Penaeus monodon
AAATATTAAGAAGGGTATGGCGAGATTAGATCCTCGTTACGGTGTTTTTAATTATCGTTTATATGAAGCTTAAGTTGTAAATTTCAGCTATGTGTTTTGAATATTTCTAATTTATTTCTTAGACTGTGTTTTAACACAATATATATTGTATTCCTTTATACTGATTCCTTTTTAGTATACCTAAAAGACGCATTCCTAATGTAACGGCTCAGAGTCAAAGTTGGTCCCATATCCACGTGTAATCTATTGGCAGCCTTATGAATGCAACTCTTAAACAAATACCCATTAATCCTTTATATATCCACATACATGAGCACAAATTATTGTTTAATCATGTGTCATTCATTTATATTCACTTTTATGGAAAAAAAAAAATTAAAACATTGGGAAATTTGGTATTGATACGTTCGCTTTTAGTTTACTGTTTAATTATACCTATCACCGTTGGGTTATGATTTGAACAAAGTGAGCTTACTTTTTGTTATTA
>NC_051407.1:18400397-18400679 GCF_015228065.2 Penaeus monodon
AATCACTTTCCGAGTTAATCATCTTCTGGCGAATATCAAAATGCGTAATGACTAATCAATGCACATCTATATTACAGGATATAAGGACATTTCTAGCACTTAAGCTAAGATAAAGAAATGTGTGTTGGTAATTTGATGGCAAATGGATATGGTGAATATGAAATTGGATTAAGATATATGCCGATTGACTAGACTGTGACAAGTATTTAGTGAATTACACAAATATGGAAAATGAAAAGGAGTATTTGTGAAGTGATATGTTTTTTATAATGAAAAGGAAAG
>NC_051407.1:18401333-18401624 GCF_015228065.2 Penaeus monodon
TATCCTTCAACCCTTTTCATCTCCCCCCTCCCCCCACCCATGCATTGTGACCACCAAATATCCAGTAATCCTACGTAATCTTTGACTCCACGAAATTCGTCGGCCGCGAAAATTTCCCTCGGCGGCAGGATCGTTCGGGAATATTCTTCCACCTTGAACCGTTAATGGCGTAATAGTAACGCGAAATGACGGCGTTAACGGCGGTTATCTTCGCCGCTCGCTTTCGTCGCCACGTTTCTCCCAATTTCCGGTTGCGAATAATAAGGCTGTGACGTAGAGGGTTGCGATTTT
>NC_051407.1:18401986-18402121 GCF_015228065.2 Penaeus monodon
CTCTGTCTTCTTATTTTTCTCTCTTTCAGTTTAATCGACTTATCCTCTCATATTTCCTTTCTAGCGCATCTACATATTTTTTGTTTCTTGTTCGTACATCAATATTCATTTCTTTAGATCTTATTCACACCTAAA
>NC_051407.1:18402310-18403141 GCF_015228065.2 Penaeus monodon
TTACTTGCACTTCGACTTCCCTTTTTCGGTCCAGCAGCGAGCCCCGAGTCCGAATCCCCCGCCGAGACTCAGACGCCTCGGAATTGGGTATTTCGAAGCTTAGGATCGTTTCAATTCAGGTTGCTGAAGAAAATAAAAAGGTCTTAAAGCAAGGAACTCGGAGATTTCGTTTAGAAAACTGCATCAGCGTTGCCATGTGTGTGTGTTTTTCCCGTTCTTTTTTTTCCCCACTTGTTCTTTATTTTCATCGGATTTTATTTCTCTGTTTTTATTATTAATTTTTTTTCCAAAGTGTGAATTTCGGGTGGAAAAAAAAAGAGGAGGTGACGTCATATATGAGAATAACAGGAGATCATAATTCTCCGTGGTGATAAATGCGAGAACCAGGAGCAGGCGAATTGGATTGCCTTCCCTCCGACTCCGGGGACCTTATCTTTGAATTGGATCCTCCTTTTCGACAAAACCTCCATCTTTGATATGTAAAATATTGGGTTTTATGGTGGTGCTCATGTAAGGGCACAAGGAGAGACAAAGAGTGGATAGAAAAATACTTACAACCAGCTCTCGTGACCTGTTCTGAGGAAGACAACAGGTTTCCATGATCCTGTGACCTTGTCTGACCTCAAAATGGACGAGACGCAGAAATTCACGGAGCAAGTTCGCAACCACAAGAAGATCAGCATCAAGTACGACGTCAGGAGTTATAGCTTCGAGAACGGCAAGGTCACGCCGTGGACAAGGTCAGTGTTTATTACAGGTCACTGAAGGTAGTTTAGGAAGATGCACAAGCACACTCATACGCACACACAAACGCATAAAAATACATGCAAG
>NC_051407.1:18403249-18404173 GCF_015228065.2 Penaeus monodon
TATAAGCACGAGATACAAAATTAATCAAAAGAAATATGAAAATACAAATCTTCCAATTAGCATACACAAATGCATTCTTGCAAAACATCGTACTGTTTCTGAATTACACAGAGTGACCTTCGTTATAAAAAGAGTTTCATTAGATATGCTCTTTGTTCCTTTTATGTAAATGCTGAATTAGATAATTATCAATTTTTGATTGCTCTTCATTTTGTAAATTGAATTCCGAATCCCTGCAATTGCAATCCCTTTACAGTTTTCAACAAATAATGATTTCCGGTCACACTGAGATGTTCAATAAACACAGCACGAAAAAATCCTCATCATCAGGCACAATTAACTTAAAATGTATTTTATATGTTGTATAGGCTATTAAAATATACAAAGAAATGTACTTATTATACAAAGAACATCAAATGCCTTATATGCATTATATAATTAAGCAAGGATCATAATTGTGACAGTAATTTAACTTTCATAAATATTAATAGTAAGTGCGATATAACGTCATATAATCATACAATAGGCATGTACTGAAGGTATTATAATTATTATCCAAAGCCTATTAAACATTGTATGTAGATCACAAGAGCCATATGAAGCATCATACAAGAAATTATATTAAGATTACATAATTATTATATACAGGTAATTTAATCATCACATAAAACAATACATATAATTACTGTGTAAGAGATATATGATAATAACAGAGAAATTATCTTTATCGACAGAATTAATAATAAAACATTAAGAATATCCGATTGTGGATAAATTTAGGCATGCTTGTAATTGGTTACAAGCCTAGTCTATTTCAGTAACCATTAATTTTGCCATAACAGAGAAGTAATTAATTCCGTTTACAACAACTCGGGAACAAAAACAGTAATCGACTATTATTGTTTTGATTAAAGATTATGGCTA
>NC_051407.1:18404350-18404430 GCF_015228065.2 Penaeus monodon
CATGCAAAAAAGATTACACAAATTCTGCATATTCTTTCGTAAAGCAATTGCACAACAACGCCAAATAAATTTAAATTGCG
>NC_051407.1:18406210-18406395 GCF_015228065.2 Penaeus monodon
AAAGAGAAGTACGGCTGTTTTGTTTACCAACAAGCGGTCATAGTAGTTGTACTCTAAGGGTCAAAATGCGCCCAAAAGCGTTTTATCAACACCGTAATTATAAATTCCGGCGAAAATAGCCCGAAGCCAAAAAGTTGTCCCATCCAATTTGACTCATTAAGACTAATGTTCAAAGCGGTGTGCTC
>NC_051407.1:18406448-18406830 GCF_015228065.2 Penaeus monodon
TAGGCAAACAGGTTATTGTTAAAAGCATTATGTTGGGAATAGCGTGCATTGGTCGGGAGACGCTTCAGCATTACGTCATGGCGAAATGAGTCGATATGCCGGGCTCTGCGTGACTTGCGTGGTAAAAGGGCATTTATCGTTTACCGGCGGAGGTGATGCTGTTAAGTATATATCCGTTTTTTATGTTCCTTATTTTTACTTGTCAATTTCTTTTTCTTCTTTCTTCAAGATAGTTTCCTTTCTCCCTCATTTTTTTTTATTTTGCAATATATATAACAACACACCATATAATCCTATTTTACACCTTGGTTTTATTTCACCACCATATCTACTAAAATCAACATACAATTATACGTATCTACACGTACCTAACAACATAAAC
>NC_051407.1:18406909-18407328 GCF_015228065.2 Penaeus monodon
CACATACATTAGGTAAAAGAGAGATCGAAGATAAGGACCATAGAACGCCACTAACAACATCTTTACAAATAAGCTATGAGTGTCTCCCACCTAAGCTTTGTAGCCTAATATTACGTTTAGTGAGAAGATTTATAAACGACCCTCTTTCGATGCGGGTATTTGGATATTACGGGGGAATATTGCTCTCATTAATATCACTGTTGTAGCATGATACGAGACCCCCCCTCCCCCCTTAGCCCTGCCCTCCTCCTTCGAACCACTACCTCTGACTTCCCTCATCTCTCCCCCCCCCCCGGCACCGATTCCTCCGTACTTCCTTTCCTTAGAACTTCCGTGGCTTTAGTGGGCGGTGGCTGCATATGCTGTGATGTTAGATCAATAATTTTACTCTCGGAAATTAATCGCCTTGATTTCGTGTA
>NC_051407.1:18407645-18408439 GCF_015228065.2 Penaeus monodon
CACGAGTTAAGGCTTTGGAGAAATTGAATTCTTTGTCAGCCACTATCTTTTTGTCCTTCGATCTTGCCAGCATTTCTAATCACAAATGTCTGCTTACATGTCCGAGAAAATGAAGCTGTCGTTTTCTAATGGTTATCAGCAGAAATCTCCTTTCAGCTCTCGCCAAAACTACTTGGTTTGATCTCTTCTCTGTCTTTTTTTTACAATTCGTCTCATAAACCACATCTTTGCGTTAATGAAATTGCTGACGTTCCAAAATTCATAACCATATGGGAGCTCAGACCATGCATATGATTTCCAGACCCTATGCTTTGTGTTCTAAATGATGTCTCTGTTTTGTAAAACGGTTTTCATATGACTGAAAGCACCTTTTGTTAATGCAATTCTATTTTTATGATTTCACCACCGGATCTCCCATCGGGCGTAACTATGAAACCCGGGTATTTGAAACTATCAATTTGTTTGATGGCGAGTTAACAAGTAGGTGGTTGATTCGTTTTTGATACAGTTATGCAATCGCTCTCACATTAAGTTGTAACCCATTTCTGCACTTCTCTTGACGACCGATTACAAAATTACTTTCAGTGTCTTTGAATGAATGATAAAAACAATGTCATCAGCATAACTCAACTTGTGATGTTTCTCCCTTCTAATATGGCATCCTTAAGGTTTTCCATGTAACGCGTATCGTCTCACTGTATAGGTTGAAGAGATCAGCTGAGGCGTAATGGGGTGCCTAAACTCCCATTGCTGCTTCTTGCTCCCAGTAAAAGTTACGTAATATCCTTAGGTCT
>NC_051407.1:18409888-18409972 GCF_015228065.2 Penaeus monodon
TCTCGTTTACCTTTTGTGAACTAATGCAGCCGTTAAGGGAGCTACAGAATAATACCTAGATTAAAATTAACACCTCCCCCCCCC
>NC_051407.1:18410010-18410260 GCF_015228065.2 Penaeus monodon
GGTTCATTCACAAGCCTTGCAATTCAGGGCTTAGTGAGGCACGAAGCAGTCTTTACTTTCCGTAGGTGTTCCTTCCTTCCTGGCCTCTCTCCCTCTCTTTTATTCACAATTTTCTTATGTCTTATTTGCTCTTTCTGTGTATTTCCCGTGAGTGTTTTGCATTTTTCCTTTTTTTCTCTCTTTTTTGCTTGTTTGTTTCTTTGTTTGTTTCTGTGTTTTCTCCCATTGCTTGTGATTTTCCTCATTCTTT
>NC_051407.1:18410821-18411000 GCF_015228065.2 Penaeus monodon
AACTCGAAACGTGTCTGCAAGTTGTCTGCATCTCCAACGTTATTACTTTTCTTTCTTCCAATTTTATCTTTCAACAAACTTCGCGTGCAAGAAGACGACGAAGAAAGAAGGGAAATACAAATAAACAAGATAAACATGTGCAAGATTACGTTTTCCTTTTGTGTTTGTATTTCCTCCAT
>NC_051407.1:18412744-18413101 GCF_015228065.2 Penaeus monodon
CCCTATATGAAAACAAAGACAGACTTTTTATTTTTCTTTATGTCTTCTATTACGTTGCTTTGTCTTCGTAATTATTTAAGTGTTATTTTTTTTAAATATCTCTTCTCATTCCTTTATGTTTCTCCTTTCTTAATATTATTTTTCTAATATATTTTTTTCCCTTCCTTTCCGTGTGCTTCACTTCCGGCTTCGGTACAGCTGGTTATATGCGTATCAAATATTTTCTCTCGTTCGCGATTTGGGATTTTGATTCCTTTTGAGTTTCTTAAGATCTTTAGAAAGTTTGTGTATTTGAAGATTTTTTTTCTTCTTCTTCTTTCTTGTGAAAATATTTTAGGGTGATTATTCTCTTGCGCA
>NC_051407.1:18413264-18413542 GCF_015228065.2 Penaeus monodon
TTGTTTGATTGTTTGTGTGCGTGCAAGTGTGAAGTGGTAAATGTTTTAGAATGGTTTGTTGATTTTTATGAGGGTGATGCTAATGGAAATAATGACATGCGTAAACAAGTACAGGCAATGATAATTATAGAAATATATGACAACAATACTAACGATCGTAGCAGTAACGCTGAAAATTATAACAATAATGTTAATTATGTTAACCAAAATAACATGGTGTTTGTAATAATGCGCAGGGTTATATAAGCAAAATTTATAGTCATAAAACATTTATTGGC
>NC_051407.1:18413628-18414085 GCF_015228065.2 Penaeus monodon
CAACGACCACCACCATCACGAAATCTGTAGAAAGAAGAAACAAAAAATGTCTTAAATACGAAATGCAAGACTTCAAAGCCATTGCTTCGAGTGTTCAATGATTCCTCGGTGGTCGGCTGTCCAATCACGTCTTTGCACATTGTTCCCATTGCAAGAAGCAAGACCAAAGAAAACCCAGGTTATCAATACGGCATCATTCAAATGCGCGCGCAGTTCTGGCGACAAAGATGGCAACAAAGAAATTCTTTTTTGCTTGAAGTCCGTACAGTACGTCAGCTGTTTGATTGTATGCCACGAGTCTAGTTTTCATTATCTGTGCGTATTTAGCGAAGGAAGCAAAAGGATCGTGATGTCTTTGTAAAGGCAGGTTATATGAATGTCCTGCATGAGCCCATCATTTGGTTGGTGCGCCGATTTGTTGGTTTTGTTAGCTTGACATTCTTTTCTTTAAGATTCT
>NC_051407.1:18415367-18415458 GCF_015228065.2 Penaeus monodon
TTCCTGTTATTTTCATTACTCTTTTATTATGAATGTTGCCTGTTAATAGTGTGAACTTATGAACTCCTTGGTTGATGAACTTTCATGCTGC
>NC_051407.1:18415707-18416026 GCF_015228065.2 Penaeus monodon
GAAGATCAAGTTAGCGAAATTTTTAACTTGCTTTCAACTTTGTGAATAATCTTTTTTAGCGTGTCTTCATACCTGAGTGGGTTTGATATGTGTACAAAGCGCTGGATGATTTACACGTGGAAGTATGTGCAAATAAAGTCATGAAAAGAGGAGAAAGAGGAAAAGGTGTAACTAAAGGGAGGAAAGGAGGAGAGGCAATAATGTGTGAAAAGGAGAGGAAGAGGGGAAGGGATGAAAGAGGTGTAAGTAGGGGGGAGGAGTGGGGTGAGATGAAAATAGTAAAAAAGTGACAGTGTTGATTAAGAAAAGTGTTGAAGTG
>NC_051407.1:18416214-18416343 GCF_015228065.2 Penaeus monodon
GGATCAGGCAGAAGAAGAAAAGGAATTCAGAAAAGAATATATGAATAATCCAAGCAAACAGAAAACAACCAATATAAACCGACGCACCGGAATGCACTTGGGAATAATGTCAACACGAGCTGCCTTTAC
>NC_051407.1:18416828-18416913 GCF_015228065.2 Penaeus monodon
TTCCTGCAGCCGTTCATGGCGTTCAGGCTCAAGGAATCGCTCGTGACTGGAATGGCCGGTGGGGAGCCTGCGACGGCATCTCTCC
>NC_051407.1:18417678-18418887 GCF_015228065.2 Penaeus monodon
TTCCATCATCTCCTTCCACTTTCTTCATTTATTTTTTCTTCATCCGAGGAGAGGAAAATTTCCCAACAACAATACGCAATCACTCTTCCCTCCTTCCTTCCCCTTCCTCCCCTCTCGTTCCTCCTTCCCCCGTTCCTTCCTGTCCTCCCCTTAATCCTCCCCTCCTCTGCTTCTCATTCCTTCCCCCTATTCCTCTTCCCCCATCCTGTTCTGCACCCTTCGAAGCTCCCTTTCCTACTGCCCCTCCCTCCTTCCCCATCTCTCCCCCTCCCCCCCACCTACTCTTTCCCCAACCTCCCTTTTCCCCTCGACCTCCTCTTCCTCTCTTTTCCTCCACTTTCATGTCCTCCTTTCCCCTCTAACTCCCCTCTTCTCCTCCACCTCTTCCCCCTCCCTTTCCCTTTACCTCCCTCTCTCCCGTCCACCTCCTCTCCCTCCCCTCTCCCTCCACCTCCCCCTTTCCACTCTCCTCCCTCCCCCTTCCCTCCTTATATTTGCCTGCTCTACGTGTTAAGTAATTATCATTATTTGTCTCGTTGCATATATAATATTGCACGAGCTACCTGTGATTATTATTGTTGTGATGTTGTGATGAAAGCAATTATCATAATGGCTTTAACATTTGGCTTTAACATCTGGGTAGGTAAGATAGGAAGAGAATAGGGGAAGAGTGGGGGAGACAGGGGCTAAGGGGATGGAGGATCTTTAACGCAAAGTAGAGAGTATATTCACGCTGTAAAATATATGTACTAATAAAAAGGATACTGAAAAATATATCCATATGCGTATACTGTCAGGCTTAAGTATTATGTGAAACCTTCCTTGCCTTTGCTTTCCAGGAAATGCACAAAGTATACTGATGAAATATACGGAAACAAGTAATAGGATTTTACATTTTTTCCAGACAACAAAGCACACGAATGGCTGAAATATACAAGTATCCCCTGAAACCAGACGCGCCATTTCGCTCTCCTAATCATGAATGGGATTTTTTATGCTCCTATTTGACAAGGAATACGAAATACGAGCGAAATTTTACGCCTTCGGCCCATTTCCTACCCCCCCCCCCCTTCCCCCATTCGAAAAAAAGGCATAGACTAATCCCTCCCTCCCTTTCTCTGTTACGTACACCCCTACCCCTTCTAAAAGAAAAGGCCCCTCTCCCTTTTCTTTCCCTTTAACTCCGCTTTCTACGTACACCCCTCCCAT
>NC_051407.1:18418949-18419941 GCF_015228065.2 Penaeus monodon
ACCAACTCTACCCCACCTCCACCTCCTCCCACCCACCCTTTAGGAACCAGATCATTGGTTTTCTGCCGCGGGGGGAAATTTGATTTACAAGCGCCGCGAGATTCCCGATTTTCACTGTCGATAATCTGATGCGACGCGATAGGGGTACAAAAAAAAAAAAAAAATCTGAATTTAATGATCGACTGGCATCAGGGAGAATCCACGAGGGCCATTTCGAGGGACGCCATTTCGGTCTTCAGCGACAAGCCGGGCAAAGGGGAATAACTCCTGGTGGGGGGAGAGATAATCCACGAGGAGGAGGATTTTTATGGGATTTGCACATGGATAGGTAGGATAGGAAGAGAATAGGGGAAGAGTGCGGGAGACAGGGGCTAAGGGGATGGGAGGTAGGGGGAGGGATTAAGGGGTGAGAGGAGAGACGGTATGAGGGAGAGGGTGAGGGAAGGATAAGGGGTGAGGATATAGAAGGTATGAGGGAAGGATAAGGGATGATTGGATGGAGGGATAGGGTGGGGAAAAGGACTTAGGCAGAGGAGGTAGAGGATAGGGTATAAGGAGAAGAGAGAGATGAGGGTATAGGATGTAGTGGCGGAGGGATAAGGACAGAAGGGATAGGGGAAGAAGAAAAGGGAAGATAGGACTACGATCAAGGAGAAGGGGAAGAGAGGAATAGGATGAAGGAGAAGGGGATGAAGAAGAAGGGGAAGAAGGAGAAAGGGAGGAAAGAGAGAAGGAGGAAAGCCGAGCGAAAGGCCATGCAACGCGAATGACACGAAGAACTGGGGCAATACGTCAGGACAAGCATCAGAAATTGAAGTATGAGAAGCAAAGCGAGGATTATGGGTCATTAGGATGCGTGGAGAAGGATAACCGGAGGAGGGATGAAATGGACCGGAACAATGAAGTATGGAAGAAGACCAAGGATAGCAGAAGGCCACGAGAATTTCAAAGGGGGAATAGGGTGTGCGAAGAGTATGAGATGAGGCTATGTG
>NC_051407.1:18420283-18420392 GCF_015228065.2 Penaeus monodon
GTACAAACCGTCTCAAACTCAACCACTTAAAATTCACTCCTGAAGCCGACCAGAGATTTCGAGACCGCCAAGCTGCTGCATCTCGAACAGGAAAATATCCATCTGTGAT
>NC_051407.1:18420413-18420612 GCF_015228065.2 Penaeus monodon
CGCGAGACACATGACCCTGTTGGGGGATCTTATTCGGCAGATTCGCCGTCGGTGCCACTTCGTCTGGACAAATAGAGTGCCACGCAGGAAGTTTCCGAACGAGCAGGGGGGGGGGGGGGGACGGTTGGCTCTGCAGCGCGATGCGTTGGCAAGTCCGTATGACGATTCTTTCTATATTTTGTGCGTGTGCGTATTAGCG
>NC_051407.1:18421680-18421760 GCF_015228065.2 Penaeus monodon
CCACTGTTGATAATATATTATGTATTAATACTCCTTTTACCTTTTTCCAGGTAAATGAGAAACGAGCTGAGTTCCTTTTA
>NC_051407.1:18422428-18422557 GCF_015228065.2 Penaeus monodon
CTTCGAAAGTTTCCGACAATTTATCTGGCATTAATTTGTACCATAAGAGAGCGTTGAGAGACCTCATGCCTCTTAAAATAATGAGAACGGACAGAAAGTTAATATCTAATGCATTTTAAATCTCTGCCT
>NC_051407.1:18423000-18423130 GCF_015228065.2 Penaeus monodon
AGGGAATTCCGACTCAAGCATTCAACTTTATGGCGCCTGAAGAAAGTTTTTGATGGTATTTGCATCCGATCGTGTCGAGGAGTACGGTATTGAGTTTACTTTCGTTCTCGCTCGTTTTGCTGCGCTTTTT
>NC_051407.1:18423528-18423897 GCF_015228065.2 Penaeus monodon
GAGCGATTGTGATGACGTAATACAAGAAATACAAAAAAAAGATAGAAAAATACATCAGAAACTACAAAAGCCAAAATCGGTGCACGGGAAAATCACCCCAAAATGCTGAGCGTTAGTTAATTAACATTTTTTTCTCTCCTTCGCTTCTCTTTTCTACCATTCGTCCATTTCACTTTTCCTTCCCTCCCTGATCTCCATCGTTATCCCTCATTCTCATCCCTTTCTTCTTTCTTCCCTTTCGACCTTCCACCCATCCATTTCAGTCATCTATCCTTCATTCGCTTTTCTTACTATTCCTCTATTTCTTCCTCTCCACCTTCCCTCTCGGCCTCCCATCGATCAGTTTGAGTTATCTATCTAATGCAATTA
>NC_051407.1:18423961-18424182 GCF_015228065.2 Penaeus monodon
TCCTCGTTATCTCTATTTATCCATTCGAATTGATCAGATTCTTTTTTTTTCTGTCTGGTTTAATTATCCTTCTCTCGTTCATTTCCCTCGCTATCCCTTCTTTTCTTTTCTCCTCATCTTCCCTCCCTTATTTTCTTCGCCAACCTTCCTATTTTTTTATTATTTTTTTTTGTCTGATTCAATTATCTTTCCCTCTTTCATTTCCTTCGCTATATCTACTA
>NC_051407.1:18424213-18424298 GCF_015228065.2 Penaeus monodon
GTTATCCCTCATTTCCCTCCGCTATCCATCATACAAATTATCCTTTCCAGTTCAATTTTCTTTTCTCATCTTATTCAATTATCTT
>NC_051407.1:18424378-18424891 GCF_015228065.2 Penaeus monodon
ACCGACCAGTTCGCTCATGCCACGAAGTATGAATATGCAAATTCGAATATTTTAATGCCATCGCTGTAACTCGATTTCGGAGCCTCGACTGCTGTTCCATATTTACATTGTTAAAGTCACGCTGCTCATAGACATCCGAGGTGGCCATTTTTTTCAGGGTCGGTGGGTTGGGGGTGGGGTGGGGGGATTGGGAGGGAGATGGGGGGAGGAACAGAAAGAAATTGCCAAATTTGCATTTTTTTTTTCGGGGGGTGGGGGGAGTGTTGACAGATGTGTTGGGGGGGTATGGAGGGGGGTCATAGAGAGAAAAAGTCGAATTAATTGCGCTTTTTTTGTTAATAGGGGGTGAGGGAGGTAGGGAATATGTCGAAATGAGAGAAAAAACGTATAGTTAGCAGTATTTTTTTCTTTCTCTTTTTAGGTGAAAGGCGTGGAAGGTAGGCCGGGGGAGTGACAGAATGAAATGTCGAATTAACATTCTTTTTATGAGCTGCTAGGATGAAGGATAATATT
>NC_051407.1:18427493-18428104 GCF_015228065.2 Penaeus monodon
TTAGGGGGGTGAGAGGGGAAAGTTGTGGCCGGTGAGAGGGGAAAGTTGGGGCCGGTGAGAGGGGAAAGTTGGGACCGGAGAGAGGGGAAAGTTGGGGCCGGAGAGAGGGGAAAGTTGGGGCCGGTGAGAAGGGAAAGTTGGGGCCGGTGAGAGGGGAAAGTTGTGGCCGGAGAGAGGGGAAAGTTGGGGCCGGTGAGAGGGGAAAGTTGGGTCCGGTGAAAGGGGAAATTCGGGTCCGGTGAGAGGGGAAAGTTGGGTCCGGTGAGAGGGAAAAGTTGAGGCCCGTGAGAGGGGAAAGTTCGGGCCGATGAGAGAGGGGAGGGGTGGAAGGAAAGAGGAGAGGGGGAGGGGCAGATAATGAGGAGGACCGAAAGAGCGAAAGAAACCACGAGGAAGAGAAGGGAGAGGGGCGAGGGGAGAGGGGCGAGGGGAGAGGGGCGAGGGGAGAGGGGAGAGCTGGAAGAGATTGGATAAACGGAGAGAGAGAGAGGTATTACTAAATTAATGAGGAGAGGGAAGAGGTATAAGGAGAGGAGATATGTTAGGAGAAACAGGGAAGAACAGGGAAAAAGGATAAAGGAAAACGTGAATGAAAGCGTAAAGAGAGGCAT
>NC_051407.1:18428143-18428321 GCF_015228065.2 Penaeus monodon
GAGTAGGAGGAAAGAAAATAGAGAGTGGTTGGAATACGGAAATAGGAAAGAATAAGGAGTGAGGTGAGAGTGGGAGAAGGAAAGGAAAAGGGAGGAGCGGGGATGGAGAAAGGGCCTTGTCCTCCCTCGGCAGGCTCGGGCTATTGAAGATGAGTTTGAATATGCTCAGAGAGGACCA
>NC_051407.1:18428375-18428461 GCF_015228065.2 Penaeus monodon
ATGGGGAACGCGGATAGCATGGTAGGAAGGAGGGAATATATGTATAAACATAGGCCTACATACATGCAAACATATGTTTGTGTGTG
>NC_051407.1:18428813-18429059 GCF_015228065.2 Penaeus monodon
CAAAATGACAGAACGCAAGAGACGATAATTCATCTGAATGTATTTCTAGAAACTAATCGTTTGTGGCTGAGTGATCGTCCAGAATAGGAGAGTGCTTTCACCGCGTACGAGAAAATTTGCCTGTGTACTTGGGGGCTTCATTAAATCCGCTGTGATCGACCATTGAGATAATGGGCCTTGAGTCGAGTTTTCGTATTAATGAATGTTATTTTGACTCATTATAGTCTAGTGATACAATAAAGAGAG
>NC_051407.1:18429229-18429329 GCF_015228065.2 Penaeus monodon
CTAGCTTAATCATATGCTCAATGATGCGTAGCTTTACGAGACATTAGCCCCTCAGACTTAAATTCTTCATCTCATTGATGTGAACTATTCGCTATTCGGT
>NC_051407.1:18430836-18430910 GCF_015228065.2 Penaeus monodon
GACAAAGAACTCCATGACAAAGCGTATGTGATGCACACCATCTTTTACATACTTCAGGATGGCTAGAATCTCAA
>NC_051407.1:18430942-18431146 GCF_015228065.2 Penaeus monodon
AAAAAACAGATTTGAAAAAAAAGAAAGGTATGATAAATCCCGTTAGTGTAAGGTTTGCCGAGTAAACACTTCGAAAAGGAACAGGACGAAGGAAATCTTGTCAAAAAGTCATTGGGTAAAACGCTTTCTTAAGATATCTTGGATGAGGCTGCTCCACAAAATTCGCTTTGTGATCTCGTGAGGAAGATCGGGAACTTCCTTCCC
>NC_051407.1:18431311-18431429 GCF_015228065.2 Penaeus monodon
TCGTAATATCCTTACATTTTCCGTTTCCTCCATTTTCTTGTCTTGTTTATATGAAGCCATTTGTTGTTTGCAGCCAGTTTGCGTCTTTTGTTTGTTCTTTGTAGTGTCTAGTTTCAAG
>NC_051407.1:18431975-18432157 GCF_015228065.2 Penaeus monodon
AGTCTTTTCTCTGTTCAGGTGTGCCATTACCATAATGAAGTGTGGGATCGATCGTAGGCTCATGATAAGGGGCTGCAATGACTCGTGTTTGGACAGAAGCGAAGTCTCGTGCACTCATTGCAGTCGACTCTCTTCACATGTTTTTCGTACAGTCGATATGTTTAGTTTGTTTATCATACGGC
>NC_051407.1:18432397-18433515 GCF_015228065.2 Penaeus monodon
TAGAAAAGATCTCAAAAATAGCATGCATAATAGGGAGTAGCTTAAAATATCACGAGCAGTAGAATAAAGCTTCAAATAGCATACAGCGTTATCACAGCTCAGCTCGCTTCAGCCTCGAGAAATGGGAATTCACGGTCCCGGGCGCCTTGACGAGACGCAAGCACAAATATTTGGACACGCGCACGGACAAATCGTTTTCCTGCCCCTCCCCTCCCCCCCTCCCTTCCTCTCCTCCTCCCTCCACTTTCCCTCTTCCCTCTCCTCCTCCACTCACCTCATCCTCTTCCCTCTCTTCCTCCCCTCAATTTCCCCTCTTCCCTCTCCTCTTCCCCTCACTTCCTCCTCTTCCCACTCCTCCTCCCTCACTTCATCCTCTTTTTTTCTCCTCTCCCATTCCACTCTCTCTCCTTCCTCCTTCTGCCGTTTCCTCTTCCCCTCTTTCTTTTCCTTCCCCTTTCGCTCTTCCCCTTCTCTTCTTCTCTCTCGTTTCTTCCTCCTCTCCCCCTTTACTTCTCTCCCTCTACTTCTCTTCCTCTCCTCACCCTTCCCTCTTTCTCCCCTTACTTCGTTACCTTCTTCCTTTCTTCCTCCTTTCCCACTTCCCGCCTCCCTCATAATTCCCCTCATCTTCTCATAATTCCCCTCATCTTCTCATAATTCCCCTCACCTACCCACAATTCCCCTCAACTTCCCCCATAATTCTCCTCCCCTCATGATTCCCCTCATCTCCCCACAATTCCCCTCACCTTCCCATAACTCCCCTCATCTCCCCATAATTCCCTTCACTTCATAATTCCCCTCACCTCCCCACAGTTCCCCTCACCTCCCCCATAATTCCCCTCACCTCCCCATAATTCCCCTCACCTCCCCACAATTCCCCTCACCTCCCCCATAATTCCCCTCACCTCCCCATAATTCCCCTCACCTCCCCATAATTCCCCTCACCTCATAATTCCCCTCACCTCCCCACAGTTCCCCTCACCTCCCCATAATTCCCCTCGTTTTGCATCCCGTGAAGAAACGGAGGTCGACGAGAGGTCACCTAATCTCCTTAAGGACTCGGAGGAACGGAGGAAGGAAACACGCAGGCATCTTAAGCGTTTGTTTGCTATTTCCCT
>NC_051407.1:18434017-18434383 GCF_015228065.2 Penaeus monodon
TCCTATACCTTTTCCCCTCTCTTCTTGGATTCTTAATTGTCTCTCTTGCTATCTCCCTTTTTTCTTTCTACGGCAAATTCTTCTTCATTTACTCCCCTTTTCCCGTACTTCACTTTTATTTATTATCCTATTTCTCTGCTACGTGTTTCCTTTGCATATTCTCTGTGTATTTTCTTAATTTATTCAATTCTTCCTTTTTCTTTTTCTTTTGTTCTTTCTTCATCACCATTTTATCTCCTTTTTCTCACACCTGTTTTAATTACTTATTATACATTTCCTTTTCCTGTATTTGTCCTTATTTCTGTCTTTTATCACATCGTTGCTGTATTCCTTCTTCTCTCATCCGTTTTTTGTTATCATACGTTT
>NC_051407.1:18434480-18435479 GCF_015228065.2 Penaeus monodon
TCGTCCGTTCTGATACTTCCCTTTTCTTAGGAGTTTCCCCTTTCTCCTTAAATTCTTTTTTGTTTTTACTTTGTTGTCTTTTCTCATCGTAGCTTTTAACGCATTTTCTCTAATATTATGTCTATTTTTTATCAGTTTTTTTCTTATTTCCTTGCGTAACTTTGTTCTCTTTCCTTTTATCTCCTGTTACGTTTTTTCCCCTTATTTTTTTTATTATTATTTTTTTGTATTCTTCATATTCTTGTATTTTTTTTTTCTCGACTATTTTAGTTTTTCTCTTTTCTTTTATTCCAGTGGATTGCTTTTCGTTTTCTATTTCTTTCTTTCTTTCATTTTTCTTTATTCCTAAATTTCCTTTGTATATTCTTCCTATTTCTTTATTTCTGCATTCTCTTTATTATTTTTTTCACATCATTCCTTTATTCTCTTTATCCCTGTAATCTTTCATTCATTTATTGCTATATTTTCTTTTTTGTTTTATTCTCTGTATTTTTTTTATCTATTTCTTTATTCTATATTCACTTTATCTATCTAGTCCTTTTTCTTTATGCCTTTATTCCTATGTTATCTTATATTATTTATCTAATATTCATTTATTATTATTTATTAATATTTATTTCTATATTATCTCTTTCTTCCTTTGTTCTTTATTCTTGTTATTCCTTAATATATCTTATTTACTTTATATTCTATTTATACTTTTAGTCTTTTACTCAATTTATTCCTATTTTTTCTCTCCTTTACCCTCTTTATTCTCTTAATCTCCTTATTCCTTTATTCTCATATTTTGTTTATTCCTATGTCATTTATTAACGTTATTCCTTTATTCCTATATTATTCTTATTCTTTTGACCTGTATTTTCTGTATTGTTTTAATACCTTTTCTTTATTCTTCCTCTACACATTTCCCTTATCGTTCATTCTTCTTTATTCTTGGTCATTCTTTGTTATTCTTACGTTTTTTTTCACATGTTCTTTCTTTCTTTTTTTACTCGTCCG
>NC_051407.1:18435968-18436103 GCF_015228065.2 Penaeus monodon
TCGATTTTCGAGAATATTGGACAGTTTGTATATAACTTAGTAGTAAGTCTAGAACTTCGAGTCAGATCAGAGTAGAGAATAGCGCATTGGAGACAATATCGAAATATTTCTAATACAGTTTTAGAGAATACCACT
>NC_051407.1:18436347-18436552 GCF_015228065.2 Penaeus monodon
CTTGCCATTATTCTCGATCTATTAGGATTAGAGATGAGGCTGGAAATGGGAGTGGGGAGGAGAGGGGAGGAGGGGGTGGGCTGAAGAAGAGGAGATAGGGAGATGGGGAGGAAAGAGGAGACAGGTAGATGGGGAGGAGAGGGGAGAAAGAGAAAGGGATTGCAAAAATGGAGAGAAAGGTAGATATAGAGATAAGTTGATAGAT
>NC_051407.1:18436630-18436712 GCF_015228065.2 Penaeus monodon
TCACAGACAAACAGAGAAAGACAGAGACTGGCAAAGACACAAACCACCAGACAAATAGGCAAAGGGACATAGCCACAGATAA
>NC_051407.1:18436776-18437246 GCF_015228065.2 Penaeus monodon
CAGAACCACTTATTTACTTAAGGAAAGTGTAAGAGGAGTCGGTTGTAATTCAGTCCAACCACGGTCTATTTCTTCCACGTTCTTTATTTCCTCGTTTTGGTAATTCTCTTTCTTTATTTTTTGCTCTTTCATTGCTCACTGTTTTTTCTTTCCTGCTTCACCTTTATTCGTTTTCTTACTTCGTTTTCTTAATTCTTTATTGTCTTCTAGTAGTTTTTTTTCCCTATTTGTTTATTTTTTTCTACTTTATTCTTCTGCTGTATTCGTCTTCGTCATTTTTCGTTGTTCCTCTGTTTCCTTCTCCTTTATTTATTTCCTTTATTTTTCGCTGCCTTCCATATCCTTTCTATTATTTGTTTTCTGATTTTATGATGTTTTCTACTTCATTCTTCTCCTTTATTTATTTATCTATTTTTCATTTTTCATTTTCATCTACTTCCTTCTTCTCCATTAGGTGCTTTCTTTATTTC
>NC_051407.1:18437992-18438331 GCF_015228065.2 Penaeus monodon
GCCCTATGCGTTCGCCACGTACATTGTGAATACCTTATGTAAAAGTATTCACTAATTCACGCCTCTCATTATTTAATAGCTAATTCTAGCTTTTTCTCTGACTAGCCTCGCACTGAAAGGCTCACTTACGAGAGACACTTTAGACAAGATCAGGACCGTAATAAGTATTCCTCCTTTTCATTTAGTTAGAATACGCTGGTTACTTTTTCACTCTGAAATTTCGTCTGCTTATCCCCTGTACTTATGTTTTGCTGATGCCTTGTTCCCGAGCAGTTCTCACATAGTCCGGCAAAAACAAGCTTGTGGTATGCTACTTATCTTGTGAATTAGCAAGATATG
>NC_051407.1:18439482-18440148 GCF_015228065.2 Penaeus monodon
CTTCCAAAGTCCACCTAACAAAAGAGCGATTCCTTCTATCCATCCTTCACGCCCCCCCCCCTCCCCCCCGCAGCCTTGCCCCAGTTCTCCCTATTCAAGACGTCATATTCCAGGCGGTTCCCCTCAGGTCTCTCGCGCTGAGGAAGGTTATCTGAGATTTTTCAAGACGCAAGAGAAATCCGTTCTTCTTCTTCGTCTTTTTCGGTTCATTCTTTCCTATTTTTTTCTCTGTTATTCTATTAGTATTTTCATTATTATTATTATTTTGCTATTATTGTTTTTAGTTTTCGTTTTCTTCTTCTCTGGAATCCTCCTCTTTTTTTTCCCCTTATTTCCCTCTTTTCGCTCTCTTTCGTCCTTCCTTCTTTTTCTTTTCTTTTTCTTTTATTTTTTCTGGTTCTTTTCTCCTCGTTTTGCTTTTATTTTACACTCTCATCTTTTTTTGTAATCCTATCCCCTCTCTTCCCCACATCTTCCCTTTTCCTTCTCCTTTTCCTCTTTCTTTCCCCTCTATCTCCCGCTCCTCCTCCTTCTTTTATCCTATATATGTCCCCTCTTTTACCTTTTCCCTCTTTTACCCATCATTCTCCCGCTTTCTTCTTATTTCCAATTACTCTCCTCTTTTCTATCCCTTCTATTTTCACCATCTAATTCCATCCCCCCTTT
>NC_051407.1:18440217-18440282 GCF_015228065.2 Penaeus monodon
TTAGCACATTCTTCTCATCCTTCCCCCTACACATACGTCTATGTTGTTCTACTTCCCCCTATTCT
>NC_051407.1:18440807-18440912 GCF_015228065.2 Penaeus monodon
AGGCTGAAAATAATGAAGCTTATCACTGATTATCTGATTTTGGATTACATATTCATTATATTTGCTTTATATGACGATGCATTTATTGTTTGTTGTTGGATATAG
>NC_051407.1:18441342-18441557 GCF_015228065.2 Penaeus monodon
ATTTCTGTAACTTTTATTTTTTGTTTTCAATTTCATTATCGTTTGTTTTGATTGTCTTCCATTTTTGCAACAATTTTCAGATTTATTTTTCTTTAACAACTTCCTTCTTCAGTTCACCAATTTTATTTTTTATTTCCTCTCATTTTTTCCATAATTCTTAAGAGCTTCATAGAAAGTTGTGATGAGGGAATTTAATGTGGTACGACATAGTTAAT
>NC_051407.1:18442762-18443102 GCF_015228065.2 Penaeus monodon
CAAAAATACGTCCTCGAGCAAATTCCTGGAGCAAAGACAGTGCCAAGCTCTACGGGAAGCCCTCGCCGTTTATTGACTCGCTGTCGATACGCTCTTTCGTCAACGCTAATTCCTTCCATCCTGATTGTGTGTTCGACTTCTGTCACATTCGCGGATATTGCAAAATGTGTCGAGTGCTGAATTATTGTTGCAGCGACGTTGCACGGAGTCTGGGTTTTGTGACTGCGTCTCTTTTCTCTGCTTGTGATGTGTTGCATTGCTTGTCTGATTCTCTATCGGTTGATTTTGGGTGATAATCAGTGCCTCGTTCTATCAAAATCAACAAATAAAAGAAAGGAAG
>NC_051407.1:18443379-18443587 GCF_015228065.2 Penaeus monodon
AGGGACAAGAACGGAGAAAAGATAAGTGGAACATACATACAGACATATAGATATGTAAATACGCAGACAGACAAAAATCCGTATTACACTCTAGACATCAATCTTGTTATTATGGTAATCATTTCTACAAAATTTCCATTCCTTTGTTCCATCCGAAATGGAAATACATGGGACTGAAATCCGGAGAAACCACAGAATGGTATTCATA
>NC_051407.1:18443619-18443775 GCF_015228065.2 Penaeus monodon
AATAATTTCATTTATGACATCCACTTCGCCATTTTCCCTTTTTATCATTTCAAAATGAAGATGGAATTTCATTTCATTACAGACCTGGAAGTTCCGGAAACTTTTTTTCGTTTTACTTTCCTAATATGCCATTTCAAATATTTCAGTTTGCTTATG
>NC_051407.1:18445294-18445443 GCF_015228065.2 Penaeus monodon
AATGGCAAAGAGAGTATAAGAGAAAACCCGTAATTTCTGCTGACATGGGAACTCTCATCTCAGTTACGTTTGATGTGTGTCCTCTGAGGGTCAAACTGAAGCTAAATATAACTCTGGTTAAGTCAGATAATTCGAGACAGGAGAGACAG
>NC_051407.1:18445543-18445663 GCF_015228065.2 Penaeus monodon
GTTTAGGGTACTCATAGTTTATGCCATTATGTTTGCCTATAAACAAATTCTTGTTTGCATAAAACTGAAATTACTGAACAGCTGATAGCATGACATGTTGGGGCCAGACTGACATACGCG
>NC_051407.1:18446082-18447577 GCF_015228065.2 Penaeus monodon
AGGCCGCTATTTCCAGTTCCTGAAAATTACAACCTTTATAAATACACACGACCCAAATATACATACACATAAATAAAACAGAAAATGGAATATAGCAGAACGAAAAGTTTCCAAATGTGAGGCCATGGCCACCACCAAAAAAATGTTAAATTAACTTGTAACAAAGCCGCGCCTTCCTGTTGAATAATTGTTACTAAAAGGCCAACCACTCTGAATGCAACACTATGGGCATAACGCCGTCGAACAGACAGACATTATATAGGCAGAATATAGTTCTAATAATCAGGAATTATAATGAAATAGATATTTTCATCTTTAACATCATAAAGCATGATAGAAATCACAAACCAAGAGTTTTCTACTGGAATTAGATAACAAGTAGAAGTACTCAGTAGGTTAGGAAACGAACTAACACGTCTTCTAATGTCTTTTAAGTCAGATTTGATAGGTGGTCATAAAGCGTTCAAAAAATATTACACTCGAACTAATTCAAGTGTGCATGTAGAGTTCAAGTGTATGTGTAGAGTATATGTAGTGTTGATCATTTTAGTAAGATTTGACTGGAGATATTGAAGAAATAAGCTATTTCTTGTAAGAACCAGGAGACACAAATAAGCCAAAGATAATGCATCTGATTTTCAAATCTGCAATAGTCGAATATGACTATCAGATATTACAATGAGGCGGAGAGGCTGAAACACCGGAAATCACAGCCAAAGAAGTTCAAATGTTTTTTTTTTTTTAACTAAAGCTTCTAGATTAGACGTCCTTTTATTGAGGCTCATCATCAAAATGACAAAAGAAATCTGAACGGAAATTTGAATATTTGAGGAAGAAAAGCTGATTTAACTAATTAGTTATTTAAAAGATGTCCAGAGAGAATTTGACTATCATCAACTTATCATTGGACTTCTTAGGACATTACATAAAAATTGGCCAAAAACGACTGACAGGTCTGAGATCCGGAGAATCAAAAAGGAGTTAATTAAACACCATCGATTATCTTATAGAAAAGACCAAGTATTACTAAGCATTATTATTGCCATTCGTTAATTACATGAAGCATTTTCAATGGAGACAGAAGCGGATTAGGGTACAAACTGCAATGTATTGAACCTCATTATTAAAGTGATGGTACTGGATTGCAGGGAAACATTAACAAAAACACCACATGCCATATTCAGGCTGTACACATACAAACAAAATGCTAAAGGGGCGTCTTTTCGTCCAAAACTTTTGTGTGTTAGGAAGGGATTCCATATTGATGATGAAAGGAAAAATTATTAACGAATCGCTGACGGCGTTACATTGATATCAGAAAGTTGTGAAGAATTATGAAGTTGGTGACCAGTTTCAAAAATATATATATATGTAAAATGGTGGGTTTCAGAATGGATCGAGGAAAAAACGGTGATGAGGTATATTACATTGAAAATATGTCTTTTGAATGTGCTGAATATTCGGAAAATCAATTAGAAAAATCAGAAATTCATTA
>NC_051407.1:18449048-18449513 GCF_015228065.2 Penaeus monodon
AAGTCATTTTTACTCTCACTCTTTACGAAACACAGCGACAATCTTTCCATTAACTCCATAAGCCAAGGGTTGATAGATTATATGGCCAAGGGAGCAACAGCAATCAACAAGTCGTGACTGACGTACCCACCAGTCGCCGCCGAGGACTGATAAGTCACGCAGACCCGCTGCTTTGATACGGGAGGGGGGTGAATAGGATAAACGGAATGTCAATGTTATCATTTCATTCTCAGGGGCAGGAGTAAGACAGTGCAATATAAATCAGAGCTCAGAAGATGATTTTGAGTTTTCGAGAGTTGTTTGATTTGCTCTATAGTATCTTGATGAATGTGTTAAAAAAAATACCTTTGTTACATAGCATTGTCTTTTATCGTTAAGTGAAGTTATCTCATTTATTGATAACTGATGTAGTAAAAGGAACCACATCAGGAAAAGCTGCGATACAGATCTCTTACTAACGAACAA
>NC_051407.1:18449904-18450296 GCF_015228065.2 Penaeus monodon
AAGGAAAGCCAGAGAGAGATGCTGAGGAAAAGAGAGAAATTGAAGAAGTATATATGTATTGTATTTCATATCATGTCTTATCACATACATGGTAATGGATTTATGGATTACTTTCCGTTTTAGCATCTTCTAATAGATGACAATATTGCCATTCAAGATAAGTCCTCGATAAAGATTCAGTAACGTATATACTCTACTTATCCCTCACGAAACTTTAGAGAATACGAACCAAGCCAATATGTATAAAGGTAGCAAGTTTGAGTGTGCTATTAATTCCCTTAGAAACGCAACGTGAATGTTTATTTGAGGATGTTCTCGAAGGAATATATTTAGATGAAAAATCCGGGGTTATTATCTCAGGTAAGCAATATAACGTTTCAAATTTAACGTTT
>NC_051407.1:18450529-18450691 GCF_015228065.2 Penaeus monodon
TATAGACATGGGTTCCATCTACAGATGGGATCACGTCATGACGGTATCCTATTTTCTGATTCTTAAAGAATCTGTGAAGTGTCCCCTGAGGACCGTGTTATCAGAAGAACTCTTTGAGGCGCCGCAGGGAGACATAAAAAATAATAATGTATTAATAAAAAT
>NC_051407.1:18452102-18452525 GCF_015228065.2 Penaeus monodon
TTAGTTCGCCAATCCATCATCTGTTTGATACACTGATGTCACTCCATATAAATGAACAACCATTCAGACTGTTTTGCCAAAGTTTGTCATGCACTCCAGAGCATGCAAACATATCCACTGTGTGCCTCGATCATTTTAGGACATGGGTTTTTGATAGTAACGGTAAAAGTAATAATGATGCTTTAGTGATGGAAGTGATAATGACAACTTTTTCTTACAATGAGTTTACAAGAAAATAATAATTCACTATAATACCATTACGTTCAACTATAGTTATATATTAATCTGACTAATTCATTATCCTCACTAATAATATTTTGCATCATCAGTATCTTTATTAGTGTTCGCTTTGTAACACCGGGCTAATGCCATATCAAAGTCAACCAGGTTATCTTGGCTTGTTTAAAAATGACAGCAAGATAA
>NC_051407.1:18453351-18453564 GCF_015228065.2 Penaeus monodon
ACACCAATAATTCTTCAGCCGAGATTTATCAGCGTCACTACATGGGCGGCCGTGTGTTTTGTTTACATATTCACCTCGGATATCGCTCACACCATCAGTGAAGCGAACGTAATTGGAAGCAGTCTGTCTTGAGTTCAGCCTTTTTCACTATACGAAAGCCATATTTCTTTGGGCGCTCACTATTATTGGAAGCGGGTTGTTGATCGAAGAATA
>NC_051407.1:18454447-18454930 GCF_015228065.2 Penaeus monodon
AAAATTAAAAAAGCAAATAAGCACATGTCTTCATTATAGCCTCTTCTACGCCTTCATTAGCGTAATATAACTATCACAACCAAGAGAGTTATTCAGGCTTATAATGTTTGTTCGTACCTAAAACTCATTTTTAATGTCTCGTTAAACAGTGTCGCTTTTGTGATCTAAATTGCCATCCTCGTAAACGTTTTCTTATAGTGTCTGATATGTAGAAAAATTTGCAATATATATATTTTTCGATATATTGTCATTATATTTCTTTACTGTTCTTTTCTCTTAGATAGAATAAGTTTCATAGTTTTCCAAGTAAAGGTTATACATTGGTGTTATGTCTGGTAATGACTAGGTTGATATCATTAATCTTGTATGCCATTGCATTTGTCACTTATCTTCATCGTGCTGTAAACAAACGACCATTATAAGCTCCATAAAAGATCATAAGCTAGGAAAACAATGAATATGATTTAAAGGACAAACATGTGC
>NC_051407.1:18455504-18455714 GCF_015228065.2 Penaeus monodon
AAGAGCCACTCCCCCTCCCCCACCTCTCACCCCTCAGAACCTTCCCGACGCAGTTACATATGTGAGTTATTATCATTTAAATGAGAAATGGGCGTGAGAGACAGAAATTATGGGCGGATGGGTGGGATGGCACGATTCACAGAGGTTCTCTCAGTGTAAGCAGAATATAGTGGGCGTGAGCTGTTATCAGGGTACACATGAAAGCTAACA
>NC_051407.1:18455799-18455873 GCF_015228065.2 Penaeus monodon
AATGGGATTTGACCTTGAGATAAAAGGGATGACTGGGAAGGTTTGAAGGAAGGAAGAAATGGATGGAGATAAAG
>NC_051407.1:18456172-18456448 GCF_015228065.2 Penaeus monodon
TAAATGACTATTTATCTACTCATTCGTACTCATTTCCGCTATAATGCATCAATACACAATAAGGTTATTGTACTAATATATGAAAGAACAAACTCGGGACTACGGCATTATCTCTGAACAATGCACACTGTTTCATTAATATTTGCCTTAACATTTGCTATTTACAAATACTTTTGGATGCATCGCAGCAGGAAATTACTTTAAGAATATCTCGTAATTTCAATCTTAACTTTGTGCTTTGGAGAAGAATTTTAACAGAAGTCTGAGTAAATCAGT
>NC_051407.1:18456638-18457033 GCF_015228065.2 Penaeus monodon
TCTTTACTATTAGTTTGTTCACTCTTGCATGTGTGCAGGTTTGTGTGAGGGTGTGGGTCTAATTAGATGCTTGAGTGTGCGCACCTGTGTGCATGTTCCAACCCGTATATATATGAGCTTTTGACATATGACATATACATTTGTATGCCCAAGCATGCAACTAGAGAAAGATATGAGAATCAATATAAGAACAATGAACCTTATGCAACACATACACTCGCGATCGAAGACAAAACAAAAGAAGGGAGCGTTGCACGTGGCAATTGAAATAATGCTTTCTTCATGTTCCTCCCTTGAGCAAAGCGTAAGGGAAATACTTTAAAGCCTTTTTCCTAGTTTGCTTAATGAGGTGATGCTGTAGAGACTTGAGGACAGGAGTGTCTGCGGCCAAGGCG
>NC_051407.1:18459071-18459345 GCF_015228065.2 Penaeus monodon
CGCCGTGTGACTTCACTAGTCCTCCTCGACATCTCACTTTGAAGCCACATTTCCAGCCGAACCGTAAAGCGTCTGCCAGTGTCTGCCGTTCCCTTTTGATCTCCGAGTCGATCCTTTGTGTCTCCGTTAAGTGCGCAGACGCGTCCGTGATGGGAAAATGATAACGATGTTGAGTGGGAGTCGGTCGGGGGGGTTTGGGCGGGGGTGCATGGGCGGGGGTGCGTGGGCGGGGGTGGAGGGATACCGATGAGGATACTTTGGGGAGTGGGGATTT
>NC_051407.1:18459371-18459554 GCF_015228065.2 Penaeus monodon
GAGGGAAGCTTAAAATGATACTATGGGGAATGGGCGTGGGCAGGAGTTGCGTGTGGGGACGACATTAACGATATCGAGTGGGCGGGGGTGAGGGTGTGGGGATTCTGGTAATGATGCTTTGGGGAATGGACGTGTGTGGGCGTGTGTGGGCGGATGGGATGCTGATAATTCTACTGTGGAAAG
>NC_051407.1:18459594-18460040 GCF_015228065.2 Penaeus monodon
GACATTTCCTCCAGATTTGTCTCTTTTTTCTATTTCGAAATGTATTGATTGCATTTTTCAATACATAAATTCCTTACAGGCCTTCATTGCTATAATTTCTCTCCATGCATTTTTTAAATAACTTTGAGAACTTATTATTGATAAAATATATCTATCAGCATATTTGATTTTCCTTTATATACATATCTTCCCTTGTGATCAATGAATCATTTAACAGTTTACGTCCTTCTACAGGTCTTCAATTACGCTAATGAGAAAGACTAATGACCCAGATGGTAAAATTGATATCTTGAAATCGACATTCTGATATCAGTGTAAGATATTCCATTGACACCTGAACGGCAGTGCTATCAATACCACTAATGACTCAGATGTCGTAAATTAGATGGTAATTATAATAGCGCTAATTAGGATGACCGGAGTTATTGATGGGCGAAGTTTGGCTT
>NC_051407.1:18460072-18460598 GCF_015228065.2 Penaeus monodon
TACTGAATGACTCGCTCGCGGAATTCGTGGTTCGATTCCAGGATAATATTGATTCTCTTGATTAATTAGCGATTTGCAAATGACATTGGGACGTTCATTATCTGTGAATCACAAGAGATTCAAGTAAAACTAAAACGCAGACTTGATTACAATAATAATTGCAATGCTGATGACTATGAACTCAATTAATTATCAACTGGCTGCGAGGAGAAGAGCGGTTCCATTATCCGGCTTCAAAATAGTTATCATAATTAGGGGTAATAATATCGGTAATTGTAGTACAGTCATTATGTTCACACACATTATCTACCTAAACAGATAAGGAAAATAGCAACGGCAATGATTAGGCTTCCAAATAAGTGATAAATAAGAAGCACATATTTTTATTTGATGATTAATTCGTTACTTTGATTTAATTATTTGATAAAAGAGCCCAACCGATAACAAACATACGATAACAAAAACACTAACGACGATAATTATGATTCCAAATGTAAGTGCGATTCCAAAATAATTACTTGAAAGC
>NC_051407.1:18460666-18460899 GCF_015228065.2 Penaeus monodon
TCCTAACATATTTCCTACACTCTATTCTGGTCTTTCGGCCGAAAGTTGATAATTATGATTTTCGAATGGAAGAAAAAAAAGGGACTTTGGGAACTAAGGTGATTAAGCACAAATGTTTCTCGGGGAAATTTGGCGTCTGTCGCGATGACGTGTGTTTAAAAACTTTCGCAATTTATAGCACTGGTATATGTGTGTGTGTGTTTCGTGTGCATTTGTGTTCTTTAGTGCTTGAT
>NC_051407.1:18460966-18461030 GCF_015228065.2 Penaeus monodon
ATTGGGGGAATGGATTGTTTGTGTGTGTGTTCCTCATCCTTTTGTTTGTGCAATGCGATGTGAA
>NC_051407.1:18461099-18461527 GCF_015228065.2 Penaeus monodon
TATCTAGTGCGATGGGGATGAATCCTTCTGCGGTCTGGTGTATGTATCTGATTCTGTGGATGTACATTTGTGTAAATTCATTAATAATGAAAGCCCGCACATGTGAGAATATTTTTACATTTCCCTGTGTGACCTCCATCTCCCTGCATTTAATCCACGCGCATCATTCTTTGTAATCTCTTCAGTTTATTTGTGTATTAATATGTATTCACGGCGTTTATGCATCCGAATGTGTCCGCTTACATAAGACATTCGGCCCCAAAGTTCGTGCAACATAAATCCAATATTTTTCCTCCGGTGGTAGTTATAGCCTGATATAGGATCACCCGTAATCCAACTGGTGCCGGACCTCTAAATATTTGGACCATAAATCGACAAATGGGATTTGATTATCTAATGAACAAATAGGATTTCATAGTCGGGGTTCC
>NC_051407.1:18462325-18462456 GCF_015228065.2 Penaeus monodon
TCAGTGAGGTTAGCAAGACCTTTTGAGAGATCAAGATTACATACAGCCAGACACTGTGTGAATAGCCTTCCATTACTGATATCCTGGTGTGAGTATTACAGAGAACAATTATTAAGAGAGAGAGTGTTTGA
>NC_051407.1:18463248-18463624 GCF_015228065.2 Penaeus monodon
AAAGTTCTGAGCGTCGTGCTTTGTCCTTGTGGCAAAATAATATATGTTATTGTCAATGGTATTATTACACTGTTTTATCATTCCGATAAATGTACCACTACTTTTACATATGAAATTATCTTTTATTAACCATGTGAATTGCTGATAAAAATAGTAATGGTATAAAAATACATAGTCATGACAATGTTACTAATGGTCCCACTTATCATAATACAGTTTGCATCAATGGTAATCGAAAACGAACTGAAATAACGATAGTGAAAAAAAGTAATGATAACTATTAGTAATAGTTATAAAATATAAAACATAATTACGAAAATTGGTGATTTTGTAACTATCGTGGCCTCAGTGAAACAGTCAAATCAAGGAAGATAAA
>NC_051407.1:18463902-18464073 GCF_015228065.2 Penaeus monodon
GACTCAGGTGCAGCGATCTTGCTCTCCCGCCCGACCTCACTTGATGAACCTTAATCCTAGTCGATATTTTCCTATTATCCCGAGGCTATTTGTCTATTCGGATAGCCAGGGAAACGTCCGCATGCGCTACTCTCCGCTGCGAGGATTTCGGGCTTGGTTCTGTAGGTTGCT
>NC_051407.1:18468875-18469934 GCF_015228065.2 Penaeus monodon
GACAGATATTTCTCCATTTCACGTGCCAAAGCCTGTATTACTTCTAACAAGTAGATACAGGTAACTTTATAAATGAAGAGATTTATCAATAAAAGACCAATCCCAAAGATCGCCATCTCAGTATGATATAATTCGTCTGCGATAATGATCTCTAATCGTCTATCCTTTGATCTAGCATCTGGCAAGGAATCAAGATCTTTTGTTATGCTTTTGATATTTGTTTCGGAGGGTTCTGAACTGAAGTAAAATAATTTGTACTTGGAATCAGTGGTAATTTTCGGAATCAATATGTATTTGGCAACTGGGATTGATGTTTTTGTGGTTGCAAGTGTGACCTCAGCCACCCATTCTCCTTGTGCCTTCGTATCCTGCATTGCAAACCATAATTCCGACACCATATGCTCGTCGAGATCTCGTTCAGCTAGTAGTTTACCATTATGCTTCCACATGAGTTTCAAAGGTTTATGGGAGCAAATTTTTGAGGGAACCAGGTTTGGCCTCCATCTCGACAGGTTGCCCGATTGTCGCTGTTATTTTAGCCTCAACGACAGTCCATATATGACCAAGCTTCAGATCCTCAGTAATATTGGCATTTTTCGGAAGTTTGTACTGTAGTGCCCAAAGGCCTGTATGGTAGTGTTCTAAAATGATATTCAACGTACAGTTTTACTACCTTGTCACGAAAGTGTCTTAAATTGGTAAACCATTGAAACGCCAGGAAAAAATACCGATTTTATAAAAATCGGTAAGATTAGCATACTGTGCAAATGAAACTGTAATTTCTACGGCCTCTCCTGTTTGACCTATTATGAATGTTGGTGATTTTTCAAAATCCTTAATAATTTTGCTGTTGGTCAAATGTATTTCTCGACATGCTGTGCTGTTGCAGTGGAGCGGATATTCGTCCTAGGTTTGGGTCTAGTTTAGTAAGCTTGCAGACGCCGAACTCAACGCTTATAAGAGCGCTATGAGGATGAAAAAATAATGGCAAATCTTCTTATATAATTTAAAAATATAATTATATATAAAATATAATTCATTCAACATAGTTGGCTTGCC
>NC_051407.1:18471228-18471727 GCF_015228065.2 Penaeus monodon
TCACATTGCAAATACAAGTCATATGTTATGGAGGGCTGATTATGGTCAGCTGATAAAGTTTTGTATTTTTTCATTTGAAATGGAAACCTAGTTTTGCAAGAGTTGCACTGTCGTATTCAATTTACAAACAGGTTTATCAAGCGCCATTATAAGCCAGCCCCTTTCACATAAAAAGGCAGTTGGAAATGCTAAGCAAATTTCTGACCGTTGGCAATTCGATTTGAAATTGTTTTGGCCATTTGTGTTTAAAATGATAGCTAAATCGATTATGCCTTTGAATGAAAATTTGAAAAGTAAATCAATTTTACCATTTGAAAACAATGCAGTGGCAATATAACGTCATGGGTTTATTAGTTGGAAGTGAAATATTATGAGAACTATACTATATATATAGTATAGTTTATTTTCCTTCCTTTCTTTTTAATATTTTGAAATTAATATATGCAATAATCATCATTTAAATACCACAGTACTCGTATAGAAGTACAGCAGTATAATT
>NC_051407.1:18472674-18472957 GCF_015228065.2 Penaeus monodon
CCCCTCAAGAAAAAAAACATTTAATAAAACTCCTACCCCCCCCAAAAAAAAAGTAAAAAAAAAGGCAGTGTACACTCCTATTTTTTTCGACACGGTACTTGTTAAACCATGTGTAAACACGACGTACATTATTTTAAAGCTGGTGTTTTTGTGATTCTACTTGGTACAGATATACACATTAGGGAAAGAGCAATGGAAAGAAAGATTTTATTTTTTTATGAAATGTATATATTCATTAAAAATCATACTAGAAAAATATGCTAATATCAATTATATAGATATG
>NC_051407.1:18473808-18473930 GCF_015228065.2 Penaeus monodon
TCTGCATGTTTATTTCAACCTGTGTACGAGTGTGTATAGCATGGCTTTAAAATGTTAAGTGAAGTTAAACCTGCATACAGGCTAACCGCACGCTCCAACAAACCATGGTTCAACGCCAACAG
>NC_051407.1:18474023-18474249 GCF_015228065.2 Penaeus monodon
AAGAAAAAAATCGCACATACATTGTGTTCACTAACTGACTTGGAACAAAAGAGTAGAGAACATTCAGTTGGATAACAAAGCCTGTGAAATAGACTGTCAAAAATACAATAAAAAAATCCATGAGACTTGCAACAATCTGTCTTTGTTTTCAAGCTAACAAGGTAAATGACAAGTTATTCCAAGTTTATGGTTTTCATTTTCCTCTCTCTGTCTCTGTTTGTGTGTG
>NC_051407.1:18474390-18474654 GCF_015228065.2 Penaeus monodon
CTTTCAAACCGAGAAATTGCGACTGAGCTGTGAATGGGATGAATCATTTCATTCAACAATATATATTGAATCAAAGTTTCCACTACAATATCTTCATCATTTTGATGAATATATTGTGCGGAAGACAAAGACGTTAACACATGCACGTAGAAACTGTCGATACAGAGTTAAAAATACTAATGTGCTCTTTGCTAAATAAGTTTGTGTACATAAACTGAAGGGAATGTTAAAATAGTGTAAGTGCATTAGACAAAATGTACAGTG
>NC_051407.1:18475934-18476109 GCF_015228065.2 Penaeus monodon
TGCAAGCCCAATTAGACCAATAATTAAAGATAGGCATTACTTATCCTCATAGGCTTTTCAGCCTGCAAAATATATAGCCTCACCAAGTACCTTCTCAATATCAATTCACCTTTTTTTTTCTCTCTTTTCAGGTAAGATATGCTGTCGTCTTTCAGAAAGGTCAAGGTAATTAGAG
>NC_051407.1:18476314-18476397 GCF_015228065.2 Penaeus monodon
TCCTTTTTTTCTTTTCTATATTTCTTTTAAAGCTGCCATATTATTACTATTTTTTTTTGTTTACTTAGATTTAATCATATGGT
>NC_051407.1:18477377-18477656 GCF_015228065.2 Penaeus monodon
GCGAGCGTTGGGGAAGAATAACAGAAACTTAAACTTTAGACGTAGATGGGTAACTCAAATAAAAGAGGAAGTCTGACGTATATCGAATCGGAAACGCTGGAGAGAGGGAAAAGATATACGAAAAAATGGTTTCGGAGGAGAATCGTTTTTATTCAGTCTTTTCTTTTTGGGTTATGAAGGCATGAGAAATTAGGCTATGGATTCTTGTTCTTGATATTCATTTTGTTAGGAATAGTATTTTAATATATGTTGATGGTGTTTTTTGGTGGTGTCTGTTCC
>NC_051407.1:18477698-18477781 GCF_015228065.2 Penaeus monodon
GTGATACCTCTCAGGATAAGTCAAAGATGATAAGATGCGATGTGGAGAGAAAATGAGGATAGTCAAAATTGTGGGAGGAGGGT
>NC_051407.1:18477996-18478331 GCF_015228065.2 Penaeus monodon
GCCAGATAGGACCCCACGTCGACCCCACCGCTTGGCATTCAGGCCTCACGTGACCGGGGCAAGAGTCAAGCGTGGAGTGAGTGAGGGAGCCACTTCTCTCCTCTCATTAAACCGGGGCCAGAGACACTTCCGGGTGAGAGTTATTAGCTTTGTCTTCTAGCTAAAGTTCTATGCATATCTTGACGGTAGAGGTGGTATTATCGTTGGTGTTCGTGTGTTGTTTATAGATTCGTTTATATAGGCACAAAGGTAAGAGCATAGGCACATACTAAGGAACGGATATATAACGGATATACGTAAGAACCCAAGCGGACACACACATGTAAACGCATAAA
>NC_051407.1:18478422-18478732 GCF_015228065.2 Penaeus monodon
CTATACACATATAGCCTGTCCTTCAACCACCAAACTATTCGCACAAAATCCGCTTCGTAACAAGAAAGTTTAGTTCGAAGCATAAGTATCGGAAAAGTCCCCGAAGGGGTGACTCCACGAAAGTACAAAGTCACACTAAAGAAGAGGAGACAGCAGGACGAGGGAGTGTTTCGAAAGCGCCCACTTGGGAGGTGGAATGAGGCCCAGTGTGTGCCTTGCAATTTCGTAATTTGTCGGAAAAAAAGTTTGGTGTAAAATACATAGGGAACGATTTGATACATGTTAAGCAGACATGAATGTCTATGCCAAA
>NC_051407.1:18478957-18479597 GCF_015228065.2 Penaeus monodon
CCAAAGACTACAAAAACCTGCTTGCAGATAGACGAGAGCCACAGAGAGACTATAAAAAAAGATCAGAGACTCTATCTTTAAGCTTCGGAGTACATACTTCCAAGAAAACGGAAATGATTGTACCTTTCTATTAGCGAAAGGTTGGAGATCACAAACTCAATAAGTTTGATCATTATCACCATCGCTTTCTTCTCTGTTCTCCTATTCGTCCGCTTCTTTATCATTATATTAAAAATTCAATAATTACAACAGTAATTATGTTCCTCTTACTACTCCCAACATTCAGTAAAGGTATCATTTAAGACAAACCAATAATAATGATAATAGGATAGAAAACGAAAGAAAAACTAAAATAATTGAATTCATATTCATAACAAATGTTCAACAATTTACGTGAAGTCAATAATGGTGATTTAATGATGCAACGAAATCAACAAACATTGTATAAGAAATGGAACCAAGCATTATTCCCTCTCCTCTAGGCCAGGGTTTACGAGACACAATTATCGTCATTTTTCCCCGTCAGATTACTTCAGCCAAAAGAAAGTAATTTTTCCCTACTGTTTATGATTTTTTTTCAAGCTATATTCAAGCTATAAACTGCCAGATGGGATGAGAGAAAGACGGGGATTACGGGTTG
>NC_051407.1:18479704-18479918 GCF_015228065.2 Penaeus monodon
TTACACGCACAACTTTCAGAAATGGGAGTCATTACTTCCCTCAGCACGAGCGTCATGAACCAAGATATGAGTTACACTCATTTCTCGAGATCAGGTGAAGCAGCTGTTTCTCTTGCCACGCAACCTTTAACGATGGCAATTAACGAGGATTTCGGAAGCGTTACACCGAACAGCGCACTCGAGCGCGGGGAGACGCCCTGACTTTTTCTTGCTT
>NC_051407.1:18481186-18482231 GCF_015228065.2 Penaeus monodon
GATTTCGCTCTACACGCGATCAAACCCAAATGGAATGAGGCAACAAGAACGACAAACAACCTCCCGCTAGTTGTTGTATGCATTCTGCCTTTTCTTCTCTTCATGTTCCTTTACAATTAAGGAACAGACTCTCCCCAGACAATGGCCCTTATCGCTCCCTGGTAACAGCAAAGAAATGGGATTTTCTCTCCCTCCCCTCTCCTCCCTTTTCCAAGATTGACCATCTCTCTCCTTCGCGAAAATTATCCTCCCCCCCCCTCCTCCTAACCACTTTCCTCTCGGCCACTTTGTTTGTTTAGGATTTTCTATGAATATTTGAAAATGCTCTTCCTGATTCTCACCTGCGACGCTTGTTTGGGAGAAGAAATTGAGAGGAGGGGAAGGGGGGTAAGGAGGAGGGGAAGGGGGGTAAGGAGGAGGGGAAAGGGGTAAGGAGGAGGGGAAAGGGGTAAGGAGGAGGGGAAAGGGGTAAGGAGGAGGGGAAGGGGGTAAGGAGGAGGGGAAGGGGGGTAAGGAGGAGGGGAAGGGGGTAAGGAGGAGGGGAAGGGGGTAAGGAGGAGGGGAAGGGGGTAAGGAGGAGGGGAAAGGGGTAAGGAGGAGGGAAAGGGGGTAAGGAGGAGGGGAAAGGGGTAAGGAGGAGGGAAAGGGGGGGAAGGAGGAGGGGAAAGGGGTAAGGAGGAGGGGAAAGGGGTAAGGAGGAGGGGAAAGGGGGTAAGGAGGAGGGGAAAGGGGGTAAGGAAGGAGGAGGAAAGGGGTAAGGAGGATGGGAAGGGGGGTAAGGAGGAGGGGAAAGGGGTAAGGAGGAGGGGAAAGGGGTAAGGAGGAGGGGAAGGGGGGGAAGGGGGAAGAAGAGGGAGGAGGAGGGATATCAGGGGAGTGTTTCGTCTGTGCTTTGTTGGAGGGCATGAAGCCAAAGATAGATATGTGAGAGATTGTTGAAAAAAGGGGAAAATATGATAATGAAAGATATGTTGCTTGGTGACGAAAGTTAATGAGAATGCTGTAAGGTTGATTTAATGAAGTACAGCAATAATAGCGGCCATTC
>NC_051407.1:18482605-18482904 GCF_015228065.2 Penaeus monodon
CCCCAGATGAAGAGACGAAATATCAGAGAAAGTGTAAGCAAAACAATCAGGAAAATCGACTCCTATTCTGCTCGTAGCACGCCGAGCCTTAATTCGAGAAGAGAATTAGCATAGAATATCCATCGCGCATCGCCAAATAGCTGCGCGTAAGCTGTGTTTATCATGAAATTAGATAACATCGAGTAAACACCCTGATATATCTCCGAGATAAGTAGCACTCGGCGCTCCTCTGCGCGGAAAGGTTGTTTGGGATGAGAAAATCAGGTCGTGTGAGGATTGGTGAAACTATTTGAAAACCC
>NC_051407.1:18483866-18484266 GCF_015228065.2 Penaeus monodon
GACTCCAAAACACCTGTTCCTGATACCTCATACATTCCCTCCTTACCTTGCACCTAATCCAAAACGCGATACTCTATACTACTACTGCCTCACCATCACCTGATACCTTATATTCCTGCCCATTCCTCACCTGTTTCTTTATCCTCTTATCCTTTTCTTATCTCATGCCTTATACTCTTGTCCATCTAATGCCTGATACTTTATAATCTTACGATTTCTTTTACTGACGACTTGTTTTCATGTTTTCATCTTCCTCACCTGATACCGTATACTCCCCCTCCTGATACCTTATACTCCTACCCCTCCCTCCCCTTATATTTTACACTTCAACCCTATTCTCTGACTCATACTCCTGTCCCTCTTATACCTGACGCCTTATACTCCGTCGCCTGATACCTTA
>NC_051407.1:18484502-18485126 GCF_015228065.2 Penaeus monodon
TCCTACCCCTCCCTCCCCTTATATTTTACACTTCAACCCTATTCACTGACTCATACTCTTGTCCCTCTTATACCTGACGCCTTATACTCCCTCGCCTGATACCTTATACTCCTGCCCTCACTAACCTTATACGTTACACTTCAACCCTATTTACTAACTTATACTGCTGTCTCTCCTATGCATGACGCCTTATACTCCCTCGCCTGATATTTTACACTTCAACCCTATTCACTGACTCATACTCCTGTCCCTCTTATACCTGACGGCTTAAACTCCCTCGCCTGATACCTTATACTCCTGCCCCTACCGTCCCTGATACCTTAAACTCCTGTCCCTCCCTCCTCTTCAACCCTATTCACTAACTCATACTGCTATCCTTACTATACCTGACGCCTTATATTCCTGCCCCTCCCTTCCCTGGTACCTTATACTCCTGCCCCCCCTCCCTTCCCTGATACCTTATACTCCTGCCCTCCTTCTCACCTTTCCCATAGCCTCACCCCAGGAGATCTCATGAAACCGACGACAAAGCGCATCCTTACCCCTAATGACGGTCATTATGTCACTCGAATCCCGAGTGTTATGCTCTAATTAGGCGGACAATCACCGAAGGCAAGCATTAGC
>NC_051407.1:18485498-18486425 GCF_015228065.2 Penaeus monodon
ATCGGTGGGTACGTAGCTATACGATTTTTTTTTTTTTATTATTTGGCCATGAGCTGAAACAATTTCTATCTTTCACTTGATTTTTGAAAAAGAAGATTAATATACTCGTGTACATGAGATATGGCGACGGAGGGAGGGATTAGAAAGGAGGGGTAGAGGGAAAGGAGAGAAGGAGAAAATCAGAGGAGAAATTAAGACAGTAGGAAGGGCAAGAACGAAAGGAAGCGAGGAGGAGAATGGAACGAACAAAGAGGAAGCGGGGAAAGGGAGAGAAAGAAATTGTGGGAGAAAGATAAGAGAGAGAGGGAGAGACGACAGGGAAGAGAGAGGAGGGAAAGGTAAAGAAAGAGATTAAAGGAGAAAGGAAAATAAATGGAGAAAGGCTCGACACGCATCGGTGAAGAGGAAGAAGAAAAAAAAAGCGGCAAAAAGTCGATCAAGCTTTTCTCTCTCTTCCAAAGCTTTCCAGTTAAGAAACCTTTCAAAGGACATGTATTTCAGTACGGTTAGAAGCACCGATTCAGTTCGCACATTTAATTAAAGTTTACTCGATGTAATCTCAGTGTAGTTTAACCTCTTTCGCAACTAATTAAGAGAATAGAAACTTTCGAAAATCCTTGCGCTTGTAACGTACAGATTCTCTTGTTCAAAACACGACAGAAGTTGCCATGGCTTCAGCAAGCAGTGGTTTGTTAAAGCTATGTGTATTCAAGCCTCTGTTCACCCTCCAGGCTTCTGGTTACGAGAACTGGGAGGGCGAGAAGCATAAGGGAAGAACGAAGGTGAAACCTGCGAGGAAATTTTAGGTGAAATTCCTCGCTGACGGAAATGTTTGCATTTTTTTCTTCTTTTTTTGAGTTGGGGAAGAGGGGGTGGAGGTTTGTTGAAACAAGAGAGGGCTTTGTATAAAGCTCTGTGGTCTTGGGT
>NC_051407.1:18486462-18486579 GCF_015228065.2 Penaeus monodon
CACAATTATAATCCCGCTGTTGTTAAACTAGATGAGATTAAGGGTTTAGTCACTAATATTCCGTGATATAAACCTAACAAAATCATAATGACACATACTTGGCATATAAGACAATGC
>NC_051407.1:18486914-18487715 GCF_015228065.2 Penaeus monodon
CTTGCATGTATTTTTATGCGTTTGTGTGTGCGTATGAGTGTGCTTGTGCATCTTCCTAAACTACCTTCAGTGACCTGTAATAAACACTGACCTTGTCCACGGCGTGACCTTGCCGTTCTCGAAGCTATAACTCCTGACGTCGTACTTGATGCTGATCTTCTTGTGGTTGCGAACTTGCTCCGTGAATTTCTGCGTCTCGTCCATTTTGAGGTCAGACAAGGTCACAGGATCATGGAAACCTGTTGTCTTCCTCAGAACAGGTCACGAGAGCTGGTTGTAAGTATTTTTCTATCCACTCTTTGTCTCTCCTTGTGCCCTTACATGAGCACCACCATAAAACCCAATATTTTACATATCAAAGATGGAGGTTTTGTCGAAAAGGAGGATCCAATTCAAAGATAAGGTCCCCGGAGTCGGAGGGAAGGCAATCCAATTCGCCTGCTCCTGGTTCTCGCATTTATCACCACGGAGAATTATGATCTCCTGTTATTCTCATATATGACGTCACCTCCTCTTTTTTTTTCCACCCGAAATTCACACTTTGGAAAAAAAATAATAATAAAACAGAGAAATAAAATCCGATGAAAATAAAGAACAAGTGGGGAAAAAAAAGAACGGGAAAAACACACACACATGGCAACGCTGATGCAGTTTTCTAAACGAAATCTCCGAGTTCCTTGCTTTAAGACCTTTTTATTTTCTTCAGCAACCTGAATTGAAACGATCCTAAGCTTCGAAATACCCAATTCCGAGGCGTCTGAGTCTCGGCGGGGGATTCGGACTCGGGGCTCGCTGCTGGAC
>NC_051407.1:18488342-18488633 GCF_015228065.2 Penaeus monodon
AAAATCGCAACCCTCTACGTCACAGCCTTATTTTCGCAACCGGAAATTGGGAGAAACGTGGCGACGAAAGCGAGCGGCGAAGATAACCGCCGTTAACGCCGTCATTTCGCGTTACTATTACGCCATTAACGGTTCAAGGTGGAAGAATATTCCCGAACGATCCTGCCGCCGAGGGAATTTTCGCGGCCGACGAATTTCGTGGAGTCAAAGATTACGTAGGATTACTGGATATTTGGTGGTCACAATGCATGGGTGGGGGAGAGGGGGGAGATGAAAAGGGTTGAAGGATAC
>NC_051407.1:18489202-18489426 GCF_015228065.2 Penaeus monodon
ATTTGTGTAATTCACTAAATACTTGTCACAGTCTAGTCAATCGGCATATATCTTAATCCAATTTCATATTCACCATATCCATTTGCCATCAAATTACCAACACACATTTCTTTATCTTAGCTTAAGTGCTAGAAATGTCCTTATATCCTGTAATATAGATGTGCATTGATTAGTCATTACGCATTTTGATATTCGCCAGAAGATGATTAACTCGGAAAGTGATT
>NC_051407.1:18489809-18490751 GCF_015228065.2 Penaeus monodon
TAATAACAAAAAGTAAGCTCACTTTGTTCAAATCATAACCCAACGGTGATAGGTATAATTAAACAGTAAACTAAAAGCGAACGTATCAATACCAAATTTCCCAATGTTTTAATTTTTTTTTTTCCATAAAAGTGAATATAAATGAATGACACATGATTAAACAATAATTTGTGCTCATGTATGTGGATATATAAAGGATTAATGGGTATTTGTTTAAGAGTTGCATTCATAAGGCTGCCAATAGATTACACGTGGATATGGGACCAACTTTGACTCTGAGCCGTTACATTAGGAATGCGTCTTTTAGGTATACTAAAAAGGAATCAGTATAAAGGAATACAATATATATTGTGTTAAAACACAGTCTAAGAAATAAATTAGAAATATTCAAAACACATAGCTGAAATTTACAACTTAAGCTTCATATAAACGATAATTAAAAACACCGTAACGAGGATCTAATCTCGCCATACCCTTCTTAATATTTTCTCTTTCCCTCTGCCTCTCCTCCCTCTCTCTCTACTTTTCCCTATCCTATCACTTATCCCTCTCTACCTGTCCTACCTACCCTCTCTCTACTCTTACTTATCTTATCTCCCCTTTCGCTCTGCCTTTTCCCATTTATCCCGCCTCAGCCCTTCTCACCTCTCTTTCATCCACTCTAATCTATCCATTTTTTCAGTCACTCTCTTCCCTTTCTAGGCTTCTACTTTTCGTCCTTATCCTCCAGCCTCAATCCTCAGAGTTTCCTCTCCATTCCTCTTCCTAACCCTTCCAGGATAATCTTTGAAATGACTCGCAAATTATCCCTTTTTACTGTCATTATCATTCCTTTACCTCGATCATCACTGCAAATGATATGGCATGTGCTGTCTTTGTTCCGTAGACATCTTAGCCTAACATGCACAGGATATTTCTTCCTAGCTCCAAATTAATTGTGTT
>NC_051407.1:18492235-18493053 GCF_015228065.2 Penaeus monodon
AACACAATTAATTTGTGAGCTAGGAAGAATATCCTGTGCATGTTAGGCTAAGATGTCTACGGAACAAAGACAGCACATGCCATATCATTTGCAGTGATGATCGAGGTAAAGGAATGATAATGACAGTAAAAAGGGATAATTTGCGAGTCATTTCAAAGATTATCCTGGAAGGGTTAGGAAGAGGAATGGAGAGGAAACTCTGAGGATTGAGGCTGGAGGATAAGGACGAAAAGTAGAAGCCTAGAAAGGGAAGAGAGTGACTGAAAAAATGGATAGATTAGAGTGGATGAAAGAGAGGTGAGAAGGGCTGAGTGGGATAAATGGGAAAAGGCAGAGCGAAAGGGGAGATAAGATAAGTAAGAGTAGAGAGAGGGTAGGTAGGACAGGTAGAGAGGGATAAGTGATAGGATAGGGAAAAGTAGAGAGAGAGGGAGGAGAGGCAGAGGGAAAGAGAAAATATTAAGAAGGGTATGCGAGATTAGATTCCTCGTTTACGGTGTTTTTAATTATCGTTTATATGAAGCTTAAGTTGTAAATTTCAGCTATGTGTTTTGAATATTTCTAATTTATTTCTTAGACTGTGTTTTAACACAATATATATGTATTCCTTTATACTGATTCCTTTTTAGTATACCAAAAGACGATTCCTAAGTAACGGCTCAGAGTCAAAGTTGGTCCCATATCCACGTTAATCTATGGCAGCCTTGATGCAACCTAACAAACCCATTACCTTTATATACACAAATGAGCCAAATATTGTTTATCAGTGTCATTCTTATATTCCTTATGAAAAAAAAATTAAAACAATTGGGATGTAA
>NC_051407.1:18493153-18493419 GCF_015228065.2 Penaeus monodon
TCGTTTTTATAATTACGGGCGAAAATTTAATCTGATTTTGCGAAAGGGGAGAGGACATAAAAGTCCGCCTGGGGGAATAGAATCGGAAAAGCAAAGAGTGAATGAGAAGAGAAGAGGAAATTGGAAAGGACAATAAGAAATGATAAAATTCGGGAGGTGGAATAAGACTGATAATAGATTGCAGCGATACTGAAAGAGAGGGAAAACCAGTAATGTGAAAATGAAAGGAAGGAAAAATCGAGAGAGCGAGATGATAAACTACCCAA
>NC_051407.1:18493505-18493649 GCF_015228065.2 Penaeus monodon
GCAAGAGAAGGTAAACTAAAACATTTTCGAACTTAAATAAAAACTGGATATTTATCTTAATCTTTAGACACCTGGTTACACTCCCCCACCCCCACCCCCACCCCACATAGTATTGACCCTTCTCTTTTAACCTTTTTATCCGAA
>NC_051407.1:18493695-18493866 GCF_015228065.2 Penaeus monodon
CACCCCCCCCCCCCGCTACCCCCTCTTACGTGCCGTAATCCGGAGTAAGTAAAAAAATCAAAAAAAAAAGTTTTTTCTCATGACATACATCTTCGGGCATTCGTTAATTTTCAGTCTGGTTGAACTCATGTCTCATGTCGCTCATAAAATTCATTATTCCATCTTTTAACC
>NC_051407.1:18494438-18494576 GCF_015228065.2 Penaeus monodon
AAGGTGAAATTATTAAGATTATGAATGACTGATTAAAAAAATATGCAGTTTAATGTTTAACTGATCGACTTTTAAATCTATAAGGTCATCTTAATATCACGAGTGGTCATTCCGAAAAAACAGGATGCACTGTATATC
>NC_051407.1:18495033-18495277 GCF_015228065.2 Penaeus monodon
TAAAGAAACACTGAAACATGATACGTACATTCAGTTGCGTACTAGAAGGGGTGGGGGGTAATTTTCCATCGACCCCCCCTCCCCGCCAGGCCTCCTAATAATGCCTGAAAATAAATATATATAACTACGTCCCTGGCAACGTAGCTGTGTCTTCTTCTTTCAAATTGTCACGTCATGGCTTGAGACTGTTTAATTAGCCTGTCGCTTTGTATTTTCCAGACACATATACCCCCTCCTCAATATA
>NC_051407.1:18495351-18496273 GCF_015228065.2 Penaeus monodon
AAATAAACATGAGTTGGAAACTCGTATGCAACTAACAAGGTTGTTGTCCATGCCTCTTTCGTCATCCGTTGCTCAAAAGCTCCTGGTAATTAGTGACCCATTCTCGGTACAGCGTGGATTGGACATTTTTTTTTTTTTCAAGGAGAATATATATACTGGGAGATTGGAATATCTGAGTTTTTATCTCTTTCCCGTTCTTGCGTTGTAGGATTTTGGACTTTTGTTACGAATATTTTTTTCTCGTTTAGTTCATCACTTTTTAACCTTTCTCTCGATTTTCTTCATCATGTATTCCTTTCTTACTATCCATTTTCCCCCCTAATCGCTCCAACACTTCATTCTGAATCCAATTATCCATCAATCTTCCCCTCCAGTCATTTATCCACATACACACTCACGCCTGTCTATTTGTGTTTCTCTTTCCGATAAAACATTTTCGTCACAGATCATCTCAACCACGATAAATCCCTCTCCTTAATCTTAAGACTTACCTATCCCGGAAACGCCCACTTTGCATATTCTAGTCATTAGTTCTCTTAGCTTTGATATATCACGTAATTAAGCAACCGAGGAGGATTACGTCAGTCTTTGCTCGCTAAAGCAAACAAGCGGCCTCTATATTTCTTCGGCTGAGGGGCGCCTGTGTTGCTTCCTCGATTTCTTTCCCGCCCCGGTTTATATCTCCTTGGTTTGCGTTTTCTGTTATCTTTTCGGCGGATACATTGTTATATATGGGTTTGTTTTATCTGTTATTCTTATGTAATTAGGATTATTCGTAATCCAGGATATATGTCCATCATATTAGCACATCTACACCCACACCCGTTGCCACGATAATACCTTACCTGATAGCAACACTTTTCCCTTCAGACAATTTTTTTCTTATTCTTTTAAGAATGATTATGAACAATCAAAGATTCTG
>NC_051407.1:18496574-18496834 GCF_015228065.2 Penaeus monodon
ACCGAAACGGACACTTCACGGCATTCACGAAAAAGGAAAACGTACGCAAGAAAACTTAAAAGGATACTTATTCCAAATTGGAGCGCAAGCTGAACCACAAAACCGCAACCGTAATTTTGCTTGTGGTGATTAAAATGCGTCAAGCACTAGCAGTCATTAATTTTAATTTGCGCATCGTGGCTCAAGGATTACAGTATTTAGTGTTCCCTTTCGTGCTCTCTCTGAGTACATTTGTCCTTTCGTAATTGGTATCTTTTTTC
>NC_051407.1:18497327-18497502 GCF_015228065.2 Penaeus monodon
CTTTTCTTCCTTCCTTTATTACCCTTCCTGATCATTTTTTTTTTTTTTGGGGGGGGGCTGGGGAGGGAAGTCATTATTTTCTTCGAACTTCGTAAATAGATACCTGATAGCTATATAGAGTTACAGAATGATAGTTAACGGTATTTTCGGGCATACATGCGTTGGTAAACTTGTA
>NC_051407.1:18498919-18499424 GCF_015228065.2 Penaeus monodon
ACAGTGCTGAATTCGGTGTACCTGTCCACCCTTTGTGGTTGTAGTTTATACTTGTTCATTTGCTCACCCAATCATGGCAAACAAGACTTTATGTGTGCTACATGTCCGATGCTCTTGTTTAGGTATGTTCCATTATCCGCTGCATTAAAACATATGTGGTGAATAATAGGTCTCAAAATTAATGTATGATATCACTGATATTGCATTCAGCAGGCAGTGAGGTGAAGCTCCATAACGAAAGTCTGTATGCGTCGCTGTTTACTAATGCAGCCTCTATTTGTCATCCTAAAACTTGCATGGCTGTCAAAACTTTAAAACAGTGATCGTAGAGCCAGCATGAGAAGAGGGAAGAAAGAGTAGATTACAACAAACAAAAAAATGTACAACACGGTATGTATATCAAAGATTCCGTTTCCCCCATAACTTCACGAAATGTCAACTGCCAGATGGTTAAGGTGGTAAATTATTCCTTATGATAACAAGCTCGTGTGGTGAACTTTGCATC
>NC_051407.1:18499520-18499705 GCF_015228065.2 Penaeus monodon
ATACCTAAAGAAAGAGATCGACAGATACATGGACAAAATAGTGAATAAATAGATTTAGATACCCTTAAATATATACTTATTGAACTCTATATAAAGATGATATAAAGATAGAAGAATCTTTTGGTCGGAATACATGTATATCTTCTCTATTGACAATATTTCTGTGTTCACTCGGGGACATTTCT
>NC_051407.1:18501675-18502007 GCF_015228065.2 Penaeus monodon
CAAAATTAATGTATGATATCACTGATATTGCATTCAGCAGGCAGTGAGGTGAAGCTCCATAACGAAAGTCTGTATGCGTCGCTGTTTACTAATGCAGCCTCTATTTGTCATCCTAAAACTTGCATGGCTGTCAAAACTTTAAAACAGTGATCGTAGAGCCAGCATGAGAAGAGGGAAGAAAGAGTAGATTACAACAAACAAAAAAATGTACAACACGGTATGTATATCAAAGATTCCGTTTCCCCCATAACTTCACGAAATGTCAACTGCCAGATGGTTAAGGTGGTAAATTATTCCTTATGATAACAAGCTCGTGTGGTGAACTTTGCATC
>NC_051407.1:18502103-18502271 GCF_015228065.2 Penaeus monodon
ATACCTAAAGAAAGAGATCGACAGATACATGGACAAAATAGTGAATAAATAGATTTAGATACCCTTAAATATATACTTATTGAACTCTATATAAAGATGATATAAAGATAGAAGAATCTTTTGGTCGGAATACATGTATATCTTCTCTATTGACAATATTTCTGTGTT
>NC_051407.1:18505712-18506023 GCF_015228065.2 Penaeus monodon
AAGACCCAAGCAGGCACAGCTAAATGCACTGGAAGCCAGAACATTATACGTAGCACAAACTTCATCATGTTACTCTGTATTTGCTCATGAAGGTCTCCCTGTGGACAGAGAGTTGCCTAATGGCTGTTTGGAAGGACAGCTGATCTCCTCTCACGTCAAATGTATTAGGGTTTCCTTGATAAGACATTGAATTAATGCTTGATAATGAGATTGTGTACATCTTTTATGTTTATAGAGGTTTATTGTTGTTAATTGGATACTGAAGTATGTTAACGCATTGTACGGGGAAATATTACAGTGCAGTTAATCCA
>NC_051407.1:18506583-18506907 GCF_015228065.2 Penaeus monodon
CCTAACGATTATATCTGTGTGCCTCCATGCATTTATGCTCTTATACAACAAATACATGATAGAAACGAAGTATTGCTGAGAATCATAGGGATAGCAAGATGATAACATTTACAATAATGTTGATGATATTAAGGAAAACTGTACAAAAGTCAAATTTGTTTTAAATGATATCTTAGATCCATAAGCATGGTAATGATATAACTACAAATAAAAATGTTCGATATGATAATACTTATAGATATGACAATGGTAAACGCATTCCCCTAAATAATAAGCTAGAGTTACTACCAATACTGCTAAGATGAGGAAGAATGTGATTAATTA
>NC_051407.1:18507118-18507300 GCF_015228065.2 Penaeus monodon
TTTCCTTTTCATTATATTTATCATAGATGCTATCATTATGCTCGTTTCCTATTTTTTAAATTTTTACTATTCTCCTGTTTATGATTAATATTATCATTTTAATATTTTTGTGTATTATTTTATCTTTATCCCTGTTATTTTTCGTACGGATTCCACTGACTTTTTTTTTTTCTTTTCTTTGC
>NC_051407.1:18507664-18507744 GCF_015228065.2 Penaeus monodon
AACTGATCTTCGCTATCTCCCTGAAATTCTTCTTGCCACGTTTCTTCTCCTCATTCCTTCTCATATTTCCCCTCCACCCA
>NC_051407.1:18508506-18508651 GCF_015228065.2 Penaeus monodon
GAGCAAACTTGAGCCTAAATGTTGCTAAAGAAAATCAAATATCAAGAATTGCAAAAATGAAAGCCCCCCCCTCTCCCCTCACCCCCCCAAAAAATATATAAAGAAAATAAGCAAATATGAATTAAGAAGAACACAATCCAACCCT
>NC_051407.1:18508726-18508801 GCF_015228065.2 Penaeus monodon
TCAGTCCCCGACGGCATTCACTTCAAAGGCCGAGCGTAATCTTAGAAATGGTAGGGGTGAACAATAGGGAACTAG
>NC_051407.1:18509103-18509434 GCF_015228065.2 Penaeus monodon
GATGGGGGTTGAGTAGGGTCTTCGTGTCATGCCCGTTGGCGGTGATGGCTCCGGGCGCCAATAAGGCTAAGAATAAGATGAAGGAGGAGCAGTCTATCTTTGTCTCCAACTGTGTTTGCATCTCTCTCTTTATGCCGCTCACCTCTGCGTTGCGTCATGTTTTTCCTTCTCTTTGTTGGGGTTGATGTGCATTTGATGTGACGTGAGTTTGTCTTCTGTGCTCTTTTTGGGACGAGGAATCTTTGGTGATATTTATTTCCACCAAGTCTTATCCGGATTTCTTACTTTTTCTCTTCTTTCAAAGTCTGCTAACTGGTTGCGTGTATATGTG
>NC_051407.1:18511435-18511981 GCF_015228065.2 Penaeus monodon
TGATTCGTTCAGGTGCCCAAGGGTAAGGCCCATGACCGAGAAAGAATTAAAGACAAATATAAAAACAAATGCTCGCTTCAGGATATTGATTAAAGAGTTTTTAATATTTTCAAGTATTCATTCTTCAGAAATAATTAGGATGAAATGTTTGAAGAGAAGATATACCCAGATTTTTTTGTTTGTTTGTTAAAAAAAAGTAAAAAAAATCGACCATCATTTCAAAGATTTGTTCATGTCAGTAATTTATTTGAAGAAAATCCCGAGAGATTTAAACGTACTATAAACACCATCAACGTTTCTCTCGTCTTTGCTTTTATCAAGTATTTCCCTCCTTCCAATTTCATCTTTACAAACTGACGTAGAACTTAAATAATATCTTGGTATTAGTGAGCTTTTCATCATCCCTTGGGAATGAATTCTAGGCATATTTTCGACATTCTTTATTAAAGAAAGTTGAATTCTGAATTATTTGTCCAGGTTTCGAGGAGGGGATTTTGAATAAAGGGGAAATTAATAAAATTCCTCGCCTGTTGATATAATTATACT
>NC_051407.1:18512246-18512431 GCF_015228065.2 Penaeus monodon
GGCAAATTACGGAAGAATCAGAAGAAAGCTATCCATCAGAGAAGTTTATTACGATAATATCCTGTCTCTTTTGATGAACGTCTCAGTAGCATGTAGTCTATATTCTTATTTCTGTAGTATCGGAAGCTAAGAGCTCAGGTTTAGGAATTTAAGATCATTGTACTGAATGAAATTTTTCTGTCCCT
>NC_051407.1:18512479-18512561 GCF_015228065.2 Penaeus monodon
CCAGAGGATCAGCTCCTTAATATCAAGGTTTAATCCTGTGCGGGGGATTCGAAACCCGTAGATGTGTCGCGCTCATATCGTG
>NC_051407.1:18512902-18514846 GCF_015228065.2 Penaeus monodon
CTATGGATAAGTAAAATGAAACATATTACCAGTGAACAGAACAGTGCTTAACTTCAGTGAAACACCACGACACTGATGATGTGTTCGTGGCAGAATGAAATATCCATGACGATCCGGCAACAGCTAGTGCATGCTCATCCTTGGCCTTTGCATGAATTACCAAGCACTGGGCTCTATACATTAATGTTTTTTTTTCATGTACCCTTTCCTGTGTTTTTCTCTATTGCTTTTTTCTGTAACATGTGGCTCGACTTAGACCATGAACTACAAAATTTTATCCTGGAGACTTTTTAACTGTAATGGCATTTATATATCAAATCTAATTTGTAGAAATTCATAGTCATTTAATTTCAGAATCCCTATGCCTTTATACTAAATGGAAAGATATAACAACAACAAAAAGAAAATATGGAATGAAAGTCATACATGCAGCTGATGGAAAGCAAAGAAATGATATTGAACGCCTGAAAATTATTGAATAGTGTAGTTGCAATCAGGAACCATTATGGAATACTTCGTGGTTAGCACTTTTCAAAAGACAAAATTATGGTTTCCTAGATTTTCTGTAGAACGTAATAATGATATTGACAATAAAAAAAAAAACAGGATTCAAGCTGGTGTGCATCCTTTGTCAGGTGACTGATCTCTAAATTTGCGAAGAGATTACTTAGAGATTACTCCAGTTTATAGGTAAGGATTTTCTGGATTTGCGATTTGCTGTTCTGTTGGTTGTTAATAGTTCATATATCATATCACATGTACTGATTATTCTATCTTTATATGTAACTGCATAGGAGAAACATCAAACCAAAGTTATTCTCTTCAAGAAATCGGATACCTACAGAATCATCGAAAAAGAATTTTACAAGTATCTCTTTGGTTATATATCCAATATCCAGATAGTCCATTGTATGTGGGATATCCCATGATCTGGAACTTGGATGGAGGTCAAGAAGCTTTCGGAAGCAGGCGAGTTTACCCTCATGTTAAATCCAGAGAGGACGTCCATACGGGAAGAGGCACTGCGACTTAATTCACTTGATCTTGGATTGGCGCAATTTTGCATGAAAATGATTACTTACCTCTCCATATTCACAGAGTAAATATTTGTAATATTACCGTGGCATGAGAGCATTACAGTGCTTTCCACTGTTAACCTCTGATATATCTCCTTCGAACAAGCTTTGTAGCATTAGTATTTATATCCAGAACAGTTTAAAAATATATATAAGCACACACTTCATAGCGAATATTCTGTCTCACTTGACAATAATATTATTCCTTTTAACATGTTCAAAAATAAACGGAGAATCAGTAGTTATACCTCACAATCAATCAGTATTCCAAACAACTTTATATACATTATTCACGAGCACTTGCGCTGCTTAAAACCTTCAGCAGCAGTACTAGACAGTCTCAATACTAGAAAGTTGTAGACTAACGTTTAAGACCAGTAAATTGTAAGTGACCAGGAGGCAATTTATCTCTGAATAGAATAATAGTAGCAGTATCTAACAGTATGGTAGTAATAAACTTTATTGAGGACGTACAATCGGTCGACAAATAACGATATTTGAATGCATTTTTTTTGGATCTACTGAGTAAGAGTATATTACATGATAATATACAAAGAGATTCAGACCGTAAATGAAAGGATTGCCATTTATATCATTATCATTTATCTTTCGATGAAAGTGTCCCAGCGACTAGAACAACAGCTGCTATAACGCCATGATAAGATGCAGATGAGCAGTTATGAATAAAATACATTAGTTTGAATCAGTCAGTTTACCGGTGCTCATATGTGCTCCAACCTTTCACGTTGAACATTGTTGTACACGATGTTTTAGAACACTTCTGTTATCTCGTTATCATTGCTACATTCATCTCTAGCTTTTACTCTTATTTGTAATTCTTATTTTCATTATTTTCCAAAACCTCGAT
>NC_051407.1:18514892-18515171 GCF_015228065.2 Penaeus monodon
CTTTGGTGTGGGTGGGGCGTGGAATGATAGAGCTTAGACAGTCATAATGTATGAATAGGACTTTTTCTAGAAAGTTCATATCTTCCTTGCGCTTTACATAGCCTACGAAAATATAATACGATTGTATTGTATATTACTGGCAGAAACAGTAAAACTAAGGCTAAATAATTAAGAAATAGTCTAAGCGCGATTTATGGATGCATGTAAGAAAGTCATAAGCTAACGAAAAGCCGCAAAGAAGTTTTTGTGTGTATTAAGAATAACGTATGCAAACCTAGA
>NC_051407.1:18515710-18516217 GCF_015228065.2 Penaeus monodon
CTGCATAGAAGCACAAAGCTAATAACCTAATGAAAAATCACTAATCTATGTATTGATACTAAATACATGATACCAATATGAATTTTAACAGTAATGCACGCAATTCTCAAGCACAACACATAAAACCGCTGAGATTTAAACTCCCAAACATATTTACGGAACATGGTTTTAGCGTATCAGTTTCGCCAAAATAGGATATTCTCCAAAAAATGGAAATCAAAGACAAATTGATCTTAAGCTGTTTTGGTTGTGCAACAAAGCCTGTTTATTCATAGGCCATCGAAGGTCGCTCTATCGTAAACACTTATTGACATGCAATGCAAGTTGTTGTTGGTGCATAAAAATGTGAGAAAAGTTTTCACTAGCTTCAACTCCGCGTGAAACTTTGATGCCAGACTATTTCGGGAACAATGTGTCAAGCAACTGAGACTCTTTTTGAAACCGAAAACAGAATAGAAATTTCCTTAATTCTGAAAACAGACGAAGGAGCGAACGATAACAACGAAC
>NC_051407.1:18516298-18516657 GCF_015228065.2 Penaeus monodon
AATTCCTTAATACCTCTAATTCGCCCTTCCTACACCTACTCCGTTCTCTTCCCTCTCCCCTCCCCACCCTCTACTCCCTTCCTCCCCTTTCCCTTCATCCCTCACCCCTCTTCCCCTCCACCTCCCCACTTCCCCATCCTCTATTCCCTTCCTCCCTTCCCTCTCCCATCCCCTCCAATTCCTCCCTCCTCCCTCCTCCCTCCATCCTCCCCTATTCCCCTCCTCCCTCTCCCTCCCCTCCCTGTCACTCGAGTGGGCAGATGCTGCGCTTTAGTCTGTGGGCTGACGTCACTGCCTCCCGCCTTTCACCGCGAATAAAAAGAGCTTCACACACCCACGCAGGCCGGAAGAGAGATAGG
>NC_051407.1:18518044-18518200 GCF_015228065.2 Penaeus monodon
TTCCACGGTAAGGGTGGATGATACAGCAAAAGAGACGGGAATCTAGGTAGCAACAGGAGACTGAAAACGAAAGGGCCACATTCAGTCGAGCTTTTGTTTGTGTTGAAATATTTATAGTTCGTTTTGTGCATTTTTTCGTGTCATTATTTTCTCTTA
>NC_051407.1:18518390-18518707 GCF_015228065.2 Penaeus monodon
TGCACACACTCATGCACTTTTATCTTTTCTTTTCACGTTCCCTGCTTTTCTACTTCTCTAAGTTCTACCACCCTCTCTCACTCTCTATTTTCTCCACATTTATCTAACCCCAGTCTTCAAAAAAAAATTAAAATACAAAATAATTAGAACACGTGAACTAGGGATGAATTCCCACACAAAGGCGATTCGCACGTGACCAAAGATGATGCAATCGACTGCGAGAGAAACCGTTAGTTTTGCTATCTCGTTATCAATGCAAATACTTTAACTCGTTGCCTCGTTTAGATTTGTTATCATCGTGAACTTTGTCTTGAAAA
>NC_051407.1:18519693-18520652 GCF_015228065.2 Penaeus monodon
GGAAATGGAACATCCCGTGATTAGTGTTGCCCAAGAGGCCAATATGAAAATTACAAGAAAAGGAGTCGAGGAAAATATTCCTTATGAAATTGTTAATGAATTTTGTCTTTCAGGGAGGGGGAATGAACGCTAGATGCACGTGATGAAGTACCATATACAGAAGTATTCATAAATGAGAAATAAAAATATCGCGACTAGATTCAGCAATTTCAAACGTTTTCCGCCTCTCAATTCAGGGATGGTCAATCAAGCCGAGGGTTGATGTGACTAAAATGTGATTTCACTCGAACCGCTTGGAAAATGACTACTTGAATTTTGCATGCAGATCTGACAACAGCGGCTTATAAATAGGCAATGGAATATTCTAGTGTTGTAATATGGTTATGATAGGATAAAGCAAAATTACCATTTCTTAGGTTGTGATATATAATTTGCCAGTCACTGTTCTTTTCTTATAGTTACATCTAAGTTGATTATACATTTTACAATATTAATGATATTCATAGCTCTAATTATTACATTAGAATCACACGGCAGTCAGCGTAACAACACTTCCAGGTGATATACGAGAAATCATAAAACTCTACGGTACTCTGCACTCACTATGCATTTTCTAGTCCCAGGCACATTAACCGATAAAGCAGATAAAAGCAAAGATGTAATAGTTATAACAGAATTAAAAGAAAAAATTAAGACATTACAATCAACAAGATTCCTAGTGTTGTGAATGAATATCATAGATACACTCATATAAAAATCTCGTTTGATTTAATATGTCACTATTCTACCGTTCGCACATGCAAGACAAATTGATATTACACAACCAAAACACGCAATAGGGAAAAAACGAAGGTCAGAGTTAACAAGACAAAGAAAGAGCGAGACCAAAAGCGACAAAGAGCGTGAGAAAGACAGAAAAAGAGAAAGACAGACTCAAGGAGAGAGAGACGGTATGGGAC
>NC_051407.1:18520718-18521068 GCF_015228065.2 Penaeus monodon
GAAAAAATAGAAAGAGTGAAACGTGTGGGAAGAAGAGAGAACTATCACACAAAGAACATGCGTTGGCGTATTGCACGGGCAGCAAAGTATCGGGTTGTAAAATACTAACAGAGTAATGTAGATGTGTAGGTGGCTGGATTAATACTTATTAATGGGGTGGATTCACTGCCCCTTACCTTGCTCATGTCGATATGACTGAAAACATAATGCTGTTGGTTTTACTTACCTTGTTAGTACACTAATGAGAGATCTGTTTTTATCAGTTTACTGTGAATAGTTTAGAGATAACCCGAAAATCGCAGTTATCATCATTTACGATTTGATGTCATTTACGCTAAAGATGATATGGT
>NC_051407.1:18522246-18522524 GCF_015228065.2 Penaeus monodon
TCTGCACAAACTGGAATGGTGCCTCTCGTGGGAAGGGGCAGGGCCATAAATTGAAAAGATCATTATCCTCTAAACAATAGTTGATGTCAATAACGCTGAACAAAAATTTAATAAAAAACAGAATGACCAAGAATGATACAGAGAAAAAAACGTATCTTCTTAAGTTAGTCCTTAGACATTTTCCATTATTGTTTTCTATCGCTTCTCGATTCCCTTCACAGAAAATGGTACAATTTGTTCCAAGTTACGTATTTGATGATTATGTTGTTAGATTTGGC
>NC_051407.1:18522955-18523197 GCF_015228065.2 Penaeus monodon
GAAAATGTCCACCATGTAATATCTAAATTACTTATAAGAAATTAATTGACCATAATTGATTATTGAAGTTTCTGCTCTAATAGTGAACAGTGACCGTTTTCTGTGTCTGATCTCCGAGGAAGTACCAAAGAAAACGAGTATTGTTACGAGGGCTGACAAATATTTTTTTTATTATTATCATCTTATTTGATGGTTGTCCGACATAGTTTCACAAAAATAAATCAATACCATTTCGTAGGAAG
>NC_051407.1:18525526-18525793 GCF_015228065.2 Penaeus monodon
CAGAGAAGATTAAATGATGAATAATACATTTATCTGATATTTGGATCGACAATCACATCTACTTTATTTCTACTTTACTGAACGTCGACCCCGATGTGTCATATATGGCCACAAGCATTTAAGGTTTAAGTAGGCGATCATTGTGACTTAATGCATTATGTTTATTGATTGTCATTAACTGTTATGTAATTCCTTTCTTCGAGGAAGTTATCTTTGTGTCTTAAAAGGTTAGCGTGAGGCGACGTTGCCATATTCCCGCCCCTTTTA
>NC_051407.1:18526177-18526357 GCF_015228065.2 Penaeus monodon
ACCTGAAGGCATATATATGAGAAATATGAAATCTGAGTAAATACATCGTATTTACTCAAAGTCGAGGTAAAAAGGAAATGGGGGCCATACCGTATCGTTTTCCGGCTTATAATACAAACTCTTCTACGAATATACCACGGCTGTTCAACAAGTCGAACTGTTCGTAATGTGATGTGATAC
>NC_051407.1:18526891-18527011 GCF_015228065.2 Penaeus monodon
TCCATAACCTTCCAATCCAGCAGTTATTTCAGGTATCCATACAGCTCACACGTACTTTATAGTGATTCTTACAATAGACTTTCAGAAAATAAAAGTAATTGAGGCGCTAGTGTGTGCTTT
>NC_051407.1:18527050-18527210 GCF_015228065.2 Penaeus monodon
TTTGCGTACTCCATTAGTGGGTGTCATGGCAACGGATCTAATTAAAGTGTAAGTAACATGGCAAATTGCCACTAATGCGGAAAATACCATAATGTCGCAACTCTATAACTTCGCGATCCAAAAAGGGCTTCATACCTTAGTGCCCTTCAGAAGCACATGT
>NC_051407.1:18527405-18527713 GCF_015228065.2 Penaeus monodon
ACTCCATAACGGACTGCCTGAAATCTGAAAATCCATAAAGCAAAACACAAAAATAACCAAAGATAAATCAAGAGGAAGGATAGATCACAAAAAAGGGCAATAATTATTTTTCTTACGGCCTTTGCATTGCAGTGATGTGTACACGCTTTATTGAGTGGATCCCGCATTGTCACACTTCTGTATATGAACAAGGCGAGGCTTAGATTTAAGGTCGTTTCGATATGATTTGCAAGAACGACGTTTGCATATATTTCTATTATTTTATACTTTTTTGCCTTTCTCAGAATGCCATAATGATTTTTGTTTTA
>NC_051407.1:18530965-18531321 GCF_015228065.2 Penaeus monodon
GGCAAGTGTCATACTACGTTTAATACAAACCATTCCTTTTTTCTTTACAGGTAGGTGTCCATACTCTTAGTTTCCGACATCGAACGAAAGAGGTAATGTATATAATCAATGGTCTCTGAAGTTTTAATTTTGATGTACCCTACAGGAATTTTGCTTGAAACAATTTGCTTTCTATCTTTGTTCATTTTTTTCTACTCATCCGTTCACTCATTTTACTATTATGAACGTAGAAGTGAAAGTACTACTTTTACTATGAATCACTAAACAATAAAAAGCGTATATTACTGTTTTTTTCCGTTAAAGTTCTCATAGCATTTTTTTTTCGAAAATCTTCTTTTTCTTTTATCCGTGATGGG
>NC_051407.1:18532155-18532785 GCF_015228065.2 Penaeus monodon
TAATTCAACTGGTAAATGTTGCTGGAATAACGACTAAGAGCTCTCGATCAATTACGGTCTATAAACCCTGCATTGGGAACGAACTCCCGACCCTTATGGCCTCTCCAAATAAATGCTCGTGTATATAAGTCTACGGCCATTCCAGAATCCTTCGTCGTGAAACTCTACGGGACTTGAACATACTATATGGCTGAGAGCGGAGTCCAGCCCGTCTTAAAGTTTGAAATTCTTTAAGAGTGTATAAGCTTTCACATGCGACATGGGTTTTGTACGTTTGACTGGACGGGGGAAAGATGTGAAAGATATTGAAAAGGGGAGGAGAAAATAAAACATCAAAAGGGGCAGAGAAAAAAGGAGAATAAAATTCGGTAGAAAAAATACATAAATGATATTTGGAATAGAGGATTTAAAAGCGAATGATTGCAAGAGAGGAGAAAATTAAAAAAGATATTTATTTGAAAAAAATATTTTAATGAAAACAAAATGGTGAAACAAATAAGAAGAGTGTTAGAAGCAGGTAAGCAAAACAGAATATCAAAAACATTTTTTTTTAAATGAATAATGATTTATCAGAAGTAAAAATAGATAATTACTAGTATAGCATCAGGTCCAACGAACTAAAATGATACA
>NC_051407.1:18532887-18533028 GCF_015228065.2 Penaeus monodon
CATCCCTTAAGAAAACAGATAGAGAGGAGAGGATGTCTGTATTGCAAGTGAATACATAGCAAGAGACAAGAAAAGGAAGCGTTTGCTTTACATTGTTTATTCTATTTCTTAAGAATTTTCCAAACCAATGGCAATGTGTGC
>NC_051407.1:18533378-18533495 GCF_015228065.2 Penaeus monodon
CTTCATATCAACAACTTGAAAAGGATGATATTTCACAACAGTATTTAGATCATTATATAATTTATTAGCTCTTGTATAGAGAAAAATGGAATCCAATCCAATATAATGCTGTATACG
>NC_051407.1:18533647-18533747 GCF_015228065.2 Penaeus monodon
ATTCAAAACACATATTAAAACCTTACTTGCATTGCTATGTTTTATGTTTTTTGCTTGGAAAAAATCGTATGTGTAAATAACGTGCATTGCGGTTTTCAAA
>NC_051407.1:18534551-18534684 GCF_015228065.2 Penaeus monodon
CTACTTTCACGTTTCCATAGATTAAGTTTTTTGTAGTCAAATCTTATTAATATCAAAGCAAAAAAAAAGAAACAAAAAGAAGGTAGATCAAGAGACGGCAGAGAGCAGAAGCGTAAACAATAACGCTCGTGAG
>NC_051407.1:18535050-18535276 GCF_015228065.2 Penaeus monodon
AACTTAAAAAAAACTTCGCAAATAAGCCATAACAGCAACTTTATTCAATTTTCAAATCCTGAAACTATTATATGGAGTCCGACTAAAGTTTAACCGTAAACATCCTCCAGTTAAGAGGTCCATGTGTCAGGCATAACTAGGAAATCCCCGGCCTTTGTAGAGAATTGTGTGAGAAGCAGGCAGAAGCTAATACACACAAAGAGACAGAATAAAAAGAAAAAAATTC
>NC_051407.1:18536378-18536478 GCF_015228065.2 Penaeus monodon
TTGTCGCACACATTAGCCTAGATGAGGCACCCCCCGAAACAAAAGAAGAACGAATACGCTCTGTAGCTATAAAGGACCCATTTATACATCGATTGCAACG
>NC_051407.1:18536578-18536808 GCF_015228065.2 Penaeus monodon
CAGAACATGAATACACCGTCATTCTATTCCGCTCCCAGCCCTGCCTGAGTATTAACCATGATGTAAAGAAGATAACAGGTACATTCCCTTATTAAATGTGAAAATCATAATCTCCCTCGGGTTGGAGTGATATTTACCCTTCGAACAAACGAAGCAGGGGAGGTTATATCTTGTTGATTATGTTCATTGGCAATGCCAGAATCGAGCGATCCCTTGAGTATATTTATCTT
>NC_051407.1:18537203-18538247 GCF_015228065.2 Penaeus monodon
TTCCGTGTCGAGATGAGTTCCCTGGCAACATGTGGCAGTCCTCACACTCCCCGCCGGCATCAGACGCGTTTCAACATTCAGTCTTTCACGTGCCGTCCTCAGCCGCGCAACCTTTTGTCGTTCGTAGGCCGTTCCCGTAGCCAATGGCGTCCTGAGAAATTTTAGTGAGGAAAGGTAAAAACGAGAGAGAGGGAGAATATATGATAATGATAAAAAAAAGATATCTACATGTTTCCATGCAGGGGGAATCAAATTGGAAAAAAGGAGACGTAAAATGTCTGTTTTTTGAAGATTTGAAAGAAAAAAAATCAAATGGAATATCAGAGAGATATGACAAGGGATTTAATGATAATACCTGTTGCAGCTTTTAAGTCTACCACCTGTTGAACACTTGAGGAACACCTTTTAAGCTCTTGAACGTTCTTGACTGTTCTTTTCATCTAGTTCTCCTTTATTTATTGAGACATTTCCCGATTTTTCCTATTTGTAAAAATTATAACGAAACCTCCATAAAAAATCTAAATTTTTGAGACTAATAAGAAAATTACTTGCATGTGGATCAAGAAAATATCCTATCGAACCGAAAATTATAAAGAAATAATAAGCAAAACTGATATTCACAAAATAGTAATATATGAAAAAAAGGAAAAGTAACAGGGAGATCGATCGACGAAACCAAAATATGTGACAACCTGTTGATTGAGCAGCAACAAAGCGACCACACCGGCACAGCGTGACAAATCTCGCTCTCGCATCGGCTGTGCCAAAGGCGTAAGTATGGAGGCCTGGCACGCGTTGGGGTCCTCGTGCTGTGCTAAAGCAGGGGTAAGGTTGGGGGGGGGGTCGCTGTGTTAAGACTGTGCTGGGTTCAGATTATGCTGTCAGGCCTTCGTGCTGTGTGGAGGGGCATTGGTGTGTTGATGCTGTGTCCGGAGATTTGCTAATATAAGCCTTGTGTACTTCTGAAGGGGAGTTATAGTGTTAAGGGAGGTATTATGTTAATGCTTTGCTGTATTAGATTATACTGTCTTAAACAATTTAGAA
>NC_051407.1:18538515-18538869 GCF_015228065.2 Penaeus monodon
TTTTTCTTTCTTTCTTTTTTTAAGCCTTGTAGTCTGTTCAGCGCGTGTCACTATGTTACGGCAATGTTTAAGATGACTAGAGTATAATGATATTCAAAGGGATTACGGTTCTTGCTGTTGTTTATTAAGGAACAGATATACATTTTCCTTCTCTAAGCTCAATTCTTAAGCAACTAGAACGGAACAACATCGTTTTGTATTCATCAAATCACATGATCACGATTCAAGCACCATTTCCTTTCAGGTGATGATTCACGGATTTCAAATAGTCGAAACAACGAACTTACATTACATTAACCACGCTCTACTTCCTCCCTAAGACGAGAGGAGTGTAAAGGCCCTTGAGCCAATTCC
>NC_051407.1:18540258-18540432 GCF_015228065.2 Penaeus monodon
ATTACTTAGTGAAGTCATAAGGCGAATAATAAGCGATGAAATTAGCAGGATTATGGCATATTCCGCTTAAGCTTGTTTGTGGCATAATGCAATTTTGATCTTTATGATTCCGTATTATAAGGTTGAAAAGTATTTACTTGTTTCGTTTTTTTTGTTTTTTTTTACGGGAAACAA
>NC_051407.1:18540513-18540664 GCF_015228065.2 Penaeus monodon
TCTGGCAATTGCGTCACTGCCATCAAATCGTATTTGTGAGTTTTTTTTTTTCATTCAATGTTTTCTGAAATCTTTATATTGTTTTATAATGGAATGATAATCATTTTTTTTTTTTACTAATGGTATAGGTGATTTTGCAGAATGAATGAAG
>NC_051407.1:18540768-18541018 GCF_015228065.2 Penaeus monodon
GTTTTAAGACAGAAGAATAAAAAAAAATGTGATAGTAATAGTAGGAAACGGAATATTGGAATAAAACCAGAAACAACGATAGCAATAATAATGATGTTAAGAGAGAAAGAAAGAAATAGTAAATGTAAAAGGGGTAACACAAGAAGAAGTACGAAAATGAGTAAGGAAAATTAAAAATAATGGAAAGGAAAAAGAGAAAGAAAAGGGCAGTCGAAAAGAAACAAAATAAGGTAAGATTAACGATGATTAT
>NC_051407.1:18542221-18542364 GCF_015228065.2 Penaeus monodon
ACTACTTTGGTAGAGATAAGTATAATCATAACAACAGGAGAGACGTTATGCAGATAAAGGACCGATAGGTGGGTAGATCAATATAGACTGATAACAAGGGAGAGAGAGGGGCGTGGAGAGCCTGTTGTCTCCCTCTCCCCTCC
>NC_051407.1:18543426-18543667 GCF_015228065.2 Penaeus monodon
GAACGAAAATCAAACCGCCATAGAAATCGCGTGTCACAAGTGCCTGCGAGTGCCATTGGTTTCATTAAAGACCTGTAACAGACTCCCTCCCCCCCCCCCCCACCTCGCTCAGGACCTGACTGGGGGTTCTCTCTCGCTCTCACGGCCTCTCTCGCTCTCACGGCCTCTCTCGCTCTCACGGCCTCTCTCGCTCTCTAGCTCTCACGTTCTTCCGCTTTATCGCTGTTATTGCTTGTCGCCC
>NC_051407.1:18543928-18544052 GCF_015228065.2 Penaeus monodon
ACTTCCCCGACTACCTCCGTGCCCTCGCGTTCCGGCGATTTCCTCTTTTCTATATAGCACGCGTGTTTCTTTCACTTCCTTGATCTCTCTTCTTCTCCTTTGTATCCTTGGTTTTCTCCCTATA
>NC_051407.1:18544219-18544542 GCF_015228065.2 Penaeus monodon
TTGACTATTTTCCCGTGTCGTCCTATATATATAAACGTTTCTTGCACTTCCTTAATCTCTCTCTTTTATTAAACTTTTACGCTTTCTGCGTGTTCTTAGAACCCTTTTTATTTCCCCGTTTCATTATTTTTCTTTTCATTTTTTTTCGCTTGGTTTAAAGAGCAATTTCCTTACAGTGTGTGTTCTGCAGTGATGAATCCGCTTTGCTTTCTCTCTCTTCGTATGTTTTCCCCGTCTTCTTTGTTACGTTTTCTCTGTGTTATCATTATCATTGAGTTCGTTTTGTATCGTTTTCTTTCTTACTTTTCTCACACTTACCTTAA
>NC_051407.1:18545407-18545706 GCF_015228065.2 Penaeus monodon
CACTTTCACCTTTTATTCGAAGGTGAAGCAACTTGGCAGCTTCTTGGTCCCATTCCGCCTCCCTCAGCAGCCCTGTCTTGATGCAGGGTGTTCCTTCAGTGTTATATCCCCTCTTCCCTCCCCTCCCCCTTCTCCTCCTCCTGGCCCCTTACTGCCCTAACCCAATCCTGCCTCCTTCAACCCCTCCCTCCCTCAATCCCTCCCTCCCTCAATCCCTCCCTCCCACTCCCCCTCGCAGCTCACCACTCCTTCATCCCTCCCTCACCCCTCCTCCGCTATGGCTCTCTAATCTTGGTTAA
>NC_051407.1:18546580-18546680 GCF_015228065.2 Penaeus monodon
TCCCTTGTTCCCCGTGGCTTCCCAAGCAACAAAAATGAAGCGATTTCTCTGCGATACCTCATTTACTGGCGTCTCATTATCGTTATTTTCCTCGTGTTTC
>NC_051407.1:18547011-18547417 GCF_015228065.2 Penaeus monodon
ACCTTCTCTTCCCCCCCCCCCCAACCTCCCAACCCCACAGATCATCCTCTCCTCCCTCTCCCCCACAGACCTTGCTCCCTCTCCTCTCTCTCCCCCCACAGACCCTGCTCCCCTTCCTCCCTCTCCCCCACAGACCCTGCTCCCCCTCTTCCCTCTCCCCCACAGACCCTGCTCCCCCTCTTCCCTCTCCCCCACAGACCCTGCTCCCCCTCTTCCCTCTCCCCCCACAGACCCTGCTCCCCCTCTCCCCCCCCTGCAGACTCTCCTCTCCTCCCCTCTCCTCTCTCATCAATTCTACGCGTTACGAGCGAGGAAAGAATTAGCATCCTATCTCATTACCCCGTGCGACTCCCACCACCAGAGGGCCGACTTAATTATCATGAACTGTGGGGTGGACAGAGTGCAA
>NC_051407.1:18547692-18547762 GCF_015228065.2 Penaeus monodon
TGTGAAGGGGAATAAAAGGGTAGATGCTATACCAATCAAATAAAACATCTACTTTTTTCAGATTATAGTA
>NC_051407.1:18548155-18548500 GCF_015228065.2 Penaeus monodon
CACCCCCCCCCCTCGTTCGACCCCAATCCCAGGGAGCCTTTGATATCCCAGAATATTAAGGTGATAACGGGATTCTCACGATCTCACAGAGAAGGAGATCGGACACGCACCTCAGCTCCCGTTATTAAGTTTCAAAACGCGATGAACTCGAATAAATAGCAAGGGGTTAGGGGGAGAGGGGAAGAAAAGAACATGAGTGTGTATATAACTGGTGGTGTTTACTTACCTGTAGCGGGGAGTGGAGTGAGAGTGGGCTGGAGATCGCGGTGGAAGCAATTATGATATTCTTGCCCTAATTACAGTGCCGGAAAAATTGTGATTCGTGTATTTTCCAGCAGACGGCTC
>NC_051407.1:18549228-18549628 GCF_015228065.2 Penaeus monodon
ATCACCACATATCAAGATTAATCAGTGTTATTGTTAACATCACATTCACAATCAAGATTTCTAGTCAAGATTAACCGGAGGTAAATAGGAAGGTGTATTATTCCTCTCACTCGTAATGTGAACGTCACGATTCTAGTACAGGCAAAAATTTAATACTGCATCAGGAAACCATTACCAAGCAATGTTATAAATAAGAACATGTTCTGATATACTACATGCATACACCATTCTTGTCTGAATATGATATTTTGGAACACAAGGGCTTTGAGAAAGAAATATGACGTTTATTGTTTCTTTTGATTAAATTAGTCTGGAATAAGCATTTTCCTGGATATCCGTTCTTTAGAATAATCTATCCCCACCTTTTTCTTCAAAGTCTTTATTTATTTGATTCGTTCCT
>NC_051407.1:18549884-18550090 GCF_015228065.2 Penaeus monodon
TATTTTACGATATGAATATATGAATATTGATGATATAAATATTAATGACATAATTGTCTGAATAATAGGATTATATGAATCATATCATATCGGTAATAGGAGAGAAAATGATAGGTGTTAACTTCACTATTACACCACTTATTTTAGATCATTTTACCTTTCGGTATACCTATCCCACACCAACCCTAAGCACAATTATAATTATC
>NC_051407.1:18550125-18550679 GCF_015228065.2 Penaeus monodon
TAGATATCATAAAAGTACCCGGAGTGGCTAATTTGCATGTCGCTTAAGTTAAAATGGCTGCATGATAGCCATCTGTTAATCTTCAGCTCGAATGACCGTACCCTAATCGTAAGGGTTCGTGAGATCTCTTAGAGAAGATCATGCGATCTTTTAACTCTTAAAGATGTTTATGCGATCCCTTAGAGACGTTTATACGATCTTTTAGAGTCGCACAAGCGATCTCTTACAGAATATAATGCGATGTTTTAAAGTATCTCTTCGAAACGTGCGATCTCTGAGGCACGTTCATGCGACCTCTTAAAGACGTCCATACGATATGTTAGAGACTTGAGAATCCCTGGCATGAAGGTCCTTTGATCGCGAGAAGCAACGAGGATATGATCCCTGCCTGGTAACGACAGGATGCTGCGAGCCCGAGGAAGTATTGACAGATTTATCTCCGCCAACGTCTCCGAGATGTTAGGGACTATGGACGGGACTCTGGGCTTGAGTGACAACGTCTCGTGTGCTGACGAGGTGTTGCGTTTGTTCCGTCAGCTTGTCCCGGGTGTGAA
>NC_051407.1:18550706-18550894 GCF_015228065.2 Penaeus monodon
AGATGAACGTGCGAAGGGAGGAAATCCCTGGTTTAATGTTTTGGATTCTCGTTTTTCCTTGATAGCATGAATGTATGAATAATGATTATACATTTATGGATCAAAGATTATTATGTTTTAAACAAATTTTTTGTAAAATTTTATACAACCGACAGACCATGCTGCAGATTATCCAGAAAGCATAAGCC
>NC_051407.1:18553942-18554525 GCF_015228065.2 Penaeus monodon
CAAACGTGCTTTGCCAGTACTTCAACCGTATCCGTGATTCCGATTGCAAGTGAACATTTTTGTGAAAGTGGGCTTTCAACAAGAGATGACTATAATGTAGAGCTTTATGTGTCCTTACACGTTACAGCTCTTATTGTGTAGTTTTTGGTCTAGTTGTGAAGATAATCCAGTCATTCTAAATTTACATATTTCTTATCTAGTCTCAACACCACAGTCGAGCAGTGGATCTTCCTTTCCGCATGCCTCTGCTGTTGCAGGTGCTGTGTGTGGCATGCAAAAGCTCCATTTGTTGATTAATGCCACCCTGCAAGAGATGGCTGAACCGGGTGTAGGCGCACGCTTTTCTGATGGATTCCCAATCAGTCCTATTCCAGAGAGCGAGCGGTTCCTACCCTTCGTTTGGGTCGATGGGCAATCCTCTTAATAATCGTGATCATAATCTTGTGATTAGGGAACCCCACGGAACCCAGTCGGATGACAGGGACGGCCAGTGATCGCGGAATGGAGAGGCGGGAGCGACCTGATTTGCCTGAGTTGAAGACTTTCAGAGAAATATTTCTGGTGCAGGGATTGGTTCAATTTG
>NC_051407.1:18554788-18555473 GCF_015228065.2 Penaeus monodon
AGACCCAGCTAATAAAAAGAAGCTTTTTAACCCATCAACCACTTCCTTCCTAAGGTGACAAGTGAAGTCCCAAAGCCCACGCTAACCGGCTTTCTTATCCACCTCCCTCTCCTCTGACAATCTCGTCCTCCCTCCTCCCCCAGCACCTGGCCCTCCCACCGCCACGACCTCCTCACTCCCCTCACTCTTTCTGACCTTCCAATCCCTCCTAATTTGTCCTGGGATTAGGTCGTCTGTGTTTACCAGCTTGTGGAAGCTGCTGTACTATATTCCCTTGTGTCTTTGTAACAGTGATTTGTTTTTTTTCTTGGTCTTTCTTATATACTTCTTCATATTCATCTACTTTGCTATATGTTTTCTTTTTTCTCTATTAACGTTCTCTTTCAGTATTTGTTTTTAAATGTTTGTTCTTCTTACTCCTCCTTTTTAGCTATTTATAATTCACGATTTAGTACGTTAAATGACCTCCAAAACTAATTCCTCTATCATCAGTTTATAGGTTTATCATTCTGTCTGTATTAATTATCTGCCTATTTATCAATTAATTAATATATATAGTCGTCCGCATTTTGCCTTTCTTGATAGTTTATAGTGACAATAAACCGTAGTGATAATCTAAAGAAAATGCGTTCATTAGAAGTTTTATCAAATTTTATCAAATACTATTGGTAGTATTCTACCAATA
>NC_051407.1:18555982-18556113 GCF_015228065.2 Penaeus monodon
AGTATTCTAGCAGTGTTTATCTTAGCATTGTGTTTATTTTGAACTGGAAACTAAATATCAAGAAAGACACTACTATGATCAATGGAAGGTAATACAAAGTGTTGTGGATATGAAGTGACAGTTTTATTACG
>NC_051407.1:18557110-18557323 GCF_015228065.2 Penaeus monodon
TAAGTGTACATAATGTCCTCAAAGAAATATTTCTATTTGGGTTTAGTAATTAACATCTCCTTGCCGTTTTCAACTTTTTCTTTTCATGATATCTAATGAGGCATATGATCCCTAAAATTTTGTAGTAGATCACTGAGCCCTTTTGATGAATAGACCTCGATGTGCGATCATAAAACTACTGCCTTCGAAAGATTTATGCTTGAATACTGAAGA
>NC_051407.1:18557611-18558262 GCF_015228065.2 Penaeus monodon
TTTCATTCCTTTCCCTGCGCTTGTGTATATTTACATGGATGTGCCTCCCTGTTTGCATTCCGATAGATAGGCAAAGGTTTACATTTAAATTCATATTTGATTTTTGAAATTGCTGATCATTCTAGTCCAAATACTGAAAGACCATTGTATTATGTGCAAACAAAATTATAATCATATTTTAGGTTTACCTGAGTGTGTATGTGTCTGTCCAGCATAAAAAAGATACATTCCAAAGTGCTTTATAAACCTCTGGCATTGCTTTTAGCAAAATTCTAAAATATATGATCTGATAACAATGAATAAATAATGAAAAACGTGATCAACATAACACCTAAGGGCACTGAAATAATACAATAACGAAATCATATGAAGTAGAGAAATTGCTGCGTATATTATACTATAACTTAGTGTGTTTGTAGTTGTATAAGAAAAACTTGTTTCAAAATTGATTTGTGGAAATAACAGTCGAAAAAGGAAATGATTTTGAGAGTGTTTTATAGTCGCAGAAATTACACGATTACATATTAGTCTTCAAATCCACACTATATTGTTAATTTATTTATTCTCACTTTTTTCGTTTTCATTTTTTTTTTGTCGTTGTTTCTCATCCAATTATTATTCATGACTAGGTTGTCAAAAGATAAATAGAGG
>NC_051407.1:18558350-18558761 GCF_015228065.2 Penaeus monodon
GCTGACTACACGAATGCAGTAGGAGCAAGGGAAGAGGTATCAAAGATCAAGCTTGCCAGAGCTTACGTGGAAATCTTCGCTAATGAGTGTGCTGGGTCTAATGAGATCAATACTCTACACAATAATGATAGGTATGCCCTTAACGTGCAGTATAGAACACGGTATGTTACCACTGTCAGTAATCATACCAAATTGGCCAACGGCAATTACCTGCTAGACCGGAACAAGAATAATTGAGAAAGGGAAAAAGCGAAAAGAAATATAAGAAAGAAAGACGGAGGGAGTGAAAGAGAAAAAAAATATAAGATAAACAGAGAGGTGGTGAAAAAAGAAGAAACAAAGACAGAGGGGAGAAAATAAAGAACCACACGCTACATATCAGAAATAAAATTCCAAAAAATTACTGATCTG
>NC_051407.1:18558786-18558989 GCF_015228065.2 Penaeus monodon
AACTGTCAAGCTGACTGTTACTAACAGGATTCATAATATAGTACGTCAGTTTACTTTGACATAAGGACTATGCAATGAATAGATAGGAACAAAAGTTATAACTGAGGAAGAAAATGTGATAGAGAAAAAAAGATAAAGAAATTACGTGTGGTGTACAAGGTGAAGGCACACCACTAAAGATTCTTTTATGGAATGAAAATAGG
>NC_051407.1:18559719-18559944 GCF_015228065.2 Penaeus monodon
AGGAATTAACAAGAACGATAGGAGAGTGAAACCTTATATGTTGTATCGAATCTTTTATAGAAAACGTGGGGAAAGGATTCAGGAGTAATAGATATGACGGAATCCTATATCAAGCGCAAACTCCGCATTTCCCTTTTCCCGCATATTTTGATGTTTGCATCACATCCACTATTCTCATTCTTCACTTTCTTATGCCTTGTTTTCTCCCACATAATCCTCTTCACA
>NC_051407.1:18559993-18560068 GCF_015228065.2 Penaeus monodon
ATTAATGCTGTCTAACTTATTTATTTAATTTTCTTATCTTCTCCATTCGTTCTCATCTTCCCTTCCCCTTCTTAG
>NC_051407.1:18560256-18560345 GCF_015228065.2 Penaeus monodon
AAAAATATACACTTTGCCAGCTTCTTTACTGTGCGGATTTTTAAGCATAGTTTTATGTCTAAAAAGGAAACTAAATAATGCAGTCCCGC
>NC_051407.1:18560625-18560702 GCF_015228065.2 Penaeus monodon
TTTATTTGTGGGATTATGCCTAATCATGTTTAAATCCTTTTAGGAACGGCTTATGATATACTTGGGCGTAAGCTTTA
>NC_051407.1:18561214-18561309 GCF_015228065.2 Penaeus monodon
AGAAGCCCAACAGGAGAATATTTCGAGCGAGGAGAGATCCCTCATTCAGAGCACTTGTTTTGAGCTTCGTTTGATGGATGTCGGAAGACTTGAAC
>NC_051407.1:18561341-18561466 GCF_015228065.2 Penaeus monodon
TTCTGAATGTCTGGGTTTCGTTTTCTGTTCGTCTTGTCTTTCGAGATTAATCACTTCTTCTTCTTTTGTGGTTTTAGTTACTATTCTCTTTTTATTCTTTAGCATCCATCTAAAATATTTCTAAT
>NC_051407.1:18562662-18563092 GCF_015228065.2 Penaeus monodon
CACACATATATAATTGCCTTCCTCATCTTGTATCCCACTCTTTGTGTTTTAATACCTTTCTGTTAGGATCACTTTTTTCTCATCTTTTTACTCATTTGCATTGTCAGTTCGTCTTGTATTGCTGAGGCTCTTTCGCCTATGACATATCGATATATCCCTTTTGAACATTATTATATATCATGACAGAAAAAAATCAGCATTTTCTTTTCCTCTCTAGATATAATTTTATATAAAATTATAAGAAATGATAAATAGAATAGATAACACATTCAGTTGTTTTTATAGCCTCGACTTTTGTCTTTCTTTCGTTGAAGCAAAAGTAAGTGTAATTTCAACATAATGTCACAGAATTCTTCATAGGATTACTTATGACTCGAAAAAAGAAAGACACGTTCCGTTGCATAAGGAGATCCGATAACATTTTTTAGAG
>NC_051407.1:18563123-18563215 GCF_015228065.2 Penaeus monodon
CAATGGAAAATATTAAGACTCAATGGCGCATCCTTCACAAAAAATCTACGGTCGCGATTCACGTTTCAGTAACAAAACAACAAATTCTTTCG
>NC_051407.1:18563838-18564501 GCF_015228065.2 Penaeus monodon
CACAACACGCACACATGCCTATTTGTTAGATATAAAGAAAAGTCACAAAGGTAAAATAAAATGGTCAGAGAGCGAGAAATTCGTGAATCTGCGAAGCGTGTTTGGGATAAGCGAAATGTTTGCTTCGGCTTAAAACCAGCTTTGATGTTGATTCTGGTATTTAAAGACTTGGTGCCAAAGCAAACTTTACACTGTTGAGAATAACGGGAAAATCGTGTGCAGATTTGTGAGTTACTTCTTCTCGTTGGCTGTACTGTTATGAAGGTCAAGGGGACGACCTAGTGAGAGAATTTCATCGCGGGTAGCTAAGGCGCGTGGCTGAGGAGAGAGAGAGAGATACACAAGTAAACATTGTATCAGCCAGCAAGTTAAAGGGGGAAAAGAGTAGATATATGAGTAAAACGGTATATTTGTTGATTCACGGATGAGAACAGAAGCAAATAGACAGGATGGCTGACCCATAAGTAGACCTTGGCCACACTAAGGCTATAAAAAAGAGAAAGGCCGACAAGGAGACAAAAGATAAATAGATAGACACACAGCAAGTAGAAAGAACATCAGAAACTTCTAATAGATTTGACAGACTAATAAGATGATAAATAGCTAAATAAGCCGACAGACAGATAAACAGATAGAAAGAGACAGACTCGCAGGCATAGACAC
>NC_051407.1:18564584-18564720 GCF_015228065.2 Penaeus monodon
GTATATAATCAAACAGATACTTCTAACTTCAGATCAGTTTAAGTAAAAACAATTGTATGCTACTTAGATAAATCGGACTTTTTCATTGCATTAAAGATACAATCTTGATTATGCAAACTTACGTAAATACGTGCAA
>NC_051407.1:18564758-18564840 GCF_015228065.2 Penaeus monodon
CACTCGTGCACACAAACAAAAGTACACTCACGCCCTTATACATTTACTCACGGATGAATGCACACATTTGATATATTGATTG
>NC_051407.1:18564970-18565236 GCF_015228065.2 Penaeus monodon
AAGAACCATAACGAAATGTACACTATAGATTCCTCGACGCTGCCTTTTCACATGATCAGCATATGGCCATCCCTTCTCCCCCCCGAACCCTTCATCCCTTTACCCCTTTCTTCTCTTAATGTGAACAGTGTCATCTTCTTCCACGCAGAGAATATGGAGGCCTATCCACCATTGCTTGAGTCTCCGTCTTCCTTAGTTCCTTCAGCTACTTGGAAAAATTAATCTTATTTTTGGTCTGTATGTTGATGAAAAAGTGGGGAGTAGGG
>NC_051407.1:18565442-18565846 GCF_015228065.2 Penaeus monodon
GGGGGGGGTCGGGAGGGAAAGAGAAAAAAAGAGTAAATAAGAGGAATCTGTTTACCTACTTATTGCTTTATGGAACGTTTTACTTATTCACTCAAGACGATTTTCGTCATGAATCTTATATCAACTCAATTTATGTCATTTTAATTCAGTCATCCCACATAACCTTTCGCTAAAATAATTTCACACTAAAGTCACTTCACAATCTTCATGTTACTTCCTCGCAATATTTTTTTTTCTTGTTTACTCCTATTTATTTTATTTTCTTCTATATTTTTTTCTTTTTCTTTCTTTTCTCTGCTTTGGCGTATTGACATATCCCGTCCAAAAAACTTTGAAAGTGAAGCGTGGGATCATCTCAGTTTCCGAGAATTTCAAAAGAGAGTTCGATATTGCTTTTGGGGCAT
>NC_051407.1:18565879-18566104 GCF_015228065.2 Penaeus monodon
CCGATTAAACATTACCTTCCTGGAACTAGTAAACTTCTGTCCGACTACCTTATATGGACAGCTTGCGTTCTTCTATAGCTTGTATATATGTTTGTTCTATTTTTCTACTAAGATGATCGTAAATGATTAAGGAGTTACTTTACATATAAAGAGCAAAAGTGTTCATCTTTCTGAAACTTTCGTAAAATCACTTCAAACACACATCTCTGCGTGCGTGCACACATG
>NC_051407.1:18569923-18570054 GCF_015228065.2 Penaeus monodon
CAAGTCAATAATTCTAGTCTCAACAACGGCGTGAATGGGATTACTCAGAACTGGAGTAATGTCTCGCCCGTAGGGATACCCATGCACAGCAGGTGGGTCCAGATCGTTGAGACAGAGGATGGCCTATCTAA
>NC_051407.1:18570328-18572168 GCF_015228065.2 Penaeus monodon
TGTGGTCCTGGCTGACATCCTGACATATTCATTTAGCAGTCTTTCTCAGTCTAAGTTGCAATACCTTACAATGACTTCTGTCAACTCTGCATCCTTTGTCTGTGATCTCCTCTAACTTCTTTAAGTGTCATTGATTTATTTTCTTTTATTCCTATACCTTACGTTTACATGCATCTACATGAATGGGAAGGCGCTTCGGTAGGCCTCCAAGAGCCAATTCCATATTCTTCCAAACTCTGCTTGCAGCAAAAGGCAAAAAGGAGCCAATAAAGAAAAGGCGAAGCCACATAAAGGCTCTGAGAGTTGCGTCGTCCCACTCGTTTGTGTCAACATTCGAAAATGTACATACAACTTTCATCGCCGTAGCAAAGGCATAGCTTAGTGTCTTGTCAAAGCCATCGTTGCTTACGATGAACCCAGCGACGAGGAAGACATGGAGGAAGAGTATGAAAGACAACCTCATGCTTGCCCACAGGGCGACGGAAACGGCTTAGTGCCACTTGTGAAAGCCAAAGAATTTCGTGAGCATTAAAAATTTGGAGAACTGGAGAATCATCTGAAACCATGCCAAATTTCTGATGTGCAGATCAAGTTCTATGATATACTAATACGGGCAGAGTTCTCTCTGACACGCTTAGTTGAGGAGATGTATTTTGGCATGTGAAGTTAGGATTAATTCGGTTATCTTGATCACTAATGAAATGACATTTATTGTAAAGAACAAATGTTCGATATTTTAAATTTCAAAGCCCGTCCAACAGATACTTATCATATGGGGTGTCTCACAAAACACTGCCAGTACAATTAGCAATAACTGCAACCAAAGTAAAACCTTTGAAAACCCAATGCCGTGATTGGATGATTTCATTATCAGTTTTCGAATTTTTTAGCAGGGTATAGTGCCTTAGTTCACATTATACTGGAAGGGTAGATGGTAATAAAACTATCCCATTTCTACGTCATTAGTCATCTTCCATATATCTTCGAATGATCTGTGAAAGTGGAGCTTAATTCGCGCGAAACTCAACGGCGAGACCACGGTAGTGAATGCAACAGAGACGTACTCCGAAGACGGGTCAATCCAGTTTTGGTTGTGGAGACGAGTCAAAACTACTCTCCAGGACTTGGCACTGTCGAGCCACAGATATAGGCCGTGACCCCCTTTGGGAAAGTAATGCCCCCTTATAGTAACAGGATCCCCGAGCTCAGGGCAATACCCGAATCCCTCTTCGCAGCGCTAATTGTGGCAAGCGGAATAAGTCTTGGCCTCTGCCTCTATCCTCCCCTCGATGTTCCATCCTGTGCAAAGGTGGCCAATAGAACCCTCATGAGCTAAGCAGTGGAAACAGGATTTGCTAACTGTACTAGTCGTCAGTCTGTTTGCTCTGACGCAAACATCCAGTGGTGCGCCGGAACAGTCATATTCACCTCTGATCTGCCTTAAGCTTGGGACTTCCAAAACCCTGTACCAACTTAGTCCGTTTCCAGAGTAAAGCGAATCTAAGACTTCCTCAATTGCCGACAGAATATCATTAGTGGTCAATGATCTCTCGGCATGATGGAGGTTTTCGCGTTGTATAACCTTCTTTATCTGGATATGATCCGTTTCGTCATGCAGGATGTGAAGGAGAGACAGGGTTATGGCAAACATTATCAGGCCGAAGCTTGGGTGGATGAAAGTGTGGAGGACGTACTCCCAGGTCAGCTTCTGAAGCTGAGGAAGGATTAACTTCCAGATTGCCTTGTAGACATTCATCCAGTTGTGATGACAGCATACAAGTATCTCACCACGGCCTCTGTAAAGGATGTTTTTGATGGGCGCAAAGAGCTTAAGTGTATT
>NC_051407.1:18574602-18575136 GCF_015228065.2 Penaeus monodon
GGTCTCTAACGATCCTGTTATTTCCCTTCGTAATCGTTTTCTGTCTGTACTAGAGTGTGCTTATGAACATCTATTTACCTTACTCATTATTCTTAACGGCCCCTCCCCACCGCCTCCCCACACAACACTCTCACCCCCCAAACCCACCCCCACACCCCCTAACCCCCATTACACAGGCGCATTCAAATCATCTAAAACTTATCCTGGAAAGTAGTTCAGAATCTGTTTCATAAGCGCGCGGCCACAGTGCCAACCTGCTTCGCAAACAGACACGCTCTGTATGCAAATGAATACGCCGATTTTAGTTATAATTAGACACACAGCTGCGGCGCATCGAGAAGGCAACGATCCACACCCACTCTCTACCCTCATTGTCTATGTCTCGCTGTGTGTGGTTTGTGCTGATTTCCCTTTGTTCCGATATTTTTTGGTCTCTCTCTCACGCTTTTGCATAAATCTATTGCCTGTGTGTGATGAGCTTTTGATGTACTGCCTGGGGATACATCTTGATGATGAGAAGGGGGTTAAGAGAAG
>NC_051407.1:18575233-18575307 GCF_015228065.2 Penaeus monodon
GTGGAATGTGAGACAAAGAGACAGCCAGACAGGAAAACAGAAAGAGAAGTGAGGCAAAAGAGATAAATGAAAAG
>NC_051407.1:18575448-18575716 GCF_015228065.2 Penaeus monodon
GGATCTCATCTACCCCTCATCTACCCCCACCTTCAGACCCTTGCAACGCGAGCCCATAATCAATATTGTTCTCATTAAAGGCTTGTGGACGCGTTTTACTTAACTTTTTACTTTTACTTTACCTGCTTTGATGAGGGGGGATCCAGTTATTTGTGTTTTTTTTTTTACCCGTATTTTCTTTTCCATCATGTTTATGTGTCCATTCATTTAATGATTTTTTACGGCCGTGTTATATACTTTCTCTTTATTTCACCGTTTTCCCTTTGAG
>NC_051407.1:18575847-18575983 GCF_015228065.2 Penaeus monodon
ACCCCTCCCTGCTCGTGGTTATCTTCATTACCGGTAAATAGAAGACATTTGCATCATTCCCTCTTCCTCCCCTCACTCCTCTCTCCCCTCTTACCCTTTTTCATAATGCTTTCTCGTCTGTCTTTCCGTTTGACTG
>NC_051407.1:18576072-18577148 GCF_015228065.2 Penaeus monodon
CTCACCCTCTTCCTTATCTCTCCATACCTTCACCTCCCCTCTTCGTTATCCCTTTATCTTCGTTTACTCCTTCTTTCTTACTCCTCCATCACCACCCCCCCTCCCATTTCTCCTCTTTCATACCTGTCCCTCTCCCCTCTACCATATTCCCATTTCACATCTCTCATCTCCCCTCACCCATACCTCATCACCCTCCCCTCTTTCATGCATCTCCTTTTCTCATTTTCTCTCTTCATACCTCACTTTTCTCCACTATCTCCTCTTCCCTTTTAGACACCTCCTCCTTTCCACATTTCTTCCTCTTACAATCCCTTCCTCCATATCTCTCTCTTCACCCCTCTTCCATACTTGTCCCTCTCCCCTCTCTCATACCTCCACCCTTTCTCCCAAATAAAACTCTCCTCTTTCATACCTCTTCTTCTTTCCCTTTCCCCTTTCTCAGATCTCTCCCTCATCTATCTCCCTTACCTTTCTTCTCTTCCATGCCTCTCCCTCGTTCCTTCATTACATCGCCTTCTCTCCCTCCCTTCTTCCCTCTTTCATATATCTCCCGTCTTCCATACTTCTTCTTCTTTCCCCTCCCCTTCCCCATATCTTTCCCTCCTCTCTTCCCATACTTCTACCCTCTTCCATACCACTCCCCTCTTCTATACCTCGCCCTCTCCACTCTACTATACCTTACCCCTCTCCCCTCTTCCATACCTCTCCCCTCTTCCATACCTTTCCCCTCTCCTATACCTCGCCGTCTTGCCTCTCCAATACCTCTCCCTTCTACTCTCTTCCATACCTCTCCCCTCTCCCCTCTACCTTACCTCTCCCCTCTCCTATAGCTCGTCCTCTCTCCTCTCCCATACCTCTCCCCTCTCCCCTCTTTGCCGTAAGTGGACCGAAACCTAACAAGCAAGATATTAAGTATCAGAAGGGTAAGAGAGGGAGAAAGAGCGCCTTGATCGAGCTATTAGTGGCTAGTAGTTGATGGCTCTCTCGCTGCAGTGTGTGGGTGGGGGTAGGGTGGGGTATGACAAGCAGAAGAGGAGACGGAGGAAAATATGGAAATGAAAAGGAGGACGTAGGGG
>NC_051407.1:18577845-18578216 GCF_015228065.2 Penaeus monodon
TCATTCCAGAAAAGAAATCATGTCTGTGAACCTGATTAAGAATAATTAACAAAATAAAGAATATGAAAAGTAAGAGCCACGAGACACTGTAAGAGAAGGTAATAAAACATTGTATTTTCAAAACACTAAGAATTAGTTAAATTGATCATATAATAGATTATACTGATTTATCATATTTTCAAAACGCAAAGAATGTTTCAAACTGATCATACGAGATAAGTGCGGACGAGGATATATGATATATATGAACATTTTTTTTGGTGTTGTTAGATAAAACAGCTGATTATATCTCTGATTACTAATTAGCGTGAATAGCAAAGCCGAGTAGCATAGCAAAAGCACTCGATGATGGAAAGTGTATGAAAAAAATG
>NC_051407.1:18579044-18579253 GCF_015228065.2 Penaeus monodon
AAAAAATGAACATGGAGATGATATATCCATGGATTAGAAAGGAAGGGAAGGAGAGTAAAAAAAATATATATATATCAACAGGAGGGGGAGAAATGAAGGTTGTGACTTTATAAACAGATTGAAGATATATCCGGCGGTGTGCTGGAGAAAAGTAAGAGAGAAATCTGTTTCTGTTTCTCTCTTCTTTCCTTCCTTCCCCTCTTTGCCTA
>NC_051407.1:18579351-18580019 GCF_015228065.2 Penaeus monodon
CATCTATCTTCCTTATGCTTTTACTATTTGCCTACTAACTATCTTTTTTTAGTGCCTGTCTATTTGTACCGCGCGCCTATCTATATAATCATGCCTCACTTTCCCCCTCTATCCCTCTCTTAAAAAAAAAAGAAAAAAAAATCTAAAAAGAAAAGCAAAAGGGAGACAGAAAAACAGATAAAAATTGAGGCTGGGTGCACCAACCGCGCTCTCAAAAAAGAAAAAAAAATCTATATCATTTAGATCAAAGCAATGTTGTAATTAGATTTATAAACGATAGGAGGAAACATAGTAGTCCTTCGGCACACACATAAAAAAATGTTTAAATCATTTCCAACTTACGCATATTTTTTCAGCTTTTTCCCATACTCGGACGCAACAGATCTTTTCCCACACATTCAAAAATATGTGTATTGAGTTGATCACAAAGAGATATTTACATTGAAATTCCATTTACTGTCTGTCTAATACCCCCCCACCCCTTTTATGCAACGAAAAAAAAACGAGAGAGGTCCACGTTCAAAAGACTGTACCATATTGTTGGGTTTAAATACAATTTCAATTTTGCATGACGTATTCGAATCGTTTATTAGCATTTGCTTTCAAAGTGTTTATTTGACTGTCTGGTTTCGCATCGCAACGAAGTATGTCAGGAATCCTGTTCTATT
>NC_051407.1:18580790-18581383 GCF_015228065.2 Penaeus monodon
TTTTGTGTTTGTCAGTAGGATAATACAAAAAGTTTGTGGAAGGAAGATTTATGCGTTACAGTTAATAGAATGTTGGCTTGCGAATCTAGTTCCCATTTAAAGCGATTAGTTACCGATGCGATTCGTTAAGGTAGACTTATGTATAATGATACTGGATTATTCACTTATGCTCTCTAAGTGATTTCGATCTCCTGTAGTTAATTTTGCGATGGATCCTGTGACTCATATTTCAGTTCTACTTATCTGTTATTCATCTTTTCGATTTATATTCATAGAGCCAATGATAATAGCGCCAATGTACACCCTTAAAGGTTGAACACGGAGTACCGAACCAGCCCTTTCAAGACGAACGAAATACCCCCCACCCCACCCCGACCGAGTCTGGACGTAATATTACGGCACCCGCCTTTCAAGGATAGATTTCAACAATTTTTCCCCAGGCGTAGCATCTCGGTTTTTATTCTTACATACACACATTATAAGGAGTGGTATATTGTCACGAAAGACTCACAACATAGCTGATTGAGTGGTAAGACTGCCATGGCGTGCGAGTGGGTATGGCAGGAACGTCGTAGCATGGTGTCGAGGCAACG
>NC_051407.1:18581421-18581520 GCF_015228065.2 Penaeus monodon
TCTCTGTGGCTGTGGAGTAACAATATCGTTGCCTTCGTTGCTAATACTAAATGTTAATTTAACACAATATCACCTGCTCATGATATGATATCCTGTATG
>NC_051407.1:18582028-18582807 GCF_015228065.2 Penaeus monodon
CTACGGTCATTTCTCTTGGCTATCAGTTTTGTAAGGAAACTTTAAAGTGGTGGTATATTTATATGCAATTATGTAGTCATTTTTATTTATAGTAATTAATCAATTATACTCAACAGTAATAATTGATGATTTAGGTACATGTATGTTATTAATGGCTGGGGACAAAATATGCGGCGTAGCTTTGCCCTATTACAAATAAATATTTCATACTCTCTCTGACTAAAAATGAAGAGGGAGATTTTTCATGTTATTTGCTTAGTATTCACACTCTGCATGCAGCAATTTACTCTTTAAGCTAAAAGAAAGATAAAAAATGAGGATTCTGTCAAATCTATTTCCTCTGATTTATTTCAGGGAAAATTATAATCACGGCTCAATTCGTCCCACTCAGACAAAAGAGAAGCTAAGACAAGAGAATTGAATCTGACTTAGGATATTCGATCCTCTCTCTCCAAGATCGTGCTCCTGAGAGAATATAGACGACAGGCAAGGAGATGTATCGAACACCAAGGGCTGTGACGTCAGAATGCCAAGACCTAGATGCTTTTTTGTTTTATGCTGGGTCTTAGTGATTTTGAGAAGGAGTTTGGTATTCTAGTGAATTTCAGGTGGCTTCAACGAGGAAGGAGATGTTAGTGACGCGTTGGTTGGTATTTTGAAGAATGCTGATGAAAATAACATTGATGTTGATTTTTAACAACGCTGAATATCAAAACAACATTGAATCTGGATTATTCTCTCGCATGCTTCTCTGTCCACGTGTATATATGTCTACCATG
>NC_051407.1:18582845-18583028 GCF_015228065.2 Penaeus monodon
TGCATGTGTATGTTACATATGCATAAGTAATATATCAGTGCGATAAAATTTGAATGTTTTTTCCCCTTTTATTAACCTTTTTTTTGTTCCAGAATTACCTTTGATTATCACTGGGAAATTATTTCAAAATTATTTTACAGTTTTTCTCCCTGTTAAATCATGTATTTTTGTAGATCCCAACCC
>NC_051407.1:18583641-18583773 GCF_015228065.2 Penaeus monodon
CCAGTTTTTTTTCTATATACTTTTCTACTTGTCTATCAATATATTCCCCCACCTACATGTCTATCCATATCAGTCTCTCTCAAACTTTGTTCCTAACCCAACCTCCCCTATCCATCTACATCTCTTTTTTTT
>NC_051407.1:18583826-18584361 GCF_015228065.2 Penaeus monodon
GACTTCCTCGTAATCGTTATCCGGAGAATAAGAGAGGTGGTTGCAGCACGCACACCTGTCGAGTCCTCATGTCTCCCACGAGTGAGGACAGAGTTGAAATAGAGCTTTAAATGAGAAGTATATACTCCCTGGAAGATGTGGGAATAAAGATAGCGCGGATGATGGATGGCACAAGAAGGGGTAGGATGAGAAGAGAGGGGAATGATGGAGAGGGGATAGAGGTGACGTAAGATGAAATGACACATGGGGAGATGGAAGATAATTTGAGAAAGTGGAATAGATGTAATTCTACGAAATAATACGTAGTGAGATAGATAGACAAATACACTGGCTCATAGACTGTTAGGGAAAATTAGCAAATTGTACGCAGAGGGATAGACAGACAGGTCGAAAATGATACAAGCAAATGATTGATAAAGCAAAGGATAGATACATATGTGAATGTCAGCGCTGATCGATATGTGAATGCATGTACAGTGGAATGTTGGACATTATACTCCATAGATATATTTTGAGTTAATTAATTGCATTGCGC
>NC_051407.1:18584901-18585092 GCF_015228065.2 Penaeus monodon
GATGGTGGTGAGGGGGAATGTGTGGGGTGGTGGAGATGTGGGATGGATGGTAGTGTGGGTAGAGTGGATGAATGTGTGGGGTGAGGGGGTAAGTGGTGTTGTGTGTGGAAGTGGTGAGGAGGATGAGTGTGTGGGAAGTGATGATGATGTGGGGGTTAGTTGATGTGTGGGGATGTATGTGAGTAGAAGAA
>NC_051407.1:18585521-18585609 GCF_015228065.2 Penaeus monodon
ATCAATCATGTTAAATGTTTGTTTCAAGTTCGTATCTATAATCAGTTTCCTCCTTTGTTCTGTTTTTCCGCTATCTTTACCACTCTTA
>NC_051407.1:18585709-18586068 GCF_015228065.2 Penaeus monodon
TCGTTTCCAACTTCCCCTCTTTCTGCACATCTTTATCCCTCTTTTACTTCCCCTTCCATCTCACTAAAAATAATAAGAAATAAGAAATAAAGAAAACATTTGCATAAAAAAAGATAACAACGAAAGAAATCTAGTCGGAAAAGCAATAATGATAAGAATGAAAAGGAAGAAAAAAATAGAAGTTTCACCTTTAATCCTCTATTTAACAAGAGAAAGTTTTCCCATCTATTCGTAACTCCATTGCTATGAGCTTATAGACTAAATAATTGATCATCTCCTCCGACACCGTCTTGAACAGGAAGGCAAGACATCGTCCAAGATGCTGCTCGGGATGGTGGGGAATGAGGGTGATGACTGAG
>NC_051407.1:18587223-18587707 GCF_015228065.2 Penaeus monodon
AATCTGGTGTATATACTCCTACACAATATACACATAAAAATCTTTATGCAGGAACGTGCCTAAAACACAGGAGTATTAGGGGGAGATAAATAGCATAAGAGGAAAGCAGTGTTCTTGGCTTCAAGGCTCAAGAAAGGAGAGTGAAGCTGACACGTTCCTTGGGCTCGCGTTTCAAGCATTTTTGTTTGTATTTACTTGAAAATTAATTTACTATATGATGATTAGATTTTGTTTTTATGATGGTAGTGTGAGTTATAACAAAGCATGGACTGTGGTTATTACAACAGTGTTTCTGAACGTATAAATAGCAAAGTAAAGTAATATAATGTTGATAGTGATGTAAATAATTATGTTAATGAGAGTGCTGCTAAATTGCATATTGATATCAAATAATATCAGAAGTGACAATGGACACATTGATTATAGTAATAAGGATTAAAGATCATCGTAGTGGTAACGGTAATCAGGGTGAGAATCCTAGGTG
>NC_051407.1:18587743-18587969 GCF_015228065.2 Penaeus monodon
TTCAAGGTTAAGCCAATAAAGAATCGTAAGTTCCCCTGTCACTTGATGTGGAAGAGGGGAGAAAGGAGAGGGCAGAGAGAAGGAGAGAAGGGAATGAGAACTGCATTCCCAAGAATCCTGAGCTCCTCTTTCAATCTGACAGTCCCCTAATCGATATAGAAGTAAGAGGAAAGCCCTGATTCAAAAATAAGATTCTTCTTGATAGAATATTTCTTATTGGTGATCA
>NC_051407.1:18588086-18588418 GCF_015228065.2 Penaeus monodon
ACATTAGTTTATCATGATGTCAGAATGAAGTCTCTCCTCTCTTTGTTTCAATTAATATACACAAAAATGACCTTCAAAACGTTAGTAAAATGAGGGTTGCTATGTCCGTAGATTTTCACGCCCTGATTATGGAAATGGTGGAAGAAACAGCTGCATTAGCGTGCGGATGTTTGCCTTTCTCGTATGCATCAAGTTCTTCCTGTTTCATTTACGAGCGAAGAGATGTGTAGAAAGAGACGAAGTAAGGGGATGAGGAATAACGAAATACAGACAGTGAACGAAACAGAGAGATGGAGGACATAGTGAGAAAATGCGAGAGAATTTCAAACACA
>NC_051407.1:18589544-18589735 GCF_015228065.2 Penaeus monodon
TCTGCTTAGCGATCTTCTCTGTAACAAAAAACCTTCACCTCGTCCTTAGCTGCATCCTCTTGCTCTCTCCCTCATCTACATTAAAGTTTTTGGCTACTTTAGCAACTTGATTTCGGTAAGTTAAACACCGGATCCCCTTGATGGGGATTATATATTCTAGCCTCCTCTCCTCTCCTTTTTCTCATTCTATA
>NC_051407.1:18590069-18590664 GCF_015228065.2 Penaeus monodon
GGATTCATACCCAAGTTTCAGCCTCAGCGGACCCATGATTAAACTCATGGGAGAAATGTGGTCAACAAGGGCCAATAATTCCTCATGAAATCATACCTCCTCCGCCCTTATAGCACTCATGACTTACAATACAGCACAGCCTTGCATGTGGGTTATCGGATGTTTTGGTAACTTGTTAATTTCCTTTTCTTGGAGGAATACCATCTTCCCCCTCCCCCCCTCCCCCCTCCTTCCACAGCCGCCTCATTATGCCCTCTCTTCCGCGAACCTAATTTATTGATATGCAATATGTTCAGAAGTTTTTTTAAAAAAATAAGGGAGCCTTCTCGGCAACACCGTTAGCAGGCATCCGGTTTTAGTATTTTATTTCCACTTTTTTCATTATCATTATCGTCAGATCAACATTTTTTTTTCCAATGAAAAAAGCATGTATCGATAGCAGAACCGGTAGCTCCTACGCACGCAATTTTACGCCTTTATGGTTTTAATATATGCAAACTAACCGAACAGGCGATCTAGAAAATATTGGTCAGTGATGCCCAGCTTTTAATATCCTGGACTTTACCACAGGCTTCTGATGCCCTGCGATAAAGTT
>NC_051407.1:18590923-18591117 GCF_015228065.2 Penaeus monodon
AGTCTTTCCTTTGCTTTCTTTATATCCTAATATGACCTATCTCGCTCTTAAGGTATGCTCACTAAAAAAAAATGTATATAAAAAAATCTGCTGGTACATAACACAAACATCCTTACGACCAATGGCCATCAAAGCTAAGCAGATAACGCTAAGCAAATATTCACACAATGAAATAAATACAGAGATCAATCGAC
>NC_051407.1:18591141-18591527 GCF_015228065.2 Penaeus monodon
CGCTCGCCCGCCAAAAACGCCCAAACCGCCAAAAACTCAGCCGTTCGAGCCACGCGCTTATCGCCAAGCCAAGCCGGCCGGATGACGGGGAATTCGGATAGCAGATCGGATGTTTAATTTCTCCGGCAACAGAACACCGGACGCGCGCGAAATGGCACTATTAGGTTCCTCCGGCCGCTTGACAACAGGCTTTTTCATCAGGCGCACAGGTATGTTATTTCCTCCTTGATTAATTAGTAATCAGGTGGATCATTACACACCGATCGGGCTTTGGGTCACTGAAAGGGATGGAATAAGAGCGCCGCTTCGGGGGCTGTCGCTCCGGCCGTAAATAGGGCTCGTTGTCTCGCGCGGATCGTGGCGCGGCCGAGGCGGTCTGTGCGCGG
>NC_051407.1:18593152-18593611 GCF_015228065.2 Penaeus monodon
CACTTATGTGATTTTCTATATTCATACCAAGCATGAGTAAGTCACACCCCTCGCGAACTACTCGCCAGTAATCTCCCCCAAATCACCTGGATATAAGGTGAATCTCTTTCGACCGTGCCATCCATCCGATCAGTATCACAGAGCCTACCTGGAACTTTTTTCTCCTCTTCTTTTCTTTGCGACACGTTTATGGCCATTGACTCCAAATCCGAGCCAGATATATCGAACAATATCGCAAAGTATCCCAGCATCTTGAGAAGCATTATTGCATTGTCGACGGATTCTTAGGTTTTGTGGCGTATGGAGAGAGCAGTGGCGCTGGTCAAGAATTTGTTGTCGGTGGCTCACCGTATTTTTGTCATACTTATATTGGTGTTATCTTTTCTTATAATTTTATTGAGATTTTGTGTTTCGCGAGAGGTCTGTGATATTTCCTGTGTTTTTTGTATAATGTGTAAA
>NC_051407.1:18594233-18594463 GCF_015228065.2 Penaeus monodon
CTTACATAGTGCTGTATTGTTAGAATAAAAAGTCAGATACCCTTGACTGCATATATAATTACAAAGAAATATCATGATGTTGATTTCTCTGAAAGAGCGCCTAAGAACATTTTGTATCTTCAATAAGATAATTGCCTTCGATATCCATGGATCTAAAAACCTTAGATAAATGTTAATGTAACGTTTTACCGTTCTAGAATCCCTACGTAATTCTTCCATTATATAATATA
>NC_051407.1:18594535-18594672 GCF_015228065.2 Penaeus monodon
ACAGGAAATGTTCGTCATTGCTTTAGCATGCAGTTGCAACATGCAGGCACCTTCCTCTATAACTCCTCCCCGGAAAGTTGTCTCTCCATTGCAGTGTTTTTCGGCTTCGTTTTATGACAAACACTGTATTCTTAGAT
>NC_051407.1:18594824-18594912 GCF_015228065.2 Penaeus monodon
ATTCCTATGAATGTGTTTCTGATGATATGTGGCTTTTCACATGGACGAAATTTTCTGTTTATATGAATGTATGCGTGGGCATGAATGT
>NC_051407.1:18595331-18595535 GCF_015228065.2 Penaeus monodon
GTACACATTGACGAGAGAAAATCGTCTCCCCTTTCATAAAATATTGAAAATATGTCCGCACCTCTCCAGTCGACCTTTGAATACCTCTTTGGAAAATTTCGAGTGTATTAATGAAACTGAAATGAGTAAGGGTTGCTCCCCTCCGGCGATTGTCTTTGATCAAGTGCAATATATGGAAAGATGATAGAAAGAGTGATGGTCCCT
>NC_051407.1:18595562-18595751 GCF_015228065.2 Penaeus monodon
CCTTTTCCAAGTCTTCTTTGTGACTGTGTTGGCATATCCACACGACCGTGAATCAGAACATCTGTATGATTTTCGGAATGTTATTTTGTATTTGTTTGAGCACTGTTCTTTGTGTATGTTATATGTCTGCGATTGCATAGATATCGTATGTTTTGCGAATGAAAGTACATTTGTCTACAAAAAAATGTG
>NC_051407.1:18596169-18596540 GCF_015228065.2 Penaeus monodon
GTCTGCCTATTTGTTTCACTGTCTTTCTCTCTTCCTACCTCTCTCACGACAGCTTTGCATTTACGCAACAGCTGAGAACTTTCTAGTCTTTACCTTAGTAAATATTTGTCAGTAACATTTCCGTAAAGCGATATTCACACTGCCTATGAGTTGTCAGAATGACCAAACAAATAGGCATTTCACGCTTATTAAACTCGAAAGGTTTTATGCGAACGAAAATCTTTTCTGCGCGTCTAGTTTTTATGAATGTCAATACATTTTTCCTTTTTTATTTATCACTTGTTTCTAGTTATAAGTGCTTATACTACAGGTTATCAATATGCCCTTATTTATTTGTCCTAATGCATATGGGCTATAAATGTATAGAAAAT
>NC_051407.1:18597648-18597762 GCF_015228065.2 Penaeus monodon
GACAATAAGATAAGAGTAAGTGACACTTGAGGATTAATGAAAGATCGCTGATAAGTTTTTGTTTACTACGAGAATCCATTTACACTACTCTAGATGAAGGACAGAAATGCATCA
>NC_051407.1:18598441-18598569 GCF_015228065.2 Penaeus monodon
CCGGTGACGAAGATTTCCGTAATGATATCGAAGCAGGTGTTACTTTGGTGCTTGTTCCGAACATTTTCAGATAATTGACGTCATTATGACAACATATCGCTGGTGAATGTCATAAATTACTCTCCGGA
>NC_051407.1:18599821-18599932 GCF_015228065.2 Penaeus monodon
TTTATGATCACCTCCAACTTCACCTCTGTATCGAATTTCCCTTCTTTTCATCGTATCTTTTCAGAGTATCTTCCTTGTAACTATATCCACGCTTTCGCGCCGTTGAAGCAT
>NC_051407.1:18602939-18603116 GCF_015228065.2 Penaeus monodon
TAAACTCCTTTTTTATAGAGTGACCCTTTTCCCTGTATCTCGACCTCACCCTCATCGCACCTCCAGTTGAAGGCCCCGGATAGCCGAGTTGAAGAGTGGAGGGAAATGGAATAGGTTGAAGAGGATAAAGGGTGAGTGATGGAGACGCGGCGATTGGACCGTGCGAGGTCGGATCGA
>NC_051407.1:18604121-18604292 GCF_015228065.2 Penaeus monodon
CCAGGTCGTTGCTGTCTTTCAAGGCCGTGATACCAGAGGGACGTGACCGGGCGAAGGGGATCGTTCATCAGGACCTTTAAGGGTCGAGCTGCCATTGCCTACTCGCAGGATAATCGCCTTTATGGACGCGGTGGGACGACGAGGAATGATGCAGGAGAGGTGTAAGCGATT
>NC_051407.1:18604588-18604703 GCF_015228065.2 Penaeus monodon
ATGCCCGTTATTCTTTTTCAGCCGAAGTTCTCAGACCGAAGCTCATTAACCTGATGTGGCTAAGTTGCCTCCTGGTCAATCAAGAGTTATGAAACTGACACTTCATCTGAAGTAT
>NC_051407.1:18605057-18605227 GCF_015228065.2 Penaeus monodon
GAAAGAGACGATTATCCCCCACACGCACATCCTCCTCTGCCTCAGCACACGCAACGTATCTCTGACCCATCGCTGGTAGCTGGAGTGTCGCCATTGTCAGCGAGAATGTGCCAACATGCAGGAAACACCGCACGTTCTCTGGCACCAGGCAATCCTCTGGCAAACAGTCG
>NC_051407.1:18605304-18605636 GCF_015228065.2 Penaeus monodon
TTCTTTAATAATGGCACTCTTCTACTCCCCCTCCCCTTCGTTAATACTGGCACTCTTTCGCACCCCCCCCCCTTTTCCTTTAATACTAAAACCTACCACTATCCCTCCTCTTCCTATCCTTCAATATCAGCATCCTCCCCTCCTCCCCCTCCCCTCCTTTAATACTCAGACCCTCCTCCCCATTCCCCATCCTCTTCCCCTCTTTTAATACCAGGACCCTTCCCCTCCCCTCCATTCTTTTAATGCCGAGATCCTTCCCCTCCCCCCATCCCCTCTTTTGATAATGGGACCCTTTCCCTCCCCTTCTCTTACCTTTTGTAAAACTAAAATCT
>NC_051407.1:18605671-18606568 GCF_015228065.2 Penaeus monodon
AACATCATGTAAAGCTGACTCGATCCCCCTCCCATCTACCCTCTTTCGTGTGTTCGTCTCCTCCTCTCATCCTTTATTAGTTCCACTCCTATCGCCTATTTTGTTTATCTTGTATCCGACCCCTTTCCTCTTTTCTAAATCTGGTATCCTACTCTTCCCTTAACCCTCACTTTCCTGTATCTGCCCCGCCATCCCCTCCTCCAACACACCCCGCTTTCTTTCCTGATTCCCCACCACTCTCTCCCCCACTCTCCCTCCTCCTTTACCACCCAAACATCCTCTCCATTCTTCTTCCTCCCCACTATTGCTTTCGCCATTCCCCCTCTTCCTTGTACTCCCTTCCCTCCTCACTTCCCCCTCCTACTCTTTATCCCCCAAGCATCCCCTCCTCCTCCTCCTCCTCCCCCTCCTCCCCTAATCCCCCACCATCCCCTCCGCCATTCCCTCTCCTCCCTGAACCCCTCCTCCGCTATCCCCCCACCCCCCCGCTCTCCCCATCCTCATCCCCTCATTTTCTCTGAAGATAAAGGCTTAAGAGTAATGTTTGTCTTTTGCTGGTTTGCAACTCTGTCAACAAAACCGAGCGGGTAGGCGAGTTGTGCGGAGAGAGGCGGATGCGTGCGGGTTTTTGCGAGCACATGCGGATACCAACCCTTTGTTTAGGCTGAGAAGAGCAACGCTGCTTCGGGTACTGTCGGATTTCGAGACAAATAAATTCGTATTTGTTTTTTGTCAAGGTGTGTTTGTGTAGGATTTCGTCATCGGAGGGCCGGCTGGTGTTTACTCAGTGGATCGTGTTATCTCGTGCAGGTATTTCGGCTGCTGTGATGGTGGCTTGGATTGCCGTTTGGGTTGTTATATCCATTTACGCTAATTAAGGAATTTGCGATATTATTG
>NC_051407.1:18607040-18607117 GCF_015228065.2 Penaeus monodon
CTCTAAATCCACAATGTTGATTAACAGAAAAAGCAATGAATACGTAACGATATTGCGAAATATTGACAATGACCACA
>NC_051407.1:18607192-18607799 GCF_015228065.2 Penaeus monodon
TCTGCGGAGAAGGAAGAGGAAATGATGAAAGATATATATTTGACTTCATTCTGATAATTTACTCTGGCTTTAATCATCAAATGAAATTGGACCTGAGATTTGAACAAGTTTTGAGCGAATCAAAATGAACGAATGAATGACTCAGTCAGAAATCCCTCGGTATCGTGATTTTTTGAAATTATGGAAATGAATAGTTATGAAAATGAGAGTGAGGTGATAAAGCATACGAGTAATAATTACAAATAACTGGAAAGCCAGTAAATAAAATATCTTTGAAGGCAAATTCCCTTTGAAGTAGATATTTCATCACAGATATGAACAAAAGGGTAACTAAACTTATTACTAGAATGATCGGAGATAAAATGATATATGAATTAAACAGGTACTTAAATATATAACAATGAATTGAATAATTAAAACAATATGAGTGAATACTTTAATAGATACGAATGAATAATTTAATACATAAACCTTATGAATAAACAAATATATAAATCAGTAACAAAGGAAGCTTGAAAACGAGATAAAAAGTTGCAGGAAAAATACTATCAATACAAAATCTTGAAAGGCACTTGAATTTTTTTTGAAAAAAAAAATCTGATTAACC
>NC_051407.1:18608511-18608641 GCF_015228065.2 Penaeus monodon
CTCTCTTCTGCCGATGTCTCCTCTCCTTTCAAGGCGAATGCCCGTATGCATCTCCTCCTACTTTTTCTTCACCTCGAATAGGCTTTAATATTAAAATCGCCCCTCCTTTTTGGGGGTGGGGGGGGAGGGG
>NC_051407.1:18608887-18609031 GCF_015228065.2 Penaeus monodon
AAACGGAAATGGGGGGGGGGGGGGGTTCAAATTAATGTTTTTCTGGTTAGTTTTTTGTTATTACCTATATCTTCGGGGGGTTTATTTAGATTAACCGTTTGTTATGTTCTCTCTTTACTTAATTTTCATTATCCTGATAATGTA
>NC_051407.1:18609374-18609451 GCF_015228065.2 Penaeus monodon
TTCGATTTTTTTGATGGTAAAAAGTTTTTGACTCTTGAAATTTTGCTTTTGATGAAAGTTTGAACGTACGCACACCT
>NC_051407.1:18609519-18609868 GCF_015228065.2 Penaeus monodon
ACCACAAAACACACAACCCAACACCCCCAGCAGTCAAAAAAAATAATTCAAGTCCTGAACTCTCGTTACTTTTTTGATTCGTTTTTGTTAGACATAATTCACATAGCAATATTTTCGAGCAATATCAAGCAACATTTGTCTCTGTAAATTGTATAATGAATGTTAACTATTCTTTTGTCATCGCGAACACGCTTCTGCAATTGCCACCTGCCGGGTTTTTTGCTTGGGAAAATTGTAAATGGGTCTGTCATGCACAGACAGAAACATTCTATGCCAAAATATTTTAAACTGCAAATACCCCAATAAAAAGAAAGCGAAACCCTACACACTCCCGCAATCACTTTTTTTT
>NC_051407.1:18610277-18610662 GCF_015228065.2 Penaeus monodon
TTAACACATTATCATCCTCCGTTACACACACTCACAAAAAAATTTCTTTTACAACCCCCAATTTAAAAAAATATTAGCTTTTTATCCCTGCAAATCTGGTTGAATTTCCCCCCCCTCTCCTTTAGTGAGAGGAAAGGAATGTCATAATGATTATTTTTTTCTGCTGGGGCTAATAAATCCTTTGGAAAGGGTTTCCGTTTTCAAAAACACAACGGGAGGGGCCCTAATTCCACGTTTCTTCTCAAAAACAAAGTGAAGTATTTTTGCTTTTATTGTATTCTTTACCTTTCTTAACTTTTTATCTATCTCTATATTTTTTTTTGGGTCCATCCACCTATCTATCAAATCTCCTTATTTACCTTTTCCCCCCTTGTGCCCCTTTTCC
>NC_051407.1:18610707-18611148 GCF_015228065.2 Penaeus monodon
CCTTCGCTGTCTCTCCTTGTCCCTGTCCCTTTTTTATCTAAGTATGTCTGTATGAGGGTTTTATCTTTCCTTGGCCCGGACAGATAAAAATGCCCTTTCCCCCCCTTTTTTACTTACTGTTCTATCCCCTTTCCCAAAACTGGGGAAACCTTTTTAACCAAATGTTCTTTCATGTCTGATTTTCATTCCATAAGAAAACTTCTGATTTCCAAATCATCGATAAAAAAAAATGTCCTAACTTCGATTCACAAAAACATGGATCCCTTTTCCCTTACATTGTCTGGGGGTCCCCGGAAAGTCTACTTTTTCCCACGCAAATTGCAAATTTAAAATAATTTTTAAGTTTTGGTTTAACTGTGTTTATAATTTTTTTAAGGGAGGGGTGTTTTTTTTTTTTTTCCATTAATTTTTGGGTTAGTCTGTTTGTCTGCCCTGTGGGGG
>NC_051407.1:18613499-18613741 GCF_015228065.2 Penaeus monodon
CTCGCTAAAAAGGGATTTATTTTTCTAAAAAAGGGAAAAACCTAAACTGGGGGTTTTTGCAAGAGTCTGGTGAGCTCACTTACTGGAAATTGGTGATCTTACGCTGACATGATAGAGATTGCCGTGCACTCACCCTCCCCCATGTAAAACTTTCTGTTGCAAAAGGACTCCCGCGCAAAATTGCTCTTTCCCCCTCGCTTCTGGATGTTTTCCATTCCCAGTCGCCCTGTCGGGGTCTGGCC
>NC_051407.1:18613778-18613883 GCF_015228065.2 Penaeus monodon
GGTGTGTATGTGTGCGGGGTGTGTGTTTTTTTGTATCTTTTTATGTATTTTAAAATTTTGGTATATTTTATATTTTTTAAAAAAAATATATAAAATGTAAAATTA
>NC_051407.1:18615149-18615419 GCF_015228065.2 Penaeus monodon
AGCTGGGGAGTATTTCTAGCACTTTCCAGACAGAAAAATCTCCCACCTAGTCTTCATTGTCTCTGCTGCGACCAATTTTACAAGGGCAAAATATCACTTCAAAGGAATATACAATTCCTTTCGTAATAACAGAAGTAAAATAAATGTTTTAACTGCACCTGGGAACTCGAGATATATAATTAACTGCAGTGGCCTTGTTATTTTCATCTCCGCGTTTGCGCTGTGCAATGGATAATTATTACATCTAAATAAAGCTTCCTATGAAACCTT
>NC_051407.1:18617078-18617169 GCF_015228065.2 Penaeus monodon
AGGAATCCCTATGCCTCCTGCGTTCACATAGATACCTATATAAGTGTCATCTACTCAACTATACTATGTTCACATCCCTATCGAACCCACC
>NC_051407.1:18617223-18617473 GCF_015228065.2 Penaeus monodon
CTCCTAACCCTCACGCAAATACCCGCAAACGCAGGCAAACATACCCGCTTTTCAGGCTCCAGTGGGTGATGACAGGCACTCAGCTCATGAGCCAAGCCACCGCTTAACGTGATATGCCGTTCGTGTCATTAGATTAGCAATATTTAATTCTGGAACTCGAGATCAAATTGGATCAAAATAATTGGGAGCGACGCGCCTGCCATGAGTTCTCGGTTTCGGAGGGAGGGAATGGTTAATGGGAGAGAGCCAT
>NC_051407.1:18619720-18620007 GCF_015228065.2 Penaeus monodon
TAGAAAAGAACTGAGGCATAGGCCCCATTAGGAACTGAAGGAAAGGGCGTATTTTCACTCGAATGCTTTGGGGTAAACACACGCCAGTTTTACAAAGAGAGGAAGGAAATATATGGAGTCAACTGCACGGGAGGGAGGAGAAGGAAAGCGAGAGCTGCTCCAACTCTGGATTTGGGTAGTTTAATCATGCAAATTTGACGGGAGGTGCAGGGGAAAAGGGGGAAAAAAGGGGGGGAAAGGGTGGAGGGGGAAAGAAAAGAAAAAGGGAAAAAGAGAGAGGGGAAGGG
>NC_051407.1:18620065-18620526 GCF_015228065.2 Penaeus monodon
GAAGAAACAGACAGACAGACGACGGAAGCAGATCGTGGAGCGAGGTGGCAGGAAAGACTGGCTGGCTACCTGGGACCCGCCTAGAATATATTGCTGCCGTGGGAGTCGTGGCCTTTTCGTAATACATGGAAGTGTTGGCCGAAGCACAGCTGACGGTGTGTGCAAAACGCCCTAAAATAGGTTTATATACATTAACTGTATTTTCGCTTTATAATGATTTGTAGTAATGTGAAGATTGAAGCTCTATTCTTTAAAGCTTAGCAGGGGGGGGGGGGGAGGGACCCAAAACTACCGGCATATTGCAATGATCCCCTTTTTAATTTTTTTTTGCATAGCTGTGCATGAGTGGTTTTTTTTTTTTCCTTTCTAAATTTAACCCCAGCGAAGGGAGGGTCATATACGCATCCCATGCACATGTGGGAAACAGTCTCTTACCCCAACAAAATTTACGTATACTCTTT
>NC_051407.1:18620724-18620812 GCF_015228065.2 Penaeus monodon
TAAAAAAAAAACATAAAAAACCCACCCCACATAGTATGTAATATATAAATAAAAGCATAAAACACCCCAACCCCAAACTTATATATAT
>NC_051407.1:18620843-18621612 GCF_015228065.2 Penaeus monodon
ATATACATACCAAGGCACCGTAATAAATCAAAATCAACTACAGCTAATCTAATTCTGCTCAAAAAAAATCAAATAAGTAAAGTGCTACAGGTTGACACCGTAGGCTCAACCCCCAAATCCCCATACCTTTTTTTCATCTCGGTGTCTTTAAACCTTTGCCCGTTTGGTTTTTCGTTTTCCATTAAGTTTCCCCACTCGTGAAAAAGGGGAAAGATTTTTTGGGTTTTAAACTTTTTTTATCTTTTAAAATTGGGATAAAGCAATGTATATATTATGTATCCCCTTTTACTATGCTTTAAAAGAGTATATTCAGTTTTTTTTCTCTTAGTAGTTATTGGATTTAGTAATCACAAACGCAAATAAACAGGCTATAAGGTGTCCATCACATCATACAGGCAGAGAGCGTAATCGTAAGAAAACCTGAACCCACAGGTAATGTAATATTCCTGCCAGTATCCTCCCATGTCGGTGACGCGCTCTAGGTGACCTCTGATGCCCCCGGTGACCTAAAAGGAACCCGGCGGGGGAACCTTTTGGAACTCTACTCATACCCCTGATATCCTTGCACAAATTCCTTTTTTATTTTTTGGGTTTTTCCCTTTCCCCTTTGTGACTTTGAAAACCAGTTTCTTTCCCTGTAAACCCTTTGGATATAAAAGGTTTTTTTAAAGGAAATCATATGGATATGATTTCTTTTTTTGCTATTTGCTATTATTCGTTTTCTATTTAGTAATCTCCTGTTTGGTGCTAACATCACTGTCAACCTTAA
>NC_051407.1:18622011-18622326 GCF_015228065.2 Penaeus monodon
AATCTTCAACAATCATTTAAGGAATTCGTAATTGATCTGTCTCATGCAACTGCCAGCTTCCAGTGCTCGTCTGCGCCCATCTGTCTGATCATTAGCAGTTCATGACCGTTTTTGCTTCATTACGAGCTGTTCATTAAAGTTCATAAAAACTTCGATATGGCTCTGACTCTGCCCCTCAAAAACCTTTTATTGGGGTTTTACATTTGAGATTCCCTTTCATTTCATCATTCTTTTTCAGATCACTGTCTGTCTTCCTGTCGCCTTGTCTCTTTCTCTCTCTTTGTTTTATTTCTTGGGGGGTCTGCCCCTTTTATA
>NC_051407.1:18622697-18622967 GCF_015228065.2 Penaeus monodon
CACACACACAACCACAACCCACACAAAAATATAATATATATATTAAAATATATTATAAATATAAATTTAAAATATATATATTATATTATAATATATAATATATAAATATAATAACTAAAATTGTTTTGTGTGGGGTGTGTGTGTAAAAGGGTATATAATTTTATATATAATTATATAAAATATAATATTTTATAAAATTTTAAAAGTATATATAAATAATAATTATAATATATAAATATAAAATATTAAAAATATTAATAAAAATAATTT
>NC_051407.1:18623064-18623395 GCF_015228065.2 Penaeus monodon
AAAAATAATAAATTGGGGTTTTTTTTTATTAGAATTTTTATAATATAAAAATATAAAAATAATAAAAATATTTAATAAATTATAATTTGATTATATAAAAGTGTTTTGGGTGGGTTTTATTATAATTTTATTATTTTATATAGATAATAATAATTTAAAATTTTAAAATATTTATTTAATAAATTTTTTGGGTTTGGATTTCTTTTTGGGATATAATGGGGTTATATATATATATTAAAAGATATATATATTAATATTAATAATATATATAATAATTTAATATAATATAATATAATTTTGTTTTGGTTATGTTGGTTTGTGGGATTTAAAA
>NC_051407.1:18623756-18623937 GCF_015228065.2 Penaeus monodon
TGGGGGGTAATTTTTATTAAATAAAATTATATAAAAAAAAAAAAAAAAATTATAAATAAATTTAATATTTTATTTTATTTATATTATATTTTTTATATTAAATTTTTTTTTTTTATATATATAATATCCCATTATATATATATATTTCTATTATTATCTATAAAAAAAAATTAAAGGGTTT
>NC_051407.1:18623980-18624159 GCF_015228065.2 Penaeus monodon
TATATATTAATATCCAAATTTTTAAAAAATAACCCTAATATAAAAAATATATAGTTTAATAAAAAAACTAAAAATATTAAAAATTATAACATTTAAAAATTCCTTTTATTATATATAATATATTTTTTAAATTTATAAATTATATATATATTATTTTTATATATAGAAAAGTGTTATAA
>NC_051407.1:18624185-18624250 GCF_015228065.2 Penaeus monodon
CTAGCTATCCTCTTTTTGAACCCCATATAACCCTTTTAAAAAATACCCTTTTAAAAATTAATCAT
>NC_051407.1:18624302-18624437 GCF_015228065.2 Penaeus monodon
AAAATTCCACCCCCCTAAATAGGCATCCCCCATTTTTCCCCCCGGGGTTTATGACGAAGATCCAAAATTTAATCCCTTTTTAAATAATATCATTAAAAAAAATCTTCTCCCCAGGTTCCATTTTATCCTTTTAAA
>NC_051407.1:18624514-18624952 GCF_015228065.2 Penaeus monodon
AAAGTTTTACCGGGTTGATTTGCTGTCCTTTGTAATTTTTTTTAAACGGAAATTTTGTAACCCTTTTTTTAATTAAAAAATATCCGCCCCCTTTTCCTTTGAATTTTAAACCCTTGGAAATTTACCTTTTTTAACCCTTTCCCCCTTTTAAATTTATTCCTTTAAAAAAATTTCCGGTTTATTCTTTTTCTTCTGTACTTTTTGAAAACAACCCGTTTTTGTAAACCCTATTAAAAAAAAAGGTCCAAAAAATTTTTAGAATTTGGAAACTTTCCCCCTTCCCTCCCCCGGGGTTAAAGCCACCGGGGCGTTTACTTTTAACGGGAAATTTTTAAATTTTTAGGGAGGGATTTAACAAACCGTCTTCTCTTAAAGGCTTCCCCCTTTTCCCCCTTTGCTTTGGTTTCCCCGTTTCCCTTATTGGGGTTTTCCTTTTCT
>NC_051407.1:18624978-18626939 GCF_015228065.2 Penaeus monodon
TTTTTTTAAACCCCGTTTTTTTTTGTAATTTTTTGGTTTTTTCAAAGGTTTCCCCTTTTCGGAACCCCCCAAATTTTTTAACCGTTCAAAAAACCCCTAAGTCCCCCTTTCAATTCAAAACCCCCTCCGGCCCCCCGGGTTTCGAACCAATTAAAGAATTCCCCCCGGGGGAAAGGAAAGCCCCAAAAAACCCAAAAACAAATTAAAAAAAATTTAAAACTTTTTTTTTTGGAAGGGGGGAAAAACCCCGAAACCAAATGGAAAAACCCAAAAAACCCCAAGGGAAATGGGAAAAGCTTTTAAAAAAAGAAAAAAAAGGGTTAAACCTTTTTAAAGGTTTTAAAAAAATTTTCATTACCTTCAATGTCACCCCCTCACCTTTCATTCACTTACCTTTCCACGGTCTTATTCTGTTCTAGTTCTTCTTTCTGAGATCAACCTGTTCTTGTGTAGTGCATGATTACGCAGCCACGACCCTGCAGAATTGAGAGACACTCCCCCCATTCCCTCCCAGCGTCGTAATGCCACGACGCTATCAATATTTAATCGGCAATTCAGGAGAGTGAGGGAGGGTATCCATTAGTACAGAGAGCCGTCGTTGCTTACACTGCGAGGCCTTCCACTGTGTTACCCTCTAACTCTGGTTCCTACAGTTTCCTTGGATTGTTGTTTTCTTTCGGTTTGCTAATTTGATTTGATTATCTTTTCTAGCCCTGTTCTTTTTTTCGTATTTTGATGGAATGATTTACCTTGCAAGTGCCATTCCGATTTGCTAGTCTCTATCTCCGTCAGATTTTTTTTGAAGGCTGATTCACCCTGTAAGTCCCCTTTCTATATGTCAAACTCGACCTCCGCCCCCTGTAGTTTCCTTTGATTATTTCCACCCTTCGATATGTCACTTTTTGTTGCATTCTTAATCTCTTTTGATTAGAGTGATTCATCAAACAAACTCTCTCGCATAGGTTATATCTTTGTCTACTCGCTTCAGCTTTATAGAAGTAGCTCACCGTTTAAAAGTAACACAGTCGATACAAAACAAAAGGATTTCGAAACTGATTTGTTAGTAATAGTTGTTGTCAGAATGTTTGCGTTGCGCTCCTGTGATTATTTCCATCCTTTGGTACGTCACTTTTTCCTGTATTCTTAAACTCTTTTGAGTAGAGTGATTCAACAAACAGTCTCTTTCGTAAAGGCTACCAAAATCACTATAGCTTTTGTCTTCTCGTTTCAATGTTATGGGAGTAATTCACTGCTTGAAAAATAAAGAAACAAAATCGATTCAAAACAAAAGGATTTCGAAACTGATCTGTTAGTAATAGTTGTTGTCAGAATGTTTACGTTGCGCGAACGGCAAATGAATCCGTTGGCAAACAGACGTAAGTCCCTTTAACGAGGATATCACCGCATGCAGACGGATACCGAGTTTGGCGAACGATTAAATGATGCGAAGGAAGCACATAGACCAAACAGTTAAATTTAGCGGTGGAAGGAAACTGAACAATGAACAGCCGAATGAAGCTAATAGAACAGTGACCTGTTAAATGAAGCAAATAGAGGGAATAGTTAAATGAATCAGAGGAAGAATAAACGATTTACCGTAGCAAAAGAAGCAGACAGAAAGTAAAGTAAAAGAGAATATTGATCACTTAAATGAAGCAAAAAGGGTCAAATTCAACAATGAACAGTTAAGTTCAGCAAAAAAAACAAAAAATTAAAAAGGAAATAGAATAGCGGACAGTGAAATGAAGCAAATGAAGTAGGGGACAATTAAGTAAAGCAACGGAAGTAAATAGCACAGTGAACAGTTAAATGAAGCAATAGGAAGGAAGCAAAATTGAACGAGAGAAACAGGAGAATTACCCTTTTCATTTATTGACTTTAAAGCAGGGTCACCTCTCCTCTAGGGATGTTATTTAAGGCAGGAACTCTCATGGAAATCTGGGAAGGACGCTCAACCAGTC
>NC_051407.1:18627517-18628012 GCF_015228065.2 Penaeus monodon
CCCTATTACCCCCTCCCCTCTCTCCCTTACGCCTTTATCGTCATCATCGAATTATTTTACCACCCTCATTTTCTATGCCACCGTTCCTCCCATCCCCTCCCACTATCAATATTCCCATTCCCTTTTACTATCACCTCATTCCCCTCATCGTTGTACTCATATACCTCCTCATACTCCTACTCTAATTTTTTAATCTCTCTAATCATGACATTAAGGCTCATTTCCTCCTTAAACATCCAACTAATTCCGACCTTTGTTCTCACGCAGTCAGAGGTTTCCAACACTTTTAGTCATTAGTTCTAATTACCTTCAGTAGTTCAAGAGTAATAAGGGATAATATCGCCATGTACGTGTTCGTTCATTTCCATCCTCGTTAACACCATGTCTGTTTGCACTGTAGGTTAATGGCACTATAACTTGCGTTTATGTAAATGGATTAAAGGCATTGGTCGTGATGTTTGTTATCTAAGTATTCTTTTTTTATGTGCGTTAATC
>NC_051407.1:18628469-18628588 GCF_015228065.2 Penaeus monodon
CTAATCATAAGCACAACACAGTGCGCAATGCAAGTACAAAAATAATACATTTAATATTCACAGCAAAACAAACTATACTTGTAGAGGAAAATGCAAAAACATTCACCATAGGAACACAT
>NC_051407.1:18628647-18629205 GCF_015228065.2 Penaeus monodon
ATTTAACAATATATATCAACAACTAATACAGTGCAAAGTAATATACAAAAATTAACACAAAATTATGCCCAAAAAAATCAGAACAATACACAAATATTCACAGCCAGTTGTTCTTAAGATACATTACATGAAACCACATCCCAGTATAGAAGGCCCTATACAAGAAAAGTCACTGAGTAAAATGCACTAGTAATTACAGCACTACACAATAAAGCAACCCAACAATAAACCCAAAACAACAGAGCTCAGCACAACAATACTCTTGTCAACGTACATTATAATGATACATATCAATACTTGAACACTTGACGAAACAATAACCCAAGGCAAGATAAAACGAAACATAACACAATGAAGAACGAAACACCATTATCGTATATAACGTTACCCAACAGTCTATCACCTTAAACCATTTCCTTAATACTTCAGAGCATCAGTAAGAATCTTTATAAAGGCGTGCCTCATCTCGCACGTCTTTCTGAGTGACAGATCAGGCGGGATAATGTGTTATTCATTGGCTTGAATGAGCTGATGCCAGAAGAGGCTAATGTGATTATT
>NC_051407.1:18629243-18629533 GCF_015228065.2 Penaeus monodon
GCAATGCGGGAAAGGGAGGTAAAAGTAATGGATTTGGTATGGGAATCCATCGGGCCTGAATGGGTGGGTATGATAGGTTTTAGCACTTACTTATTTTTGTTAAATAAATATTAGTGAATATCTCTGTTTTAGAGTATTGGTGGTTCAAAAACATCGGGCAAAAAAAATAAAATACTAAAAGCTGCTATTTTTATATATTTGTAATTAAAATCTTTTATATAACCCCCGCATGAATCTCTATATTACACCCATCACTAATTACATATTAACCTAATATACAAAATTAAATC
>NC_051407.1:18630589-18630810 GCF_015228065.2 Penaeus monodon
AAAGCTTTGATTCCTGAAAAAAAAATCGACCCTAATTAATATTCTAAGTGGCACCGAGAAATAATTTATTTCACAAGGACATGCGAGAGAGCAGAGAGGTTTCCCCGACACTTTAATTTCCACTTGATCGAGGCGAATGGACCAGCGTGAAGTGCCTATTGCGTCTCAGTGTTTTAATTGCTTTTCCAGGCCTCGAATGACCGGTTTCTGGATGTAGTCGA
>NC_051407.1:18630831-18630998 GCF_015228065.2 Penaeus monodon
AAGGAAAGTAAGACACAGCTGGAAGGGAGAGAGAATGGTTGGGGAAGAAAGAGGGCCAAAAGGAAGAGAGAAAAGGGGGAAGAGATAAAGGTTGATAGTTTTGGGGGAGATGGAGAGACAAGAGGGGATCAGGAGAAAGAGGTGTGTTTAAAGTATGAAAAATAATA
>NC_051407.1:18631140-18631224 GCF_015228065.2 Penaeus monodon
TGGGGTGACAGACGTATAAGTTGAAAAAAATGTGTTTTGGGGGTTTGTGAGAAGAAAAAAGGAACAAAAAAGAGAAGAAAAAAC
>NC_051407.1:18631436-18631903 GCF_015228065.2 Penaeus monodon
AGGGAAAGAGGAAAGAGGGCGGGGACCATGAATTCACAAATGAGCTGAACACACTAAACGATTGCAATAGAAGCTGTGGAGTTTGCAAAGGTCCAGGGGAGAGGCTGGCATACTAAGGGGGAACCTACAGAGAAATGTATTGGGCTGTTTTCCTTAAAAAGAATCTTATTCTTGCTGGTTTGTAGTGTTAGACTCGCCAAGAGCATTTTTTTTTTTGGCTATCATTTGATGTTTTACACAGTTGTTTTGTGTATTATTTTATATCATGTTGGTCATATGAGAGTTAACATTTATCGAAATTTCATGTGACTGTATTGCATAAATGGATAAATGGATATGGAAATCATATATATGTTAAATGAATTATAGAAATTCCCTATCCCTTTGAATGAGTGTCGTGTTGTTCCCTGTATTTTTGATACACTGCCTTTTTGTATCTATATTTTCTTGCCTTTTATAGCTCACTG
>NC_051407.1:18631991-18632253 GCF_015228065.2 Penaeus monodon
CGTAATTTTCGAGTTTGTTTATTTGTTAGCCTTCTTTCATAACACTGTCAGCTAACTGAAGTTAAGTATTAAGTTTCACAGGGAAACATAACCAGCGCTCCAACTCCTGTCAAAAAAAAACAGTTTCAAAATAAGTTGAAAATGACATTTGGCTTCTTTTGATTGCCAATGACTATTACATAATACATTAGTTTTTTTATGTTTTTGTTTTGCCTGTATTTCAAATACATCTTTGATGTACATTCTTTTATTTTGCAAAATG
>NC_051407.1:18632486-18632814 GCF_015228065.2 Penaeus monodon
GCGAGTTGGACAGAGCGACAGACACAGACCCACTGACGTATATGATACAAGAAAGCCCAGGCGTCCATCCGAGACAGCGGGAACGGGCCTCGGGAAACGGAACCAGGAGCATTCCGCCCGACCTACACATCGGCCTTTGATCCCGCCCTTGTCAAGCCCAATGCCCAGTCAGGGAGGCTGACGTCTCTGAGGAAAACACGCTTGCCTTAATGATCTCGGGAGGGAGAGAAAGGGAGGTCAGGAGGAGTGGGTAGAGAGAAGGGGACGTCGGGGGAGAAAAGGAGGGAAAGCACAGAAAAGAGGAGAGGAAATGAGGGGAAAGAAACGG
>NC_051407.1:18634161-18634306 GCF_015228065.2 Penaeus monodon
TTCGGGCAAACTGGAAAGCGTATGAAATTGTAACAGAAATGCTTATTCGGCATTAAATTATTACATCCACAGAGAAGTAAACGAGTTATTTCCCAGGGCTTGTCCTTTGATGAGACAAATTCATACCGTTAAGGCAGAGGGAGCC
>NC_051407.1:18634628-18634709 GCF_015228065.2 Penaeus monodon
AAGATTATATCATTCATGGTAGCTGTTACATCATTCCGGTCCTTCTACCATAGTGGTTATTGAGAGATTCTAATTTTGGTG
>NC_051407.1:18635475-18635838 GCF_015228065.2 Penaeus monodon
TACATATCAAGCGCAAATAAAATCACCGATAGACAAACAAACAATTAAAAAGATATACCGGAACGACTTAGAGTGAGACCAAAGCAATGAGCAAACTCTAAAAAAATAAAAGAAAATCATATTTTCTAACCAATCATCAAATGTTCACAATTAACTTACGTCACGTGTTACAGATGCACGAGACAATATATCAAACGCACATCATTAGTCATTACTTCCATTACATGTACATATTTCAACGGTATACAAAGTGAACTTTCTTGTATCATAAACTCACCAACATCAAACGTTTGGTTATACAACGTTTTATCTATAGATTTTTTATAGTTATTTTTAAATGATAACGTAACAGTTGTTGAAAGC
>NC_051407.1:18636422-18638079 GCF_015228065.2 Penaeus monodon
AATACGTGTGTATACTATCTTACTAAGTTTAATATAGCATAACCATGTGGGAGCTTTTAAATACGGTACCCATGTATGAATAAAGGAATGGATATTTGCTTCAGAAAAAATAAATATATGTGGATGTCGCACAAACACACAGAAACTAATATATAAACATGAATCTGCCTCCATTTACATACCCTTGTAAGTAAATGGACAAACATGCATCTGTCCACATTTACAGAGAGAGAGACAGATGTGTAAATATAAAGACAAAGAAACCATGCAAACCTTCCACCCTAAACATCGAATATTGATATGCCAATTAACATATATATTTTGTTCAAACAGTGGAGTCCCGAGGTTGGTAAGCTACACAGTTTTACATAAGAGTCGAAAACGAAATAGTCTGGGTCGCCGAGCTATTGGATGAGGCTGTATATAGTGTCTTTTTGAGGGATCTGATAGTCTTGCGTCTGTGGGACTGGGTTACATGTAGATGTCTATACAATGAATAGGTAGGGGTAATAACAAAGCATGACTTATAGACAGCTTCGATTTTATTGATAAATAAGTTTATAAGAAAATAGCCTTGGACGGAATACGTCGGCGCCTTGCCTGTCGTCATAAGGAACATACAAAAAATGTCACCAGCGACGTTTAAGATTAAATTATTTCCTATTACTAACGATAGACGCATTCAGGTAGAAAGCATAGAGCTGAGGACCAAAGTCGAAGCCATCATGAGAAGCGGGCGCGGGACACTGCAACGCTAGAGGGAGCAGACTCGTACGCTCCATGGTTGGCTCAGAAAGCAAGAGGAACTCGCCTGGAAAGAGAAAAGAAGTCTATTAATGACTAATTACTAGAGTTACAATGGCCACTAACTCACTAACATACTGCGACATTAAACGGGAGTAATGAACGTGTTAGTGCTTACCGACGGTTGCATTTCCTTTCAAGATCGGGCACTGGACAGGAGGGAACAGAGAACACTGCAAACCTGCATCATGGGGAAACTCACGCCGTACTGAAACAAATAATTACGATTTACAAACAGCCCGATCTCTTTGTTTTGGACAAGATTATATACAACCTAACATTATAAACAGGTCCAGTCTCTTTGAATTGATGACATTACATATACTGACGATATTCCATAGGATTACCTAAACGGATTTTTTTTTTTTTTTACAATTTACCTAAAGTGGAATTTCGGAAACCGGTGCACTGAGTAGGCCGTTGCAGGGGACAGGATCCAAGGCCAACCACAAACACCACCAAGCATGCAAAAATTACTGTTCGGATCATCTTTACCTGCAACAGAAAAAGGTTCATTATAAGGGAACCATTACAGAACCGTAATAAACATTCACAACGAGGAGCATCAACACATGTATTAAGAAACACTGAACAGAATGTGTTACACACAAAAAAATATATATTCATATACTCACCAGATTATAACGAATTATCTCAAAGACAAGACACAGGTGCAGTCAGTCTTCACACTGAGAAGGAGTGCACTGGAGACCGTACAGCGAAGCAGCCCGTATACATGCGAAGATCTCAGAGGAGAACGTTCCCCCGTCTCCCTCCCGCCTCACCCTACGCCTACGGTAGTCTCTCTCGAGTTGCCATCATATAAATAAAAAAGTGTGTGTGTGTATGTATG
>NC_051407.1:18638315-18638604 GCF_015228065.2 Penaeus monodon
AACTTTCGCTGAAGAACTGCATATAATCACTCATCATAAGAGATCCATCTAATCTGCTGATTAATTAGCCTCTCTTCAAAATCTAATCTTTGTATTTTGATCCTAATCTCATAACGCTGTTTTTTATCATACGCTACAGGAAAGATTTCCCTTTGAACTTGAACGGCAGGCGCCACGACTCTGTTGTAATTCCGTTTGTATTAGGATCGTTTGGCATTTTCACTCGAGATCTGCATTTCCAAAAGGATACGCCGTTGTATACAATTTGTGGAATTTACAGTTTTTTGTC
>NC_051407.1:18639145-18639432 GCF_015228065.2 Penaeus monodon
AACTTTCGGTAGGTTTCATTCCTGCCTCTACTGATGTCTTTTGATCATTAGATCATAATTAGAATTGCAGAGAATATGCAGTTAAGTTAGGCTTAGCATTGCGCCGTAATAAAAATAAGTTGAACAAATCAGCTGAATTGTGACACTGGTCCAAGGGTATTGTCGAAAGGAGCAAGTAGATCGTGTAAGAGAGGGAAAGACCCGCCCGCCTTCCTTCGCGGCGTGTGATTCGGGGAACAAGGAAACCCTACCATACGATGTCTGGTCACGAAGAACTGTGATTTTTG
>NC_051407.1:18641700-18643033 GCF_015228065.2 Penaeus monodon
ATCAAAATGGAGCAAAGGAGGAGGCCACATCCTTTGCAGCCTTCCTACGACGCACAAGGCTATCGGCTCCGTACAAAGTCACAGGAGATAAGCAACCTTATAATGCCGTAATTATCGTGTTCGTGGAAAGAAGCACGAAGGTGAAACCGATAGCTGTTTTTTTTATAGATTACCAGCGATTATATGAGATAAAACGTAAAACTACAGTATTAATGTCTACGTGTGATTATAAGGCATCAATAAAGAACAATTAAAATCTTAATTAATAAGCCTGGCTGGTTTTTACAGCCTGTAATGTGTTATGAAATCCTGATGAAAGAAAGTAGAATGAAAGGGAGAAGGGGAAAGATCAGGTTAACTCGCTAGCTGGAAGACAAAATGGTAATCTTTCAAAGAAATTTGTGTTTGGATTTTAATTAACCACGCGTCTTCGGCCCGACTCGAAGCATAAACAAAAATCAAGCCGTGAGTTATTTTTTGGGTGCGTCTGAAAAGTAATTATGAGAAGCTTCCCCGGAACTTCTGTGGAGTTATTCATATAACATAAAAAGGTAAGAACAGTACGTGATCGAGGCGATTAAATAGGGATAAGGAGTTGGAGAGGCAAAGCGGGTACTCAGCAGAATACAAGACAAACGGAAGAAATTGTTTTAAGTTATTGCAAGGTAAGGGATCTTTTTAGGATTTAGATTACAGTGTTTTGAACTGGAATAAATTCTTATCGGATTATATATGTTCTGTTTACCCTTGTTAGAGTGAAATTTTAATAAAATCAAAGTTCTCTCTTTTTTTGGGTGTGTCCTTCCATTTCAGAATATTTTTTAAAATGCCGAGAAATAAAACGTAGCGGGACACTAAGAATATAGATTGTAGCGTTTTTGTCATTTCATCTAGTCGCACAGTGGAACAAGATTAGTTATAGTTTTCATAACAGAAAGTAAACCATTTTGAAATTTGATAAACTAGCTAGAAATAGAAGAGCATTTTCCCAATAACACCAATATCGCTTTAACGATGTGTGTCAGAAAAATAGCGTTCAGAGAGAAGAAATAAATGAACACAAAGCGAGAGGAAAATCATTTACAGTTCCTTGAGCCCCGCCTGTGAAAAAAGCGACGCAAGGGAAAACAGACTTACGAGCCAGCAGCAGGAAGGCCTAGGGTCAGTCGATGCTCTCGTCCCCGAGCCTCCGAGAGGGACGCGAGCGAGAGCGAAGATGCAGCGCCACGTCAGGACCAGCTGGGGTTCCTACAACGACCTGCGGGACCTCACGTGCTCCTCGGACGACCACTGCTGCCACCACGACCACCATCGGGGCGGAGCAGGAGGGGGC
>NC_051407.1:18643063-18643937 GCF_015228065.2 Penaeus monodon
CGCAGCGGCCAACAGGTGGGAGTCGCCGCCGCCTCGCCCCCGCCCCGCGCGCAGAAGAAGAGGCCCGAGACCGAGTCCCAGCGGCTGGGGCAAGGGGCGCCCGACGGCAAGCAGCAGGACTCCCGCCAGGCGAAGGGGAAGCAGATGGAGCAGAAGAAACAGCAGCAGGAGCCAGAGAACCGCCACCGGCCCCTGACCCGCCTGAGCCAGCTGCAGAAGGAGGGCAACGGACTCGCAGGCGGCACCTCCAGCAGCAGCGCCGTGGGGAGGTACTCCCTCTCCCCCCCGAGGCTCTTCCCCCCGGCCGAGCTCCCCCCCGTGGGGCGCCTAAGGAGGGTGTTCACGACCCACACCCGAAGGAGGAAGAAGCACGCCCCTGGATTCCAGCTGACCAACCTGATGAAGGAGCCGCTGCGGGTGGTCCACTCGGTGCCGCTCTGCTTCCCCGAAGGGTGAGTTTGGCTCCAGCTGGCGTCCCCGTCGGCTCTCTCCTCCTCGCTCTTGCTCTCCCCGGCCCGCTTTCACTCTGTCTCGCCGCTCTTACTTCATCCTTGGCTCCCCCTCGCCCGCTCTTACTCCATCCTTGGCTCCCCCTCGCCCGCTCTTACTCCATCCTTGGCTCCCCCTCGCCCGCTCTTACTCCATCCTTGGCTCCCCCTCGCCCGCTCTTAGTCCCCGTGGGCCTCTCCTGACTCTTTTTCCCGCCCGCGCCCACGCTCTCCAGCTCTCTCTCGGCTCTCCACTGCCCGCTCTTTGTCGCCTGCTCTTTCTCTCTTTGGGCCTCTTTCCATTATGTGATTTCTGTTGTTTCATCGTGCTGGGAAAATTTCCAGTCTTATGTAAGAACCTTTATCTGCTATATATCACTCTTTAA
>NC_051407.1:18644019-18644099 GCF_015228065.2 Penaeus monodon
TTACATTTATTGATTATATTACTATCGTTACTATCATTAACATATATTCACTATATTGTATTTTAACTTGGCATTTAACT
>NC_051407.1:18645418-18645714 GCF_015228065.2 Penaeus monodon
TTCTTCATTAGAATGATGTGGTTAGAAATTAAGTGATTCATGCACGTGATGGAAATATTTTTATATTTTTTTTTTCTTTCCATCATAGGACCTTTGATCGCAGACCGAGAAACTGTCGTCGTTTTTCACCAAATATCGATCACGTGTTCTTTGATGTGACCAAACACGGGTTTATTTAATGCAAGCGCCACCTGTGTAGTTTAAACGTCACAAAGAAGCCTTTGTCATACACCCATTTTTGTGCAAGCATTGTGAACTGTTGTATAACGAATGTTGTGCTATTATTATGCAAAGAG
>NC_051407.1:18646580-18646967 GCF_015228065.2 Penaeus monodon
GCATAATTAAATTTATATAAATGAAGAAATAAATGTGACAGAGTACGATCGAAGTCCTTAATAGATACGGATTGGCACTGTCTTTATTGCCTACTTATCCAGTGCCAGTTTCCCTGCGACAGCTACTCTCCTAATCATTCACACTTGCAAGAAAATGAAATCGTTACCGTCATCCTACGTTTGGCTCAGTGAACGAAGAAAATCGTTTCATTTAGGGAGTAGGTGAGTAACGTTTATAGATTCTTATTAAGAACTACGGCATTTCCCTCTGATAAATTGGTAACGTGTCTTCCAAACTTTTATTTTTTGCTTACTTGTCTTTTTTACGTGTGTCTTCTTTCATCAGGAGCACGTGCAGTTATACTATCTGTATTCGCATGCAAATGT
>NC_051407.1:18647328-18649526 GCF_015228065.2 Penaeus monodon
ATCTATTTCGGTATCAAACACGCGGATTCACGCCACGAACAATCACATTATGTGCATTATAGAAAAACAATGCTCTTGCATATACAATACTCAAACAGATTCCAACAAATATAATTACTGATATACGTACACCTACGTCAGTAAAGTTATTTCTAAATAAATATGAAAATGGATATTTTAGACTTAAAGAGTGATATATGATATGATATATTTATATTTATTTTACTTAATACACGGATTATCTTCATTTTGGATATGAACAAACCTACGAATACTACAATAATCAAAGTCGTTTATATGTATTTTGTTTAAAATTTACTTTTCAATAAAAATACAATTATCATATCTCGGTCACATATACATCAAATTTATGTAAACTATATTTTTACATTTAGTGCACAAACCTTATATGCTGCATTTTAATTAATATCACAATATACAAAATATGCACAATGAACGCTTATCTAAGTACATCATATATAATAAAAGTAATTACAGAGGTACTGTGCAATGTAAGTTGTTAAGATGTGGATTCTTCATTCAATTTAAAACAAACCTCCTGGCTCCCCACATAAAAACACTTCTGGGCGGGCGTTGTTAGGATAAAGGCTGCATTTGCACACAACTCTGCTCTTCTGTGACACAATCTACCCCGAAGGTATCGAAAAAACTACGAAATAATAAGCCCTGTTGATAGTCTGACTTGGAGCGTTCTCGAGGAAAACGCGAGAAGGGAGTTTATGGTTATTACCCCAAAAAACAAGAACTAAAAAAGGATTTTAGGAAATATATCATCAGTCAGAAGACCTCTTGGCCTAGGCTGGGAAGAGTTAAGAGTTTTTCTTAAAGGAAGGAAAAGTCTCATAAGTTCAGCGAATACGGTTCTTAGTTTATAGTCAAAAGTCGTATCTTTTCCGGTCGGACCTCGAATATATAAACTATACATATAGTATACGTGGATACACTACATAACTGCTAACGGTGGATGTATGGATATTTCATAATGGATGCTTTCTGACATAAGTCTTGTATAATGGCTACTTACATCATATGTATTTTCATAGGGCGGCTGCGCCTTCGATAATGGGAATTGTAGCATTTACAAGCAGCCTAAATAATGTGCAACAAAAATCATTTCCATTACAATTCAACATCAGAAACTTCATAATTGAAACTCGTTTATCTGCATAATCATGCAAATCGCTGAAGGCAAATGGTCATTTTGCAGAGACTTAGTGCATCAATTTTGCGCAGCCCTGTGGACGGTAATTAAGAAAAAATGCTACTTGGAAACAGGACCGAGCTCCGAGTTCCGCAGTGAGTCGATACAGAGTTCGTACAGGAATACTAAACCACATTTAATTCATATTCTTTGATTTGTCTCGATGGGAGAATATTGCCTGGGTTTTGAATTTCCCTCTCCTCTCACCTCTTGTTTCTCTTCTCGCTGTTCCTCCTCTTTTTCCACTACCTCTCCTCTCCTATCTTCATTCCCCTTTCCTCCTTTCTCTCTTTCTCTCCTCTCTTTCTCCTTTCCTTTTTTTCTGATCTTCTTTCCCTCTCTTGTCTTTTTTCCTCTCATCCCTCCTCTGTTATTTATTCCCTCTCCTACTCTTTATATCCTCTCCCGTATTTCCTCATCACTCTTCCCTCTACTCTCCTTTCTTCAACCCTCTCTCCTCTCCTCTTTTCCACCACCCTGTTTTCCCCTTGCTTTCGCCACTCTCCAATCTTCTTCTCCCCTCCTCTTCTGTCCTCTATCTTCTCTCGCTGTCCTCTCATCCCCTATTCTTACCCCTTCCTTCCTCTTTCCACTCTTCCTCCTCCCTTCCACCTCCCTGCTTCCCCCTTCCTCCTCCCTTCCTTCCTCTTTCCCCTCTTCGTCCTCCCTTCCGTCTCCCTCCTTCCCCTTCCTCCTCCCTTCCTCCTCCCTTCTTCCCCCTTCCTCCTCCCCTTCTCTTCCTCCCCTCTCTATTCCTCCCCTTCCTTTTCTAACTTTTCCATCCTCTTTCCCCTCATATCCACGCGTCTTTAGCACGTGATTTCCCTCTCCCACAGTTGACTGCGTGCACATTTCCCGTCCCTGAGACCTGGCGTGGAATGCGGGAGTGTTTGCGTAATTCGGGTCACGAAATAGTTCCCATTTGCTTCTAATTTATCGCTGGGAATTCTTGCTTGTTATGTTTTGCGGGTTCCGT
>NC_051407.1:18651349-18651625 GCF_015228065.2 Penaeus monodon
TCATTTCCAACACAAAAATATATGAATATCTTAATGCTCGTTCAGTATGTTTGACTTTTTCCATGTGTGTTTGTCCGTTATTTGTTGATATTTGTAGAACATCGATATTTGTAGAACATCGAAATAGGGAGAGAGAAAAAATCCTACATTAACTTCAAAAGCAAGATATATAGAATCTCTTCCACTCTGCTAATGACTATATAGCTGGAGTTCACGCTATAGGTCATTCATATTATAATGTCATTTAAAAGCTCGTATATTTTTTTACCTCAAGTA
>NC_051407.1:18651873-18652399 GCF_015228065.2 Penaeus monodon
GAATTTGCTCTATACATGTAAGGCAAGGACAAAGATCCTTCACCTGAGTAAAGGCATACTTTGTGCTCCCCATTAAACCTCACAATACTCATCAAAATCCAAATGTGGATCTTGTCAAAGATTATGATACAATGATGACTGAAAAGCAAATAAATTATTTCGGTTATCAATAAAACAAAAGTAAATAGAAATTAATGATTCTACCAGACCTCCCTTTTTGGCGGCTGGCGAAGTTAAGCTCTTATTAATCTTAATGATTTCCATGACAAGGGAATTTCCAAGCAAAATTTCGAGATGTGAGATTAATCCTTTGAGACTGAAAGAAACGCAAGACTCCCTAATTCTGTTTTCCGTCTCAGATGATGTCTTAGGGAAGAAGTCTCTTTATCAATATTTGCTTATGATATTCAGGGTTTTATTTGCAATTTTCGATCATAATATTTTTTTTTTTTGAATTAGAAAGGCAACAAATCGGAAAATGAGAAAAAGAAAAAGAAAATGTCGTATGATCATTTGTTACCGACAG
>NC_051407.1:18652429-18652885 GCF_015228065.2 Penaeus monodon
GAGTGATAAAGCTTATTGAATTCCTAGTTCTGGAAATACCTTCTGACTAAAATGAATGAAGCCGTTTCGAAACACACTAAAGAAAAAAAAAACGATATTTGTTCTTGTCTCACTCGTGTAAACAACAAAGAAAACACGGCACTTTTAAAACACACGTGGAAGACTAAACACATCAACTTAAACAGATATCCTCGCAGAGTAAACAGAGAAAACAAAAACTTCTCGAAAATGTACACAGAGACGATAGTGTACAGAGTAGATAGTGTACAGAGGAAGACAAAGGAACCATAAGGAACATGCTCTCTGTTTCCCTCCTGAACATGTCATCTTCAAGTGCTGTCGATACTGGACAAGTGCAACATATATGCTTTGTGATCAAGTGAAAAGCACACACAAGCGGTGTTGGATGGTTGGCAGGACTGATGCTTTTGTGTATGGAGATGATTGAGACGTGGA
>NC_051407.1:18653201-18653368 GCF_015228065.2 Penaeus monodon
GCAGTTGAGATGGAGTCTGCTTACTTCGGAGGTGGCAACATGGATTTTTAAGGATTAGGAGAATACCCCTAGAAAATACACTGATCATCCTATAGAGAGGGTTGGTTTTCTAGGGGTTTTATGCTATCAGTGCGGATCCATTTGTAGTTTACAACTGAATACAAGGA
>NC_051407.1:18653459-18653547 GCF_015228065.2 Penaeus monodon
CCAATGCAAAGTTTCTCATAGCAAAAAGGGTCTTATGACATCTTTGGGCTTTGTATTTAGCAAGAGACAAAGGGAGGTAAAGAAGGAA
>NC_051407.1:18654184-18654310 GCF_015228065.2 Penaeus monodon
AGTGCCTCACGTGTGGGCGTCAATAGTTCACCTCGGCAACCAATATTAGTCGAAGCAGAGGGGAAGACGAGTTTAATAACTAACACAACAATACACCTTTCATTGTGGCTGAAGAAGAAGAAGCTG
>NC_051407.1:18654455-18654650 GCF_015228065.2 Penaeus monodon
CGGGCATGGAAGAGGGTGGTGTATGGGGTGGGTGTAGGGGAGAGGGGTGTGAGTGCAGGGGATGCTTGGTGGAGGGGTATAAGCCGAAGGTTGGGGGTTGGAGGAAGATGGTATTTGAAATTGTGATCGGAGTAACGAAGCAGAGACTCGGTGATAGTGCGAGAGCTTGAGATGATCTCAAGCTATTGTCGGAGC
>NC_051407.1:18655485-18655580 GCF_015228065.2 Penaeus monodon
TTTTCCTTTTCATGTAACCAACAACGATATCCACAACACCAACCATCGAACGTTCGTAATACGGTTATCATTAAAGGAAGAAAGGGACAGCGAAT
>NC_051407.1:18655725-18655885 GCF_015228065.2 Penaeus monodon
GCCGGGATGTAAGACGCACGTGACCAATGAGTAAAAGACGAAATTTTCTTCGTTTGTCTTTTTCATTTCCTTTTTTTCTCGAGGCGGGGGGGGGGGGGGATTTCTACTTCGTTTTCGTTTTTTTTATATATATAGTCATGACAGATACCATGACTGGTGT
>NC_051407.1:18656144-18656428 GCF_015228065.2 Penaeus monodon
TCCTTACCAGTTCTTCCCAAACTATAAAGAAAACACGCAATTCACATTAAGTTTAGATTATTTCCATCTCCAAATATTTTCTCGTTTTCCATATTATCATCAAACTGTTTCATGATTCATACTTTGTTTCTGTTCCATCTTCCTTCGTCTTCATCTTATTCGGTCTTTTATTTAAGTTTTCAAGATTTTTTTTACCGTTGTATTTTCTTCCTCTTCCGTCAGACCAGCTTCTATCTCGGTTCTTTTCTCTCATCAGGTTTTTAGTTTATGACGTGTTTATTTCT
>NC_051407.1:18657832-18658080 GCF_015228065.2 Penaeus monodon
TCCTCTTCCTTATTTATCTTGCTGTTGCTACAAGCGATCTCTATTTTCCCCTCTGCTGTGTAAATTTGTCCGAACTCGTGAATAATGCCTTAACTTCATTAGGTCTGTGTGAACTTATCCGATCTCTTTGCAAATTACTAAACTTCGAGTAAATATGGCATGTCCCCCCCACCCCCTTTTCTCGATGTTACATTTATGATTCACAAAAAAAAAAGAAAATCTGATTTATGTCAGGAAGCGATGTCGGT
>NC_051407.1:18658483-18658789 GCF_015228065.2 Penaeus monodon
TAAATCCCTACTTGTTTTGAGCATCGTACGTATTCATTAACAATGTGAAAAAATATCATAGGAAATTAATTAGTGCTTAATTGATCTTCTTTTGCCTAATTGCTTTGTCCTGTGACCCCATTAGTGATGTGTCTCTAAGTGAAAAAGTTGTTTACTCATTTGCTTTGCTTCGAATGTGTTAGCTTGCCGATAAGGGTGAAAATCGATTGAATTTATAAGTGAAATTGAACCGAAGTGAGTGAAAGACCTTTTCGAGACTTTGGAATATAGACAAGTAAATGTAAAAGGAAAATGGATTTCTTTGTC
>NC_051407.1:18659527-18659790 GCF_015228065.2 Penaeus monodon
TGCATATATCCACACACAAAAAAAAAACACGACCAAACCGCCACAGAAAGCAAGGAAAATGAACTTAAATAATTCCCTACTTCCTTGTTCCGCTTCATTCCACACGCTTCGTCATCCGGGCAATGTTACGAATCAGGGACCTGTATTCATTTGTTACGAACCACAACAATGCTCAAACCACAAGAACAAGATTAATATTAGATTGCTTTTTTCGGTCGTGAGGCAAGGGAAAAATTGCTAAAAGGATATGCATAGAGGGGAAT
>NC_051407.1:18660021-18660534 GCF_015228065.2 Penaeus monodon
AACCTGATTTTTCATTTCTTTGAACCTTTCAAGTGTTATCAAAAGCATGCTGTAAAAATGGTTTTATTGTTTATAACGACCAGAAATAAGCTAATTATAAGCGGTCTTAGTCCATGCAACAGAAAGGCATTGAGGTATATTTATACTGACGTTAATGATGATTATCGCATGAAAGAAAATTTTAGATATGGTGCTTTTGTCCGCCCGCATCCCCCAATCGTTGTCAGGGATTTGAACCTTAATCCTTTCTATTATAAAAGTCATATTGGCTTGATCCTCCGGCCAGCCTGTCTCTCGAAATTCGCGGTTCAATAAATGAGGAATTCACATGTTTTTTTTTTATAAGTGAATGTCTGGAATATAGAAAAGGTATGGGTAATAATGAATAATAATGTAATGTAGGAATTGTTGTCATTCATACTCAGTGGTTTTTTTTCCATTATCCGACCTGATGAATGCTATTCAATTATCTGGAAACTTGTGAACTGTGGATTATGAATGAACGAAATTTAA
>NC_051407.1:18660587-18660795 GCF_015228065.2 Penaeus monodon
GAATGTGTTATCCGAATGCATATATATTTAAAAGGACAACTAAATTAACAATGAGAAAAAAACGAACTGAATTTCCTTTTAATAATATAAAGACGAACACTCAATCCGTCTCATCCAATCCAGTGATTTATGAAACGAATAAATTTTTAAACAGATAACGATGCCGAAATCTGGTACGAAAGCGATTCGATCCTTTAAGTCTGATCCT
>NC_051407.1:18661034-18661208 GCF_015228065.2 Penaeus monodon
AGTTTCCTCATATCTCTATTCAGTTTTGGGGGAGGGTACATTGCTCTCTCTCTCATCGGATAATTGGAGAGTAAAAGTACACGGATCAATCAAATGTTAAAAAATAATCACCAGTCAAGTCCAGGAGCTCAATATAATTAATAATTGGCGATATACATAATAGACAAATGAACC
>NC_051407.1:18661303-18661440 GCF_015228065.2 Penaeus monodon
ATAGATTAATACGTGAATGGATAAAAAGTGTCTTTCTAAATTAAAATGTAATTTAGATGTAATCATTTCTAAGTATGATTATGTTTTTAATATCAGTTGCAGGCCCTGAAGCTGAGAAATTGCAGTTTTCGATGAAA
>NC_051407.1:18662329-18662542 GCF_015228065.2 Penaeus monodon
GCAGTTGATGCACCTGCTGGACACACCATGTTAATCACGCGAGCAAAAAAAAGCAAAGATCAAAGCATATTTTATAAAGCCGGTAACAACAACAAAAAGCGTTCATATTTTCCGCCCTAAAATATCAACATCATAGCCATATCAACTCATGACCTCCCCCCCTACCCCCACCCCTCCTCCTCCATCCCCGTGATCCACCTTCCCCATCGAAAA
>NC_051407.1:18662634-18663365 GCF_015228065.2 Penaeus monodon
TTAAAAAAAAAAGGTCTACCCAGTACCCCTCTTTTTAATTAATGATGGAGATTTATAAACCTGACAAAGCCATTCAATCAGGGTATAAAATGGTTCATTATTCGACTCAGTGGTTCGAACCTGCTGGAGTCGGCAGAAAGTGCGAGTCGGTTTCACACTGATGACTTTATGGAATTCTTGGGTATTAATGGATATTCGGATTGGGGAGTCGGCTGGGGGGGGGGAAGGTTAAGGGGAGGGAGAGAAGGATAGGAGGAGATGGGGGGGAATGACAGGGGGGATAGGAGGGGGAGGGATAAGGTGGGAGGGAGATCGGTATAGGAGAGGGCGGGGTAGGGGAGAATGACAGGGGGATGGGGAAGAGCGATAGGGTAGGAAGGGGCGGGGGGAGGATGATAAGGTGGAAGGGGAAGAAGGATAGGTGAAGGAAGAGAACAATAGGGTGGGAAGGAGAGAGGGAATAAGATAGGAAGAGAGGGAGAGACGGAGAAAGAGGGATAAGGGGAAGGGGTGAGGGAAAGGGTGAAAAGAGGCGGAGGTATAAGAAAAGGATGGAGAGTGATAAAGAGGAAAGTTAGGATTACGAGAATGGGAGGAAGGGATAGGGGAAAGGAGGAGAGGATAGGGGAAAGGGGACTGGGTTGGAAAATGAGAAGGGGGAGAGGGAGAGGGAGAGGAATAGAGGTAAATGGATAAGGGGGCAGAAAGTGAGGAATAGAAGAGAATAATAG
>NC_051407.1:18663450-18663648 GCF_015228065.2 Penaeus monodon
GACAGTAGACAAGGGGGAAAGAGATTGAGGGAAGGAGGATAGTGTGGGAAAAAGAAGGATAGAGGAATAGAGATAGGGGGGAAGAGGGGGGAGAACAGTTAATGGGAGCTTGGGACCGGAGGGGATTCTTTATGGGAATTTTGGCGGCGCCGCAAGTGTGTGTGTTCTGTTGGTCTCTCGATGCTTCCCCTCTCCCCC
>NC_051407.1:18663778-18664342 GCF_015228065.2 Penaeus monodon
GTCTGTCTGTCTGCTCCTCACACACACACTCTGTATATATCTATCTACCAATCTCTGTCTTTCTAATAATATATCTCTATTTACTTATTTCTTTCTCATACTCTCCCTCTCCCTCCTCTCCTCTCGTGTTGTCTCAAGTTTCACTCATTCAAAAGTTTTATTCACATGATCCCTGTGCTTCAGAAATGCTTCAAATAGGATATCTCCTTAAGATTTTTTTTCCATCGTACTGATAGCTTCTTGAAGAATAATTTTTTTTTTATATTCGGTCGTGATTCGCAACTTCTTCTGATATATAGAGCAGGTTGTAAAAGGTTGTATTTTGTTGTACGTTTGAATGCGGGTTTATATATTATCTCTGCGTGTTTGGGTGTATGTGCGTGCGGAGATGGTACTAAAATTCCATACTGTAGGATCTGTACCTGACGTTTCAGTATTACATCAGCATTGTGGAGAATGGAATACTGAGGATGTAATACCAAAATGCTAATTACTTATCAACCATTCTGTAATGTCTGGTTTACATTCATTTTTTTATGCAAAATATGTTCCCGTGAATTGTAA
>NC_051407.1:18664576-18664731 GCF_015228065.2 Penaeus monodon
ATTTGCTTCTGTCTCTCTTTTCTGTCTGTTTGCCCCCCCCCCTCCCATCTCCCACACTCTCTCTAAGATAAATCTAATTACTTTTCCGGTTCTATAAACGGTAATTATCGTCTTAACTTGGAAACACATTTTCTTAACTTCCTTTCATCTGAAAA
>NC_051407.1:18664820-18665108 GCF_015228065.2 Penaeus monodon
ACAATTGTGCGTGTATGTTTCTGGCTTTTGTATTGGTGTTTCTGTGTGTATGCTGTTATGCGCGTGTACTGTATGTACACATGATGTGTAAATGTGCACGCGTGGAAGCTCATGGCATTAAATTCACAAGTTATACGGGTCGACCCACATATTTCGATATTTACAGATGAGTTATCAAAACCAGATTCTGGTATAATTAATATGTGAAATCCGATCTAATAGCTTGATCATTTTTCATTATTAATTAATTAATGGTTACTAATAAACTCAAGAGAATTATGTGTCATT
>NC_051407.1:18667081-18667616 GCF_015228065.2 Penaeus monodon
ATGCCAGTTGGAAACGCAAAAAGGACAAGACAAGATCAAATAATGGGGAGATAAATGAAGGACCGAATAAAGGGATGCAAGAAACAAGCAGACAAAAAAAGAGCAACATGAAAATGAATGAAAAATCATTTTCATTCATGGAAGAAAAAATCACAAAAAAGTGAAAGAAAAAACTTTGAGAAAGAAGAGAAAATAACCGGGACATATAAACAAGGAAAAGAAAGAAATATAAAAGATAAGCAAAAAAGAAGGGAGGAAATCAAGATAAAGATGGAATAACGAGAGAGAAAAAAACAACAGAAACAACGAGACAAAACTAGAAAAAAGAAAGAAAAAAAAGAAAATAACGAAAGAAAAGAAAATAGGTAACAAACTAAAGGAAGGCAAAAAACGAAACGAAACAGGGACTGATAAAAAAAGAGACTCAGGAAAGGGGAGAAAGAAAGACAGAGAGGAAAACATGCTTTCAGGATAGGACTGAAAAATAGAGATAGAATCAATAACTGAAGGATGTATGCATGCATCCTCAATACTC
>NC_051407.1:18668025-18668279 GCF_015228065.2 Penaeus monodon
ACTTACTTTTCTTCTTCTTCTTTCTTATCTATTGCCACTATTTCTATCATTCCCGCATTGTTTGATCTTTCCTTTTCTCCCCGTGTGACTATTTCAAAATTTCTCCCTGATTTTATCTCGGTCTAATTCTCTCTTCCTTTCTCTCTGTGCCTCTCCATTTCATTTTTTCTCCTTCTCATTTCTATATGTTCCTTTTACTTCATTTTATTTCAGTCTTAGCTGATTCTTACCCAGTTTGTTTCTTAATTGTTTCG
>NC_051407.1:18668393-18668459 GCF_015228065.2 Penaeus monodon
CCATCCGCTTTAATATGTTCCGGTTTTCTTTTCCTTCTTTTTTGAGACTTCTGTCACACTTTTTTG
>NC_051407.1:18669524-18669857 GCF_015228065.2 Penaeus monodon
TGTTCTGTTTCTTTCTCTAAGGTTTGATTCATATTACTTCCTCCCCCCGCGTCCCGCTCGCCCTCAGATCAGATCACAGCCGGAGTCTGCTAATCAGTTCGATTTAAGATCACGAAAAAACGGATTACTATCATGGCTTAAAAGTTCATAATATCGATGCTCTTACGAGGATTGTCGGTGTCATTCATTCATTAGCTTTTAGCTTTTATCTCGTCAATATGATTTTGTATTTAGTTATTATTAGTATCTTTTTGGGTTTATGAAAGGAAATGTTTGGTATATTTTAGCATTCCTTGCATAATTTTGGGTTTAGTTTTGTCTACTTGTGCACGT
>NC_051407.1:18670229-18670411 GCF_015228065.2 Penaeus monodon
GTTCGTACCTCCGACACACTTTATCAATCTTCATAGTCCTTTTCGTCCTTAAAATCATGTTCAAAGGAAGAAGTCAAGGAGTGCCAAGTTTTGAAGAAATACTTGTCGCACTGGTCTCATTTTGCCATCAATAATGCTTGACTTCTGTCGTGAAAAGTTGAAGTATGTTGATATGGTGCGGT
>NC_051407.1:18670600-18670767 GCF_015228065.2 Penaeus monodon
GTTCAATGCTGAGTGGGGTCTTGCAGTCACCCGTCTAATCCCGCCATTGAGTGCCGAGCAGTTATCCCTCTCTCTCCTCCTCCTCTTCTCTATCTTCCTATCTCACTCCCTTCCACCGCTCGCCGCCAAGACTAAGCTTTACTCTAAGCTTCCTCCATCCCTGTTCC
>NC_051407.1:18670900-18671425 GCF_015228065.2 Penaeus monodon
CTCCTCCCTTTTATTCCCTCACCTTCCTTTCCTCTTCCTCCCTTCTCTAAATTCTTCCTCCTTTCCTCACTGTCTTCCGCCCCTCTCCCCTTCTCCTCGTCCTCTCCTTCCATCTCCCTTTTTCTTCTCCTTTTCCTCCTCCTTCTCTTCGCCATCCCTTCTCCATCCTCCATTTCCTCTCCGCCTTTCCTTCTCTCATTCCCCTCTTTTTCTTCCTCCTCCCTCCCCCTTCCTCCTTCCTATTGTCTCTCTCCTCCTTCCCTCTCCCCCTGTTCATCCTCCCTCTCTTAACCAATCTCTCTTCTCCTTTCCTTTCTCCTACCTCCCTTCCCTCTCCTCCTTCCCTTCCCTTTCCTCCTCCTCCTTCCCTTTCTTCTTCTCCTTCCCTCCCTCCCTTTCTCTTCCCTCACCCCCCCCCCCTTTCCTCAATAGCGAGATCTGTCACCCAGCACTAACGAGGAGATGGAAAAGCTGAATAGGTCTTGTCACAATGCTTTGTTGTTGCCTGACTCGTTAATGTCAGAT
>NC_051407.1:18672154-18672284 GCF_015228065.2 Penaeus monodon
ATGATCTCAGTGAAGACTTCATGCCTACCTTGATCCAGATTAGCTTGTAACATGCTTCCAATTCCCTCTCGCCCTTCTAGAGCTCTCCCCACGCCCACGCCCGCATCCTTCTCTCCCATCCACAAGTACC
>NC_051407.1:18672312-18672750 GCF_015228065.2 Penaeus monodon
TATGTATCCACAATCCCTCTCCCCTCCTTTCCTCCCCTTAAACCCCCCCCTTCCCACTCCACTCCCAATTACTCCCTGCCTCATCCTTCCTTATGCACACCTATGACCCCTCCCCCTCCCCTCCTCTTCCCCACTCCTATCCCCTCTACTGCACCATTCTCCCCACCCCCACCTCCGGCTCACCCTCTCCCTCCTCACTTTCCAAGTACCCCCTGCCTAAGGCTCATCCCCTCCATCTAATTACCCCTCCCATTACCTCCACTTCCCCTCCCCCCACCCCCATTCACACCCTTAATAAACTGTCAAGAACACATGATACCTGAGGCCACGGAGCTGAGGTTAGGTCATTCTCCCCAAGTCGGGTTAAGGTCAGTTTAAATTTGACCTCGATTCCTGGGTCTAATTGACGCTATGGTTCATTTTAAAGTCACTGGATTC
>NC_051407.1:18674207-18674323 GCF_015228065.2 Penaeus monodon
GTTTGATTTCTTTTTTGATAAATGACTACCATCGGGTACCATACCTACAATACTAAAATTCATTATTCTATTTATAATGAGGTAGTATTACAGACTTCAGGCTTCGAAAATGTGCT
>NC_051407.1:18674492-18675510 GCF_015228065.2 Penaeus monodon
AGACACAAGCAACTCTGCCGAGATTGTCACGCCTGGTTACTAGTGTTACAAGGTTGTTAAAAGCATATCTATTTGCGAAAGCGAATAGTAGCCAGTTATAACAAAGTGTAAGTGATACTTTACCAACTGCACTTTTTAGATTTAATTTAAATCTAAATCTCTGTAGCACTCGTTTATTAAACAAACTTTTTCAGTAACTGCTAAAGATAATATTGATGGCCTATGGGGTAACGACTGAATAAAAGATACCGTTATCAATGCGCTTTCCTCATTCTTAAACTTATGGCTTCAAAATTATAGTATAATAAATATAATTTGATGTCTCGAAAAAGTTGGAATCACCATGATAATGATAGATAGCATAACATGTACTTCTGTAAACATCATCAGAATGTAATTGGCATCTACAGTCATCGAAAGCATTATAAGTAGAGCAACCAAAACAATGAATCTCTAAACAGACTATATAACGAATTCTATATTATGGATGTGTACTTCTGTGCTACTGTGACGTCAAATGCGACTGCGTCAGAACTTGTTATTCACTAGATGTCCAAAATAGTGCAAAATATTCCCTCTGGAGAAAAGTTCAATTTGTGCGTCTTTGTAGTATAGTTTAGTGTTGAGAGACACTGGCATACACACAAGTAATTCAATTCAGTGCACTTACTTTACTTATTAAAGGTGCATTTATTAAATTACACAAAATTAAAATATTTCAATTATGTTTTTGTTCATATCTAAGTTGATCTGATCTCTGTTTGCGAAATTCCGTTATGATAATTTTTGCTCTAGACTGTATGTAATTTTTCGTCTTCTGACAAGTATTTTCTTCGTTTTTATTAGACATTTGACAAAAGAATTTCTTGTTTTACTCGTAGCTAAGTGAATTCCATGTACATTTCCCTACAGTTCCAACTGGTACACCCCTATAGTGTGTTTATTGCATTTTTTTTCTCACAATGCATACATAGTGTACAGGCTTCTGTTAATGGATTGTTCTTGAATGTAACGAAGC
>NC_051407.1:18676885-18677213 GCF_015228065.2 Penaeus monodon
CCAACAAACTCTGAGGCCAGAGAATCATGCGTACAAATATTGTGAATATTTTTTCTACCTAAAAAAGAAGTTTTGGCCTTCCACATGTTCTTTTATTTTCTAAATATATTTTAATTACCTACACATCATGAATAGTTTTACTTCCTCAAAATAAAAGCGCTTTTATTGTTTCACTCATTATAGTGCAGGTGGCAAGCACTGCGTTTCCACAGTTGTCAAATCTATGAAATAATTTTGTTTTCAAAGACACCTGTTGCAGACAAAAGTTTATCTTTGATCTTTAGTTTTGTAATCTGAATATTCATAATAATTTGACCTTTATTTCGTG
>NC_051407.1:18677558-18678124 GCF_015228065.2 Penaeus monodon
GTGTGGGGAACTGTACCTACATAATTTCATCGTTTGGAAAGAATATAATTAAAGTGGATATGTAGAAACCTTTTAAAGTTGATGGTAAAATACTACACTGTGTTGCTAAAATGGTAGAAAAAAAACGCATACATGAAGATGAATTTAAGGGGGGGGGGGTTGAAATTGTTGTCTCATCTTTCAGTGAATCTAGCTCTTGTGTTTCTTAGGGTTTCTGTTAATGCTTTAAGCTTGGTATTTACAGTTTATTACATTTGCTCGAAAAGTTGCTTTCCATGCATTTTCATAATTCTTGTCGTATTCTAATTTCTATTACATAAGATAAATGGTTACTTAATAGAGCGAAAATCAAATCACGTTTGGGTATCTGTTAATTTTCTTGATATAGAACTCTCTATAAAAGTTTATCTAACTGAAATATGTTCCAACTGAAATATGTTCTAACTGAAATATGTTATTCTATGGTTAATGGGAATATTTTTTTCAAGGAAGTGAAAGGCTAGAGAACACAAATATATAAAGGCCTTTTTTTTTACAAAATGGCTCCTTCAAACCTTGTGTAGACT
>NC_051407.1:18678230-18678426 GCF_015228065.2 Penaeus monodon
TCTTCGGTAAACAATAACATCAAACCTGCTTTTTTAAACAGTAATCGGCGATACCTGTTCGTACCACAGTAAACTCGAAACGACTGAATTGTACACTGCCTCCTCCCTGGGGCGTTACTACAGTCCCTATTGCAATCGATTACTGTGGCAATACATATTCAACTACATTTTCTAAAGAAATCCGTCTCTAATTTAG
>NC_051407.1:18678514-18679600 GCF_015228065.2 Penaeus monodon
GCCTAATGAATATTCATGTTTGGTAAAGGTGTTTCGTACCTTCTAAGTTAGTGAATGGAATTGAAACTGGGTAGAAGTGCTAAACATCTTTACAAAATAAGAATAAGGGATCCATAGACGTTAATTCGGATAAGGCACGTGATCCCTTGATAACGCAGCTTAAGTAAATTAAATATATGACAAAATGTTATGATCTGAGCCTATACATCGACTTCCCAGCCGCGATAGATTAAAGCTATTTATCCCATTCCTCCCTTGCCCATTCGAAACCATACCGGATGATGGATTAATGCTTCCTTGAGAGTCTAGTACTGCTTACTCTTGTGTTTAGCAGACTCGCAAACAAAAGGCGAAATGCTCCTCAGAAATCGAAATGTTAAACAGAAACTCCGACGAAACGGCTTTCAACAATTGTTGTTAGTGAAGGAAAAAAAAGATGTTCTCTAGTAGACCTACTTATCATAAGCCATTTTCCTTTAGTTAATAAGCAATCTTTCTTTTTTATGATTATTGTTTCAATTTAGTATACAGTTAAAAAAGATTTTTTTTTTATCGTAAACACAAATGCTCGTAAATAAACATCCAATCTCATGATTTTTTGTTATTTGTGATTTATTTTACCCAAATTAAATTTTCTGAAAATTTATAATGAAGTTCTTTGATATTTCCTTTTTATTATTACCTCAACAAACTAAATTTAACTTTGTGTTTGTTTCGGAGCTAGTTTTATCTCCTTGTTTGCCTAAATCGAATCTCAAGAGAGACAAAGTTACAGATTAGAGCAAAAAGCCAGGTTATCAATCAACCGTAAAAAACAAAACGCATGGTGGTAAACAAAGGTGAAAGTCCACACTGTCAACTGAAACCTGGTGAAATCTTTATCGAGCAACTAAACAAACTTAATTATTTAGGCAGCAGCCTTCTAACAAAAGATAGGAAATTCGATATGGAATCCGAAAGCGTAATGATAGTAAGAAACATATTTATGAAATTATGGAAAAAATAGAGGAAAAATATGCACTGTGTACAAAGAAACGGGTCCTGATCTATATAACATTAAGCCGTTCATATTACATGATAGTAAGA
>NC_051407.1:18679891-18679995 GCF_015228065.2 Penaeus monodon
GCAAATCAAATTAATGATAAAAAAAATAAAAAGAGTGAGAACAATAAAGGAACAAAGTCAGTGGAGATCATTGGTCGTCAATGTTCTTAAAGAATCGGGCACAA
>NC_051407.1:18680211-18680702 GCF_015228065.2 Penaeus monodon
GGCTGGGAAACATCGTTTGGACCCCAAAGAGACAATCGTATAGCCCCTAAAAGTTAAAAATAACTTACGAACACTTTCTAAGACCTCCTAACCGAGCACGTACTCCATACAAAGTAACGAAAAACAAGCGTTAACTACACGTAAAAAAAAGAAAAACACGAATGCCTCTTTCTATATATTCGAAACATTAATTAAGCCACTGAAGAGTGAATCTGTGTGGTCGTCCGCCTGTTAATTATGCATTCAAAAAACAGTTACATAATTGATGGACTGATTCCCTTGTGTATTGATATCCATGTCGGTAATCTTTTGTTTGGGAATAGGATGTGGTTATTGTGTGTGTTGTCTGAGTTACCAATGCGGGTATGGGAGTTGCTATATGATATGTCCAAATGAGGTTTATGCAGGGAGAGAGAGGGATTCATAGCTTTGTGATATAATCTTCCTTTACTAAAAGGGGAGATTGCAGGAGATAAACATCCTTTTTTTCT
>NC_051407.1:18680866-18680973 GCF_015228065.2 Penaeus monodon
TCCTATATGATATGTCTACAATGTCGAAAGGGAAAACGAAAATCGCACGGGACCGTTTCCTTTTTCTCTCCCATTTATAGGCACTGATAACTTGGCGTACATGTTTT
>NC_051407.1:18682030-18682226 GCF_015228065.2 Penaeus monodon
GCTCTATATTACAAGCACATGTTTTTATTAATGAGGTACCCTTATTTCCCTATGATATTTTGAAATGTAAAAAACTTTGCCTTATGATTGGGGGCCGGTAAGAACCACTTCGGATAATTACCATGAATACTTTTATGGACCATAATTGGCCATTTTAGTTTATTTACGTATGGGGTAATATGGCCCTATAACTGAT
>NC_051407.1:18682648-18683036 GCF_015228065.2 Penaeus monodon
CTTGTGGAGAACCGAACATATTAGTTGTTTGACAGACAGACAGACAGACTTAGAGAGATTAAAAGAGAACAGAGCAAGGATAAGCACATCACTACACTCGAAAGGGTTCGATACTAAGTAATTTCCTTTCCGTAGATTTACTATTTAAATCTCCTTTCTCTAGTCATTACTTGGCTCGTATTTTTCAACATCCAGGGAACTGTCGCATAAAATATATATATTAATATTTTGCCACACAAAGAAAAGCCAATTTCATAACTGCAACTGTATCTCAAGCATGTTTATATCACATACATACTTAACACAATAAATGCATTGGAACCGTCGTTGCGGAAACTCTAGAAAGGATATGAAGGGGAATGAAAGGTTACACAGAGGAAGACGGGTT
>NC_051407.1:18683428-18683643 GCF_015228065.2 Penaeus monodon
AGAAGTTTCTGATTATACTGTGGTTGATTAATGCAAGTAATATCTCTTTTGAACTATTTGTGTGTCCTTTTGTTTTTAGCCAGTGTTCTGTAGTCATTAATGCGGGGTCCTTGATGCTTCTGCTCGAGTATTTCTGATTAATTTTGCTTGGGATTCTAGTTAGTCGCATTATTGTGCATGTTATTGTAACAATTTTATTTCCCGAGTGTTCTGTG
>NC_051407.1:18683669-18684332 GCF_015228065.2 Penaeus monodon
TAGACAACATCATATAACCTTGACACATAAGTAACATAAGTAACCAAAGATGAAGTCGACAGAAAAGTAAATACATATAAGTGTAAACAGACTGGACAAGAAACTAAAGCAAGAAGAAGTGTACGAAACCACTCTCCTTTTTACGAGGACGTGCAGACGGGAAGCCATGCTAACTAAGCCATATCACAGACGTCAGGATAGCATTGTCTGCAGAACGATTTTTCTCGGCTGGGCTTTTATGCTCACTTAAGACTCTTGCCAGCCTTGGACAAGCTGAGGGAGGCTGGATGGCGTATTAACATATACAACAGTCTTGAATTTTATTGAGGACGGCTGGAGGTAGGGGGGAGGGGATATGCAAGCGGGAAAGCATAGGGTGTCATGGAATCTACGAGACATTTGTTATAGGGTGTAAAGGATCGTTGTGTTGTGATGATCACTCGGTGAGTTTTGTAATCAATGTGATGAAAGTTGCAATCAAGTTTGTAATCATGTTTTTTTTTCTTTCTATGTCAAGATTTGGTTCATTTTGACAAAAGATCGGAAAAAAATGAATTAGGCCAAGGGTAGTCTCTAAATCTATATATAGATAAAAAAAAACATATTTTTCGCTCTCTCTATTTCTATTTTCTTGTCTCTTTAAATAGATATCCATCTTACTAC
>NC_051407.1:18684498-18684693 GCF_015228065.2 Penaeus monodon
TCTTTATATCTCGATCGATGAACTAAAACGCGCTTCGCCTTATCGCAGAAAATATAGCCAACATCCGGTGTAAATACTTATATCGTAAGAATCTAGCCTATTCTTTAGACGAAGAGCCATTTTGGAAGCGCCTCATAATTTAGGCAAATATAAAAGCATATCTGCATTTTATTTTTGTTTACTTCTTAATGTTCT
>NC_051407.1:18684752-18685143 GCF_015228065.2 Penaeus monodon
CGAGGAGCGAGATGGAAACCATTTTGCATTGTGTACATTTTTCCCTATAAACTCTCAACAAACCACCGGATATATGAATGATTTTTTGGGCAAACTCTGTCGCTTGTGTTTGGACAAATTTGGAAAGTTCATTGTGTGAGTAATTGTGGCACTTTCTGATTGTGACATTGAGATTTACAGATGAAATAGCAGTCAAGGCTTACATGATGATGAATTTGTATTTCCAGATCACAGCTTTCTAAAATGGTTTGTAGATCATGGAGAAAACCGAAATAGCATAAGTGGAGTCGAAATTTGAAGATGAGACGGTTGAAGAAACTTTGTGGAAGTTGTTCCAAAATGGAGAAAAAGAGACAGATATATGTTGATTTCCATTAAACATTTATCTTTA
>NC_051407.1:18685370-18685714 GCF_015228065.2 Penaeus monodon
TTTTAACCAAAATCAGAACATGAAACGACATAAATATTTTCAATTTGAAACAAACTGTGGATAACAAAATTGCTCAAGCTAAAAATTGGGATACTGTCATATATATGTTTACCGAACAAAAGCTGAATTCGAAATTCAAAATAAATACAAAAAATGAGAGTACAAGATAAATTGATAAATTACATTAACAGAACAAAAGCTTTAACAAAATATTTACTAATAATGATGATGATAACATTTGCTCATATCATTATCATCTTAAAGATAATGTTGTTAAGAAAAGTAATGAAAGTAACAACAATATTGATGAGGTTTAAGATTTGCGTACTAATTATGGTAAGAAT
>NC_051407.1:18687507-18687694 GCF_015228065.2 Penaeus monodon
CAAGTAAGATTTTTAACACTAACTTTTTCCTTAACTTTTGTATGAATTAACATAAAGAAGAAAACGCCTGATATAGACTAGAGCATTTCTCTTGTTATAAAATTTACTGGAAAACACCTTTAATGTCAATATAATCTGCTCCTTGACATTCCTTCATTCTCTGTTTTGCTTTATTTTATCTCCTTGG
>NC_051407.1:18688765-18688966 GCF_015228065.2 Penaeus monodon
AGTCATATCCTCGCACACATTTGAGAGCGCGTATAACTCAGGATAATTGAGCCAGCACACACCGGAATATGGTGGAAAAAGAAAGATAAATATTGATCAAACACTCGAAAAGAAAATTACAGATCGTGGGGGTATTACTGTTACAGCTATTCTTTGCTGTATCTTTTCTTATCATTCCGGAATTTTGGATTAGCTTGTTTT
>NC_051407.1:18689018-18689390 GCF_015228065.2 Penaeus monodon
CCTGTTTGTTCGGTTGATGTGCAGGGCCGTTTAGATTAAAAGTTTGTTTCTTTTTTCTTAAGATGTGTAATGATCCTTTATATCAGAAAACCGATTTGCAGACTCGATTGATTGTCGGTCGGACAAAGCCGAGTTCGACAGTGGCTGCATTACGTAAGCAGCAGAGAAGAATAGGCAGACGACTTCTTCAGAGAGAGAGAGTATAAGGATGTTGGGCACAGGATAGCCCAGTATGGTAATTAGCTTCTGGATTCAGTCTGGAGTCTGAATTCTGTGTGTCTAACCTCGCTTGCTGGCGACGTTTTTTATAGAAGATTACACAAAAAGAAAAGGTTTAGGATAACAAGTAACGGGAGACATATAGACTAGGCC
>NC_051407.1:18689661-18689924 GCF_015228065.2 Penaeus monodon
CGCCAGGTTAAGGACCCTTAGACTAAAAGAATAAAAACAATATATCGAGTAACGCGGCAGAGGAGCCCGGGCTTGCTTGGGTTTCTGCATCCGATGAGTGTGCATGCGGAAGCTGGTCTGTCTTGGTGTGCTTAACTAGAAATGTGTAGATACGTGAGGGTTCATAATGTTATGTATGAATTAAAACTGAATGTGTAATACGTTAACGGTGTTATATGTGTGGTATCAAGTATCAAGATGGGACTTATAATCATCTGTCTATT
>NC_051407.1:18690978-18691190 GCF_015228065.2 Penaeus monodon
CTATGATCTCTTGTCTCATCCAAGATGCAAAGACTCACCCCTAAAAGCTTTTTTCCCCGAGGCCAAGGGATGCTTCCGAAGTCTAGTATTTAAGTCTGTTTTTATCTTCCAGTTTCCACACCTATTTGTTTTATTTGTGTATCTGTTTGCTTATTTTTTTCGATTAACGGTTTTGGTGTTGATGTAAGTTAATGTTTGTTGATTTTTTTTTT
>NC_051407.1:18691631-18691817 GCF_015228065.2 Penaeus monodon
GTGAACTTATAACACGGAATGGGTTAGCGGCATCCATTTGATGGATATTTCAACTAAAATATTGTTTTTGTCTCTCATAACCCTAGAATTCCATAATATGGCTACCGCATTGTCTAAATCATGTACTCATGATAATGCCATAGACGATGAGATTGCATCCCCGAGTGTACATAAGAAGAAATGAAC
>NC_051407.1:18691858-18692283 GCF_015228065.2 Penaeus monodon
TTATTTCATCTCTACCGCGGCAGTATTTCTTTTTAAGACTGCCAAGATAAACCTCTTTACTCAGGCTGAATCCGTGAGCATTGTTTAACCAGACACTTGCAGATCCACCATTTATCATAATGCTATGCTCAAGACAAAGTATTATCTAGGTTGAGATATAAAGTTACGAGACAAATGCTGTGACTGCAAGATTACAGCTCGACTATATATATTACCAGACTATTGTGTTTCATACAATAGCGAAGGAACTGAATATACGTATACACACGCCTTTGACCAGTATGCAATCATGTATCCTGTGCCTAATGAATTTCGTGAAATGAATAGATACGAAATACTGTGTTATATTGTCGCAAGATAGCATTCTACAAGAGACGTTAGGTAATTAGTTCTTACCAAAATAGACATTTTTAGTTCTAGAGCTC
>NC_051407.1:18692308-18692397 GCF_015228065.2 Penaeus monodon
ACTTACAAACTGGTATATTCATCGTGTTATATTAGCATATATTTTCTTGTATGTAAACCATATACGCGTAATTCCAATGCCTATTAACG
>NC_051407.1:18692666-18692855 GCF_015228065.2 Penaeus monodon
TTCCCATACTCTATCGTAACCATCCCCTCATCTAGGCTTTTAAAATGACCCTTTTCTAACTCTCCAATTCTCTCTCTCAATATTTACCTTCATTACAGTTTCATTACATTCTCTCAGTTTCCATCAGTATTTTTTCCAGTAATCCATTCTCCTTTCTACCAGCAGCATTTGTTCTTTCCCTCACAATAT
>NC_051407.1:18693869-18694271 GCF_015228065.2 Penaeus monodon
GAGAAACCATGAACCCCTCCTGGAGAAATCACACATCAATGTCTTTTATCCTTCACTTCAAGACAGCTACGTTTATTAAATCCATATTTTTCATATTTTATCCATTTTTAGGGTGAGTAGGCAAGGGAGAGGTTCAGATAGAGAAATGGGGGGGGGGTGTAATTGCATAATCACCTGTGTTGGTCTCACATGCCCGCCCGTAAGTCCGTCCGCACTTGCATTTTGTAAGGCAATTTGGACTTTACTGCCGGACAAATTCGGGAATAACTTATCCAAAATGTCTGAAAATTGTGAGGTTAATTAATCATATTCCACACAGGTAATTAGGTAACCAATTATGCTTTGGACTCGCCTGTGTGTCCCTGTGTGAAGGCCTTTCACGCGCATGTACGTGTATGTAAA
>NC_051407.1:18694660-18694736 GCF_015228065.2 Penaeus monodon
ATTTTCATATTCGCGTATAAATGTATAAATGAAAACACGAACATGGGTACACATATATCACAGACATACAGACATG
>NC_051407.1:18694906-18695029 GCF_015228065.2 Penaeus monodon
GGAAAATACGTTCACACTCGCAGGCACAGATGCGCGAGTGTGAAAAGTAATTAAAAGACTGGCGAATTTTATGTATGAATTGCAATTACTGCGCGATCACGCTAATCTCTGCTAATCTGTTTT
>NC_051407.1:18696014-18696215 GCF_015228065.2 Penaeus monodon
TCTTTCTCCCTCCTCCCCTTTCTCTGTCACCCCTTTTCTTCACGATTTCCAGCCGAGCAGCGTGTTTTCGCTTCGCCGTTATGCCGCAGCAGAGACCAACTTTGAGCTTGGCCCTATTGTCGATGGGACAAAGCAAGTTAATTAACGATGAACTGTCTGTACCCAATTAATAATCGAGCCATGCCCTGTGTTCTTCGCTCT
>NC_051407.1:18696769-18697283 GCF_015228065.2 Penaeus monodon
GCAGATTGAACTATATATGAAATTCAAAACGCATTTATCTTTTATATATTTCAGAATATCAAAATTTATGTAATATTCATCATTCTGACATTTCCTCCAACATGGAATAATTTTTCATAATTTCAGCTTAACTGATAACATATATTCATCCCATTAGGAATATATTTAGGAAATTATAATCTGCGTGATTTTAAATAACCAATTAACAACAGTATGATACGATTAGCATCAAATCTCCGTATCGCAATGATGATAAAGCAAACCTTACAGACCCTTAAAAATGTATCTCTCTGGCTTCACCGTTATGAAAAAGAACAAGCAATTATAACTTTTGCGAAATCTATGTGCCGTTACAGTTTTATCTCTGCCCCGTGCGTTCAAAAGCGAAAGCGCTTGTTTGACCCGGTTATGTACTGCAAAAACGTCTCTATGGTCGAGTGTTTGTGTTTCAGTGATTTCACGAAATAGAAATGCGATGTAGAGAGAGAGAGAACAGTGGACAGACTCAAGGCAG
>NC_051407.1:18698501-18698585 GCF_015228065.2 Penaeus monodon
ACGGCCCATGCTCCCGGTTACATCATGGCATCGAATAAAAGGTCACACCACATTTGCAGTATCAACTATGACTTTCCTAACTTC
>NC_051407.1:18699157-18699221 GCF_015228065.2 Penaeus monodon
CGAGGACGTGCCTGCGGACTCTTTGCTTCACACTTCACACACGGTGACATCACTGAGACCTTCT
>NC_051407.1:18699831-18700211 GCF_015228065.2 Penaeus monodon
AACATATCCAAACTTCATTGATAATTCACGTATTTTGGAATGAGTGTTTACGAAGCTTATTTCCTATTCATTACCACGTGCTCCGTCCAGTAAGTATCATAAGAGAAAAATCAATAGAAACTCAGGGGATAATACACATCTGAAGATTGGGGGAGAGGGATAACGCAAAAGAAAAGGAAATAAATGCAAGGCATTAAAGAGTGAATGGAAGGGTGCAAGAGAAAAAGTGAGAAGTATTAAAACAGTAGAAAAAGTAAAGTGAATGATATGATAGATACGTATCTATCTGTAGTGAATTTCCTGCAGCTCATTATTGCTACTACTGCTAGTCAATCGCGTAGTCTTCCTAATATTTTTCTTTCTTCTTCCTTTCCTGGCTT
>NC_051407.1:18700656-18700995 GCF_015228065.2 Penaeus monodon
CAAAAACTATTTCTGTTTGCGACATCTTACCCAACTTTCGCAACATTCTGTAAAGCTCACTCTGTTACTGTATAATCCTCAGGAATTCAGATTGATTTCGAGGTCCGCACGAGGTTGCAATCTTGAAATCGTGCAATCATTTCTAGCATTCTGATTTCTGCGTGTTTGAATGTGGAATATGTATAAGCGCATAAGGAAATAGACAAATCTTGAAATGGTTTTGAAAATGACGGAATACGAAAGTTAAAGTGTAATGGTTGAATAGGGAAAAATCTTAATGTATATCTATCTGCCTATAGGTCTATAGGTTTACACACACACAAATAGATACATACATGC
>NC_051407.1:18701376-18701486 GCF_015228065.2 Penaeus monodon
CAATAACTGGAAAATTAAAATTAGGCATATATTCTTTAGCTACTCGACGAGCAAGAGAGAAAAACCATATTTGTCATCCGCCATATATCAAGCCAGCGCATCAGAATCTC
>NC_051407.1:18701615-18701921 GCF_015228065.2 Penaeus monodon
TGGAACTCTTGGAGAAACGGGAGGTCGATGGATGAGAAGGAAAAAGAGGAAAGAGGATGTTTTCGAGTAAGGGAAACAGAGAAGGAATTTAGGAGGGGGTTGGGGGGGGGCTAGGAGACAATATGCGCCGCCTGGTAAACAAAGGAATGCAAGCGGCCGTACGCGGAAACCAACTCAAAGGCAGGATCTCATAGGTGCGGTTTATTCACAACACTTTCGCCAACGCAGAACGAAAGCAAAGTCACCCAAAACCAACCAAAGTCAAGAAGATGAAAATATAAATAAAAACGAAAAGCAAAGTCCCAC
>NC_051407.1:18702278-18702474 GCF_015228065.2 Penaeus monodon
GTCGAAGTATCTCTCCGACTGAAGCAGAAATGGTCTTGTCAGCACCATCTCGCTGTCAGAGCAGACATTTCACGCGCGTGTGTGTGCTTTACATTTGCTTATGGATGCGTTTGCTTAAATATGGATTTCGAATTTCCTGCTTCCCCCTGGGCTGTGGGGATGAGGGAGGAAAGGCTAATTGCATTTTTCATTTGCT
>NC_051407.1:18704155-18704289 GCF_015228065.2 Penaeus monodon
TCATTTATCTATTTATCTTTCCTTTGATGCACTCATTGCACAGGCTTTTTCCTAGCAATTATTTCTTAGTGCGGGTCTGCTTAATAAAATCTCTGGGGAGCCAGCGGAACTTAATTGTATTTATACAGCTGGAT
>NC_051407.1:18704483-18704746 GCF_015228065.2 Penaeus monodon
GCTAATAACCACTTATACAAACCCTTTCCCTGTATCACACACACAAACCCACTTATCAAATAGCACGTTACTGAGAGACCAAACCCCCCCCTCCCCTCTCCTCAGGGTGATTTCACAAACCGAGGCAACTAAACTCCCAGCGTTCACGGTATGGGCGCTGCCACCGAACCCGGAAAATGAAAACTCTCTAACTTTTGACTTTCATCTTACGAGAGTTAGGATATTAGGGAGACGGTCGGAACACGTGGAGAGGTGGAATTTGT
>NC_051407.1:18705134-18705699 GCF_015228065.2 Penaeus monodon
TTGCAATCAATGTGTTTTTATCTAATATTTGTATATCAGATTGTCATAATATTGCTTTAGCCATAATCTTTATAATAACATTTTCATAACGGCACTGTCTTCAGTATTCAGACTAAAGACTAATGCGGACTTTATCAATGCCATCTGCACTAGCACTACGCAAAGCCCTCCGTCCATCTCAGGGGATGAGGATTTCAGTCCGGGAGTGGCAGAAAAGACTACCTCTGGAGTGGCAGAAAAGACTACCTCTGGAGTGGCAGAAAAGGCTACCTCTGGAGTGGCAGAAAAGACTACCTCTGGAGTGGCAGAAAAGGCTACCTCTGGAGTGGCAGAAAAGGCTACCTGTAGAGTGGCAGAAAAGGCTACCTGTGGAGTGGCAGAAAAGGCTACCTCTGGAGTGGCAGAAAAGGCTACCTCTGGAGTGGCAGAAAAGGCTACCTGTGGAGTGGCAGTCCCTTGTGCACCCGAGTGGAGTGGTGGGCAGGAGTGCTGATTCTGTTAGCTCTCGTGGTGGCCAGTTTGTCCATTCTAGAGTTCTCCGCTGTCTTGACTCCGTAGCACTACC
>NC_051407.1:18706221-18706473 GCF_015228065.2 Penaeus monodon
CCACTCGTATCAATGTCACTATCACCACAGCGTATCGCCTCAACTTTCATGCGCCATTCCATATCGCAACATTTCCCAGGATATTTTCTCCTCACCAGCCTTACCTCGCTTATTTCCCCGGATAATAACAACTATCACCAGGTTGTGTTCCGGGAGAGTGAACTGAAGCTACAATGCCCGGTGAGGAGGCGATAGTAACCTTATTTAGTGTCTCTATTGTGCTGGCGAGATCGAGAGCGATAATTGCGGAAG
>NC_051407.1:18706727-18706813 GCF_015228065.2 Penaeus monodon
CAGGTATACAATGTGTTTCCATTTATGCAATGTAAACATTACAGTGCCATCATTAATCTGTTTTTCGAACTGTCTCCTCTCCCTCT
>NC_051407.1:18707056-18707409 GCF_015228065.2 Penaeus monodon
CTTTTCCAAATTCTTTCTATTTCCCCCCATTCTCTCCTCGTTTTCCCCCCTCTTCATTTCCCCTCCTCCCCTGCCTTTTAATTTGTCTCCTTCGTCTCATCGTCTTCCAAGATGGGATTGTCGAGATGAAATGACGGTAAGGTCCTTGCAAGACATTCATATTGCGAGGAAGAAAATATCCTTGGCTCATTGAGATAGTCCTCGTGAAGATGAAAACTAACCGCAGTCTTTCTTTTTTTGTAACTTCTTCGAAATTTGAAAGTAAATGTGAGGTTGCTTCAAGATCCGGAATCTTGATATTGCTGTCGGGAAATGGATGTTTAAGTTTTCAAGTTTTTTTTATTATTATCTCG
>NC_051407.1:18707674-18708256 GCF_015228065.2 Penaeus monodon
AAAGGGCGAATCTCATCTAGCGTAATTTCAGCATGTGTTCTTTATCCTTCCTTTTTCTCCTTGGAAACACATTTTCCATTTGATTCTTGCAACCTTTCTCAAGATACAATATAGAATTTTCTTCTTTTCTATCCCTTTATACATGTGGGTGTCGTCCCCACCGACGCCAGACCTGTGCGCGTTTCCCAATCTCCCGAGATGCAGTAAGTCAAGAGGACACAATAAGACTTTCTTCGGCCTCCACGCCTAGCTTCTTGCGGTTAGGAGAACTCATTGCGCCGTTCACTATGAGATGTCGGATTTTTTCTTTTTTGCTCTCCTCTTATTCACGGTGATTTTCCTGCTGAAGTTCTGTCTCCAAGAGGTACCCTTTGCTTGTTAGGAAGGGCCTTCGACGTCGCTCGAGGTGGCAGGGGTGTGGGGTAGCTGTGGGAGATGCAGGGACGTCTCCCTCCAGTTCCTAAATACTTTGTTTTCAATTTTCTTCATATCTTAATCATTCTGAACCTCTAACCCCCATCCTCTGGCCTTCCTTACCTCCCTCGGGGACTCCTTTCCCCCCTTGGTCTGCCCCCCTCAAAA
>NC_051407.1:18708368-18708733 GCF_015228065.2 Penaeus monodon
TTCATTATCCTTCATTACCCCCCTCCCCCTCCGCCCACCGAGTCCCGAAGCCACGCGAACAAAAGGGCGCCGCGCATCCGAGCAGACAGCGAGCGCCGGCGTCCCTTTGGCCTCCCCTTGTTGTTCGGTCCTCTCCATGGCGACGCCGCGGCTGCGTTCCGGGCTGACGAAGGCGACCCGGCCACGAGGAGAAGAGAGCTGCGGCGGGAGGAGAGCGGGTAATGAGGAGCGTGGGATGAAGTTGGCTGTGTGATGACGGTAGAAATGCGCTTTTCTTGCGAGGCATTTGCGAGTGGCTCTCACTGTCCTCACGGAGCTTTTAAATATTACTTTTTATGTCTCTATTTCTATATATTCGTTTACAC
>NC_051407.1:18709287-18709684 GCF_015228065.2 Penaeus monodon
TGCCTCAATCAATGTAAATTTTGCGTTAACACAGTGCCAAGTGATGTAGCAGCAGTTCACGGGAGGCGCAGCAGTTGCACCTTTCCTACGAGCGCTGTATGAGTCCAGGTGGCCAATGTATCCCCTCGACACTTCAATCGCCTCTCAGAGGAGGCAACGTGAACCCTAAGCCGTGCGGAGGGAAGGCGCGTAGTTCTAAGATAGGCATAACTAGAACGGAAACAGGTTTGCATAGTGTAAACGGGGTAAGTGAAATCAGTGCAATAGCGGGAATCAGGTTAATGGTAGGGGGAGAGGGAATAAAACTGTTGAGAGATATAAACAGTGGTTTTAACAACGTGGGGTACAGTTTATAGGCAAGGAACACTGGGATACACGAAATTAAAGGCAGCGGAAC
>NC_051407.1:18709789-18710207 GCF_015228065.2 Penaeus monodon
AGTATTTTCAGACAAGTGTACGCGTATGACCTCATATACAATAGGCTTAGTTTGTATAAATAAACAGATGCATAATTTTGTGGAAATCAGAAGAGTATTGGATTCCCTTCAGTGTCAAATTCTAGTATTTGAACATAATGTTGAGGACTGCTGGATAATAACTGATCAATCTAAAATATGTAAGTTGTATTATCAACTTTTTTGAAAGATTTGATCGCATCTACGTATCAGTTAATATAGATGTGAATGAAATTGCCTGACCCTCTTACTTCGAACTCATAGAAATGTAAAAGCTGAATGAATGTTTAAAAATGGGGAAAAAGGATTTTACACAAAAGTTATGAAAGTTTGATATATATGTATATTGCGACTAGAATTATGTATGACCTGAACAGGGCTTCTTAAGGAGAAAATTTGC
>NC_051407.1:18710462-18710774 GCF_015228065.2 Penaeus monodon
TAGACATAAAGGAGAGCCTCAAAATTAAATAATATATGTCTTGTGTAACCTCCACTGTAAATTATATATAAACAATTAAGTTGAAATATGAATTTATAGTCTAAAAAAACTGTCGTAAGAAAGCTACTTTATACAAGACACACAACATTATAAATTCTCTTTTTCTATTGTTAGTATTTTTTCCTACGATTTTGTCAGGTATATTCCAAAGACGGTAGGATACGGGAAGTAGGTAAGAGAAGAATTTTTAACATATCAAAATCACAGGGAAATGATACGGAGAGATATACAAACAGATATAATCAAACAAAC
>NC_051407.1:18711274-18711344 GCF_015228065.2 Penaeus monodon
ATGATGATGATGACATAAGCATAGAGACAATAAAAGGTGCTGGAGATTTTGGCCATCAGCCTGATTATTT
>NC_051407.1:18711379-18711443 GCF_015228065.2 Penaeus monodon
TTATTAAATAATTTCTGGGTGAAAAACGATCGTGTTGGAAAATGCTTTGATATCTTAGGCTCAC
>NC_051407.1:18711752-18711896 GCF_015228065.2 Penaeus monodon
GGTCTTTCATTATTTTTTTACACGAATTCTTGAAACGTCATCACATTCTTGCCGTTCTGATTATATATCGCACTTCAGGAGACTTCAGAAATAACTCTTCATTATGATTTCATATTTATCCTATAGATTCAGTAACCCCCCCCC
>NC_051407.1:18712602-18712739 GCF_015228065.2 Penaeus monodon
TTCTTGTGAAGAGGAATTATCAATCACAATTATGCTACCATATGTAAAAGAAAAAAAAAATGCAAATTATTAAAATGTTATAGTTTAGAGAATTATTTCGAAAAAAATAAAAAACACAGATAAATACGAAAAAAAAT
>NC_051407.1:18712803-18713045 GCF_015228065.2 Penaeus monodon
AACACTTGCATTTAGGTAAAGAAGCAAGGTATGCGGGTAATAGGAAAATTGCATTTATCCTTACCTTTAAAGCAAAGGGAAAATATACATTGCTTTAAGAACAATGTAATGTGATAATGCAGGGAATTACACTGTGGAGGGAAGCCTTTTGAGACAGACAATGATATCAAAGAGAGTGTAGCTTAATTCCTCAGAGAAGGAATATTATACGAACCTGGCTTTTTAGATTAGCTGGCTTAGAA
>NC_051407.1:18713127-18713432 GCF_015228065.2 Penaeus monodon
ATCAACATATCAGACCAATGTGATTGAATTCATAATCAAACAAAAGGAAAGAAAAGAAATTAAGAAGTAAATGGCCAGGTATAACCAGGTATCAGTAAGAAATATATATAAGATGCCAGATTATTGGAATACGAGTCAAAAAAAAAGAAAAAGAAAAAGGACGATGCATTTAGTATTGACGAACCCGCCCCCCCCCCCTTCCGGTTCTAAAGCAGAATAACTGATAAATAAACAGATAAAATATGAGAGGGAGAATGAAGAATAGTTGGTAATAGATGAGATACTAGATTATTGGAATACGAGTC
>NC_051407.1:18713553-18713778 GCF_015228065.2 Penaeus monodon
TACCTCATATACATATATACTCATAATACGATACACTCATACATCTATTTACTTTTTCACGAATTCTTTTATCAGCCTTTCCTAGCATTTCACTCTCAGTACGAGACAGCAATACGGGCAGGGACGCAAAGGGATTACGCGTCCCAGAGCTTACGCCGCGTTTGAGGTACCTTTTAGTACTGGGAGGTTTTTCTTTTCCATTCAAAAACGGTCTCTTTATTCACT
>NC_051407.1:18714146-18714267 GCF_015228065.2 Penaeus monodon
TTTTTTTTTCTTTCTCTATAGCTGTGATAAAATAACCGTTACTTTTTCTATACTTGTTTTCGGTCTTTTTATTTTTCTCTTTTGCTAAGTAATTATACTAAAATGTTTAATTTTTTTCTAC
>NC_051407.1:18714295-18714428 GCF_015228065.2 Penaeus monodon
GCACGTCTCAAGACAGGATGTGCATGTCGCAAGCCTTCCAAGGGACAGGAGATTCAATTTCACGACGCTGTATTAAACCAGGCCAAAATACTTTAAAGATCAGGTCATATGTGCCTTGGAAAAGAGGACGAAG
>NC_051407.1:18715196-18715261 GCF_015228065.2 Penaeus monodon
ATTTTTCCCCCTTTTTTTCCCCCCCCTTTTTTTTCCCCCCCCCTTTTTTCCCCCCCCCCCCCCCC
>NC_051407.1:18715281-18715400 GCF_015228065.2 Penaeus monodon
GGGGGGGGGTTTTTTTGGGGGGGGGGTTTTTTTTTTAAAAATTTTAAATTTTTTTTTCCCCAAAAAAAAAACCCCCTTTCCCCCCCCCAAAAAAACCCCCCCCCCCAAAAAAAAAAAAA
>NC_051407.1:18716226-18716304 GCF_015228065.2 Penaeus monodon
CCCCCCCCCCTTTTTTTTAAAAATTTTTGTTTTTTTTTCCCCCGGGGGGGGAAAAAATTTTTTTTTTGGGGGGCCCCC
>NC_051407.1:18716823-18716983 GCF_015228065.2 Penaeus monodon
AAAAACCCCCAAAAAAAAAAAAAAAACCCCCCCCCCTTTTTCCCCCCTTATTTTTTCTTTTTCCCCCCAAAAAAAAAAAAAACCCTCCCCTTCCCCCCCCTTTTTTTCCCCCCCCCCCTTTCCCCCCTTTTTCCCCAATTCCCCCTTTTTTTTTAAAAAA
>NC_051407.1:18717143-18717241 GCF_015228065.2 Penaeus monodon
CCCCCCCCAAAATTTTCCCTCCGCCCCCCCTTTTTTTAAAAAAAAATTTTCCCCCCCCCTTTTTTCTTTTTTAAAAAAAAGGTTTTTTTTCCCCCCCC
>NC_051407.1:18717525-18717643 GCF_015228065.2 Penaeus monodon
TTTTTTTTTAAAAAGGGTTTTTTTTAAAAAAAAAAAAAGGGTATTTTAATGGGGAAAAAAAAAAAAACCCCCCCCAAAAAAAAATTTTTTTCCCAAAAAGGGAAAAAAAACCCCCCCC
>NC_051407.1:18717750-18717889 GCF_015228065.2 Penaeus monodon
CCCCTTTTTTAAAAAATTTTTGGGGAAAATTTAAAGTTTTTTGGTAGGGGGTTTTTTTTTTTTTAAAAAAAATTTTTAAGGGGTTTTAAAATTTAAAGGTTTTTTCCAAAAAAAAAAAATTTTTTTTTTGGGGGGGGGG
>NC_051407.1:18718077-18718214 GCF_015228065.2 Penaeus monodon
AAAAAAAAATTTCCTTTTTTCCCCCTTTTTTTAAAAAAAAAAAACCCCAAATTTTTTAAAATTTCCAAAACTGGAAAAAACCCCCAAAAAAAAGGGGGGGAAAAAAGGGGCCCCCTTTTTAAAAAAGGGGGGGGGGG
>NC_051407.1:18718238-18718318 GCF_015228065.2 Penaeus monodon
TTTTTGGGGTTTTTTTGGGGGGGGGGCCCCGGGGGGCCCCCCGGGGGGGGGGAAAAAAGGGGGGGGTTTTTTTAAAGGGG
>NC_051407.1:18718354-18718421 GCF_015228065.2 Penaeus monodon
CCGGTTTTTTTCCTCCTTTTCTCCCCTTTTCCCCCTTTTTTTTTCTATCTCATTTTCTCTCTTTCCA
>NC_051407.1:18718493-18718823 GCF_015228065.2 Penaeus monodon
ATTACCTATATACCTCTCTTCTCCGCTCTCTTTCTCTCTTTCATTCTCCATCTTTCTTTTCCTCCATTCGTCTCTCTGTCTATTTACACATCCATATTTCCCTTCACCATATCCATCTCTTTCTCCATCGTCGTCCATTATCCATCTCTTCTTCTCACATCTACCTTCCTCCCTTCTTCGCTCGGGTAAATTTTCACATGGGGCATCATTTTGGCTTATAATCTTTCTCAAATGCTTCTGGGAAAGTCTCCGCATTTCTTTGGATCAATTGAGGTTGTTCAGCGCAAGTTTTGCAAATACACGAAATCTGCACAATTTTCTGTGGCTTAC
>NC_051407.1:18720692-18722200 GCF_015228065.2 Penaeus monodon
ACACAACAGCATTGAGGTAAGAACACTGATCTCCACTCAGGTAAGAGAATCAGATAAAACTCGAGAATATTTGTGAAAAAGAGAAAGAGGGAATAAGTAAACTGTCAGAGAATAAAGAATACAGGCAGAGAAAGAGAGCAACAGGGACAGGCAGACATACCGACATACGATAGACACACGCACACACAAACAGTCGGATAAACCTAAGCAAAGAGACAAGAATGATAAAAGATGAAAGACAAACAGAGCGAAAGCGACACAGAGAAAGAAAGAAAGAAAGAAAGATGTTTCAGCTATTCCATTTACAAACGTCTGTTACATGAACTCGGAAAACGGGAGTTTATTGGTGTACGTAATAAAAACATTCTCGCCAAACATCCGAAGCACGATTTTTTTTTCTGCGAATTATAACGAATTTCGTCGGCTGCTTGAATAGAATGTGATTTTCGACACGTAACATATTGGTCTTCATCCCGCTGCCAATTTTCTCTTCTATTCAAGCGTGTTCGAAAAAAAAAGTTATAAAGTCCAAAACAGCTGCAAACAAATCACCGTTTTTTATTTGTTTACTCTTTTTTTTATTATCACTTTGATCTACAGCTGCTATACTTCAAACTATCAGAGTTTCTAGTAGTGTCAAAAAAATATATATATTCCGCATTATCGTCAACAAAAACTGAATGTTTTACTTCCTCCTTTATGTAATTTATTCACTGAGTATACAATGGGAAAGCATAGGGTTTGGTTGTAATCAGTTATGCCTAAGCTTTCTGCCTGACAAAGGAAATTAGGACAAGGGAGACACAGGGGCAGGAAGGGTGGGGGTCCAGTTGGGGGGAGGGGGGCAGGAGGTAGGAGGAGACGATGGGTGGCAGGTAGGTATTGATAGGAGGCCCTAGTAATAGGAGAGATGGAGTGCGATGGAGAGAGTTGCGTTAAAGGGAAAGGGATGGAGAAAGGGTAGGAGGAAAAGGGAGGAAGGGAGAGAAGGGTGTATGAAGAGTCTTGTAAGAAAGCGAGAGGGAACAAAGGTAGATAGATAGATAATATTGCGAGGAAGAGAGACCAGACTCCTATCAAGAGAAAGCTCCAAAACCATAACAAAGACTTTTAAGGAACAGCTCACACTCACTTAAAGGTCAAATGTCGCTCTATCACCGACCATCTTTATAATTTACGTTAACTAGGCACTCGCGCGAGTACGGTTGTCATTCAGAGAGCCACTAAGAATCACTCTCACAAATTGCATCGGCGATGGAGGCCAGACTCACCTATTCACACTTTCTTCCCTTCCCCAAGTTTATTTTCTTGGTGATGTAATGAGGAAAGGAATGAATCTTATCTCACTGGTGAATTCCGATGGATATATATTTGAAGAAGAAAAAAAGTGTTTTACAAAACCAAATCGAGTGTGTGGATCATCGATTTTTCCCGGATACGAGTTCGGTAGCATGTTCATGCTGGGCATGTTCATGATGGTTATACATGTCTGCATGCACGTACGCACG
>NC_051407.1:18722352-18722579 GCF_015228065.2 Penaeus monodon
AACATACAGAAACACACGTATCCTCCAAAATACACAATCAAATGTATCCCTACTATACAGTACAATAGTTCTGTTACGTATGTATGTAAATTTGATGCTGCCATGATGCTGCACATTTCCGTTCGGATATTCCAGTGCATGAACAAGTCATGTTATTATGACCCATTAGCTGCACCGCCCTGTTTGCACAAGTCCCAGCGTCGAAACACAGTGTTGGGCATCAGACG
>NC_051407.1:18723210-18723373 GCF_015228065.2 Penaeus monodon
TCATTCCTTTTCTCCTGAAAGTAGTCTCCTCCAGACCATACCCGGGTTACACAAGGGCGTAAGCGGGGGTGGGAGACACTCGCTCTCTCCCGTTAATTAGACTGCTTCGTCATCGCGAGGGGAGTTCGGAGCAGCATTCCGTTGAGAATCGCACATGTATATT
>NC_051407.1:18723695-18724080 GCF_015228065.2 Penaeus monodon
ACCGACTGAGCTTATAAAAGTGAAAAATTATTACCCCACTTTCAAGAAACAGTAAAAAGGTCGATCGACCTATGAAGACAAAGGTACTACGGCAATCACGAGATCTCACTGTCAATTGCCATGCTAATAGATGTCCTGATTGCATGGACAATTATCGTTCCTAACCACTTCATTGATTATCACTTTGCATAAACAATTCGACCAGGATTTATCTGCTCCATTAGTCCTAATTGCTGTGCTTGGCGATTCCATGATTTTTTTCTTTATTGTGACTGAGTGCTTGTTGTGCAGTTAGGTCATGGGAACGTAATGATTTTGCACAACGATATTGACTGGTTATGCATGATGAAAGGTTCTAAAGAGGAGGGTTATGAGATAAACTGAA
>NC_051407.1:18724380-18724661 GCF_015228065.2 Penaeus monodon
GGAGGGAAGTAACAAAGTGAACAAGAGAGAGAGAGAAGGGAACGGAAGAAAGAACAAGAGACTGTCTGAAAGCGTAGCCCTTGCCATGGGCCAGAAACCCATCTGGACGAATCAACAGAAAATAAAGCCTGTGTTTTTAGAGAGTGAATTCTGTAGGCGAGCCAATAGCCAGAACCTCGCCTGAACTTTTTCCTCGAGTCTTAATATTGTTAGATTAAATACCCTAGATTTTTTTTTTCTAGCGGGATAGATCTGTGAAGTTTGATAAAGTGTCGAAGGAA
>NC_051407.1:18725035-18725270 GCF_015228065.2 Penaeus monodon
GCATGTACTGGTTCGCCCGTATTTGCATTATCATAATAAGAATAGATTCACATTTCTACACAGACAAAGCTATACTCTATCTCAAACACAAAAGTAAATTCCAACCGTCTCCTTCATAATTCCCTCTGGCCTTAAAAAAAAGTCATGTTTTACCAGCTTGATCTTGCTTTGATGCCTCACCTGATGTTTACTTCAATCATAGAGACACATGATGCAATGCTCTGCGACTGTATGA
>NC_051407.1:18725371-18725491 GCF_015228065.2 Penaeus monodon
TTTATATAATCTGACCATATGTTTTGATGTACATTAGCTAATGTACATCACGACGATTATCCAAAAGTTCGGATTTTTAAGACTACGCTTATCATTAGCACTTTGATATTATTATCATGA
>NC_051407.1:18725567-18725831 GCF_015228065.2 Penaeus monodon
GTTTTCGTTATTTCACATTTTCTGTGAGACTAATTATATAACAAAACAGTATGCAATAGCTAATTATAAACACGTCAAACCAATCTAATCACAATGAGGTCTAAGAATATCGAGTCGGTAAGGGAGGAGATCGTGTTTATGTGTCGAAGTATTTTGGTCGCCAAGTGTCCTTGTGTCTATTGGTCTTTGCTTATAAGTATCTTCAGTTCTTTGTGTGTCTGTGTCCCTTTGTTACTGCGTGTGTTTGTCTCTTTGTGTCTATGC
>NC_051407.1:18725991-18726285 GCF_015228065.2 Penaeus monodon
TTGTACTGAAAAGCTTGACGCCGGATCTGTGAAATCAGGTTAACAAAGCTTACTGTGGGAATCAGGTCGTGATTGTAAACAGGATGAGCACACAGACGCGCACGCCTTGTTTGTCTCACTCAGGTAGTTCAGCATAAGTCCGTTTCTTGGTGTTTGCACAGACATATATGCATATATTTGTATAGATAACTCATTCAGTGAAAAGAAAAAGAAAAATGATACATTAGATTAGAAATTGTAGCAATAAAGATGGAACAAATTTAGAGTCATCAGTACATAAAAGCAATTCATTCA
>NC_051407.1:18727495-18727747 GCF_015228065.2 Penaeus monodon
GTCTGGCTGGCTGTTTGATGCAATTGTGCAATGTTTCTTTATAGCAAATACATTTCAGCAAGAGAGAAAACAGCTAACTTCTTTCCTCCAGGACAAAGAGGCAAATTACGTGTTCAAACCTACACAGGGTAAAAGTGTTCTGAGCTACAAGGTATGTGGACTCTCCTCCGCTGAACAAATAAATATATAAACAACCTCACCAGTAACAGTTTCTTGGTCTGCTCTTTGATATGAACCTCCGATGGGACGCTA
>NC_051407.1:18728176-18728563 GCF_015228065.2 Penaeus monodon
CTCTATAAACGCATATAAACTGACCACCAATACCGCGCACCTCCATTCAAAATTAATTTACATAAATGTTTTTTTTTCACGTCAGCCGACTTTTGGGAGGATATTCCATTTAGTCTTGGATTAAGAAAGTTTCCTCTGTAGATCTCCCCCCCCCCCTTACCTCCCTTACTTATAAATACTACATGCCCCCCCCCCTCTGGTCCCTAGTGTGGAGGGATATAAAAGGAAGGTAGAATAAAGTGGACTTATGCAAGTCGTCTTTTATTTTTTTTTACACTTTTTCATCATTGAAATTCACTTAACTGTATCCTATGTTTGCTCTTGCACCGCGTCTAATTTACTTTAATGTGGCTACATGGACCATATGGAATTGTAAGTGGCTTTTGC
>NC_051407.1:18728804-18729059 GCF_015228065.2 Penaeus monodon
AACGAGATTCCTCGTTCGTAAGAACGAGTATCTGTACGCTTTTTTTCGTGGTTCCACGTCCCTGTTCGTAGCAGATGAAGATAGCACATGGCTCCGTGATGACAGCAGCATCAGTTACACGCCGAGTAATTTGGCAGATCTCGAAGTGTGGGCGAAATCAATACTGATTAGTACTTACAGCGGGCAGGTGTTGGCCGCAGCTGCCCGCTCACCCATCATGCATACTTTATTTCAGTTCAGGATACGGGTCAATGT
>NC_051407.1:18729803-18730017 GCF_015228065.2 Penaeus monodon
TATCCCTTTCAACTTCTACTTTAAAAACATACAAACAAATAAATCAATGGAAAAATACAGCATTAACACTAAGTCGTCAACTTATTTTCACTAAAATTAAACATACGAAAAAGGACAAGAAAAGACATACTTAAAAAATAAATGAATGAATAAATAAAAAGGAAAAATATAAATGAAATATTTTAAAAATCGAAAATTCGTCATATGGAAGAGG
>NC_051407.1:18730199-18730355 GCF_015228065.2 Penaeus monodon
TCTTGCGAACTTAGTAGTCTTGAAAGGAGCATCGTGGCTGATTGGGAATCTTGGTCTGATGAAGGAAGGAGATTCATGGAGATAAGGGGACATCCGTAACCTTGGAGGGAGGGGGGGGGGTACGTTTTCTTCCATTCTTGAAGAGTAAGAAGAGGG
>NC_051407.1:18733659-18734049 GCF_015228065.2 Penaeus monodon
ATAGTTGTTTTACTTGAGGTCGATTGCCGTTACAGAAAATGTGTGAAGAATGTGAGGGGTTACTTAACAATTGCAGTTTAATCGTATCCTTACTTAGTCCCTACAAACAGTTACCTATATTTAACTTATGTGAATAAAAAAAAATCTTTGTTTTAAGCATTTGTCTCTTCGTTTAGGTTTCATTCTTTTTAATTGCTTGATGATTTTCGTTTCAATTTCCATCCTGCAACAATTCCTTTCTAAAACGAATAAGAAAAGTACAGGTATTTTTTCATATCCTTTACTTTCCTAGATTTGCATTTCGAGTATTTTAGAAACAGATGAAAACACGTTGACATTCAGACTACCATTCACGCTTAGAGATACTGTGGCAGTGACATCTATTCAAAA
>NC_051407.1:18734078-18734167 GCF_015228065.2 Penaeus monodon
TCTGTCATATTATCGTTAACTTACTCAGAGCGAAACAATTAATAATTTCTGAAAGCTAAACTGAATTATTCTTAATCGAATATCATCGA
>NC_051407.1:18734404-18734531 GCF_015228065.2 Penaeus monodon
TTGTACATATTACCTTTTTGCTAAGTTTTGATTCATAAAAAATCATAAGGATAATTAATTAGAGAAGTTATCAATGTTATCCCCTGAATAGCACCATACCTTCTCCCTCTTTCCTCTTCCATTTTCC
>NC_051407.1:18737089-18738021 GCF_015228065.2 Penaeus monodon
AACATACACCGAATTATAATTATCTGCATCCGCCACCTCTCCTCTAATGATGTTTTTTCCGCCTTTCCTCAGGTCTGTATTTGCCTGTGGTGACATTCCTTCCTGAGTTCGCAATGGTAAGTCGATCCTTCCTTTCAGCTGCAGCCGGTGTCTTCCTTTGCGATGTTCCTTGAAGACCCCTGTTTGCTCTTTGCTCATAGCTTCGAGGAGGAATCTTCAACTTTGTGAAGGAAGAACTTGGATATCGCTGCGTGGAAAAAGCTTGTTGCGATGCGTGATTTTTCCCTCTTGTTTTGTGGGATTGTGAGATCTTTTAAAAAGGGTTTCGAGCCGTTATAAGGCATCGTGGCCTGTTTTAAGGAATCGTAGGCTGAAAGTCGTGAGCTATTATATGGGATCGTGGAACGTATATAGGGATCATGAGATATTTTAAAGGGACATAAGCTTTTTTAAGGTGTTCATTTAACATTTTCTTGAAAAAAAAATCTTGCTTTTCTGAACATAGGCAATTTAGAAAATTATGATAAGAACCACCTATACTAAATCTGAAGCCGATTTATGAAAAAGTAAAGCAGAAAGTTATAGCATCATTATAGCATCGCGTTTGTATACATCTACTTTTTTATGAAAAAGGTATATTGAAAGATGTAACAAGAGTTCCAAGAAAATCCCGTTTGCTCATCTCTCAATTTACATATTATGCGTATATACATATTTTTTTCCTATTATTGAAAAAATAGCGGCTGAAATATTCTGCAGAAAATGGTAAGGCTAAAGATGGCCTAAGAGTTTCAAAAACCCTCTTTTGGTCTCATCTTTCAGTCAATCTTCTTATATGTAAAGTGCTCCTTTCTCCCTTTCTATCACACTAGTATGTTCTCATACATCCCGTTACTCATTCATCAAGACCCACGGACCACTACTTCCCCCTC
>NC_051407.1:18738068-18738381 GCF_015228065.2 Penaeus monodon
TCTTCCTGCCCGCTTCTTCCTCAAAGCACAAGCACTATATCGTCATTACAGCGCCCACGTCACTCGCTGTCTCTCAAGCTAGCGACGCCCGCGCCCTGCCCGCCTTAAAGGCATCTTTTCTCTTGTGTGCGTAATCTAACACTTTTCGAATTCGAGATTGCAGCGGTGCGGTCGCCATGGCAACGCGGAGGAAACATTTGCAGAGGCAGACCCGGCGCGTGGAGCTTCGAATAACTTTAAGAAGCAGGAAACATTTTACCTGTTCAGAAATTGGGACGCGGATCTGATTCTGCTGCTGGATTCTTATGCGCTG
>NC_051407.1:18739145-18739363 GCF_015228065.2 Penaeus monodon
AGACATGGAGCAACTGACAAAAACAGACACGGAAACTCTCTCAAAGGCCACAGTTTGAATCTAATTATCAAAGCTAAATGACTTAGATCCCCCCCCCCCCCGCCCCTAGATTTTTTCCATTTCCCTCAAGTCGATATCTTCCATCAAACTAATCATCCTCATAACTTTAGTTCTCATTCACTTCAAAGTCAAGGCATCTCCTTTCAAGATTGTGAACA
>NC_051407.1:18739642-18739732 GCF_015228065.2 Penaeus monodon
CATCTTACACCCTTCTATCGTATGGTCTGAAGAGGTTTCCAAAAGGTTTCTCTTAGATGAGGTAAGGCTGTGTGGGGAGGGGTATTAGGT
>NC_051407.1:18739848-18739913 GCF_015228065.2 Penaeus monodon
TTGTCCTCGTCTCTCCTCGGTCTTGCTTCAATTAGAGAGAAAGATTAAAACTGATTTGCTTCCCG
>NC_051407.1:18739950-18740158 GCF_015228065.2 Penaeus monodon
GGTGTTGTTGTTAGTGTCTCTCACTTTGTCTCATTCTGATCAGCTGTTTGCTATAAAAGGTTCCTTTTATTAAAGGTATTTGGCGGAATTGACTAATCAGGAAGAGGAGAGTGTGACACTTTTCGAAAAGGATTGAATGTGAATGATTAATCTTTTGCATTTTCTTTTGAAATTTTCGATTCTCAGTTATACCCTTCATTAGTATTTA
>NC_051407.1:18742180-18743173 GCF_015228065.2 Penaeus monodon
CTTGGCGACAAATTATCACCATCAAGTAATTACTCGGAACAGATCAGTGCCTCTCCCTCCGGCCCCGGGGATGTCGAGCCTAAGTTTGATATTACTTCGCCAGGTCTCAATTTAAAGTTTCTCGCTTAGGAAATGACACACTCGCGCTCCGCCTCTGTGCCGCGGCGATGCTTGGCACCTCGGCCTGGGCTGTGGGCCTCGCAGCTGCCTCCGAGGGTAATTGTTTAGTGGGAGGAGGGGGCGATGGGGAGGTGCGAGGGGGTGGGAGAGAGAAGGCAGTGGGAGTGAGAGGGAGATGGGTAAGGGAGGGAGGATATGAGAGGGAGGTGGGTGATGGATGGAGGGGGGAGGAGGTAGAAGGAGGTGGGAGTGAGAGGGAGGTGGGTGATGGAGGGAGGGGGGAGGAGGTAGAAGGGGGTGAGAGTGAGAGGGAGGTGGGTGAGGGAGGGAGTGAGAGGGAGGTGAAGGTGGGTAGGGGTGAAGGAGGGAGTGGGAGGGAGGTGAGAGTGGGTGGGAGTGAGAGGGAAGAAGTTGATGGTGTGAGTGAGAGGCTGGACGAGGAAGTAGGTGAGAAAAGTGGATGGGGAAGTGAGAGTGATGGAAGAGGGTGGGAGGTAGGAAAGGGAGAGAGTGGAGGGGGAGTGGGAAAGGATGGGGGAAGGGGGAAGGGGGGAGTGAGAAGGAGCTGGGAGAGGGAAAAAGTAGAGGATAGGATTGAGGGTGTAGAAAGAGGTGTGAGAGGAAGGGGGGGGGGGGGAGTGAAGAGGAAGGGGAAAAGGAGATTGCGAAAAACGCCAGGAAGTGGGAGAGAAAATTAAGGGAGGGAGGTGGCAGAGAGGGTGGAAAAGGGAGGAGGAGAGCGTCAAGAAAAGAGGGAGGGAGGTGAGAGAGTGTCAGATAAAAAGGGAGAGGGAGAAGAGAAAGAGGGTGAAAGAGGGAGGGAAAATAAGAGAGAAGATGGATAGGGAAGTGGCATAGGGGGGAAAAATATTA
>NC_051407.1:18743665-18744322 GCF_015228065.2 Penaeus monodon
ACACCAATTTTATTTTAGACTTCTCTGAACAATCTTCCTTTTTTCTCCTTTTTTCCTTCCTCCTTCCTCTTCATCGGCCATCCTCCCCATTCCCCCCCCTCTCTCTCAGCTTCTCCCTTCCTTCTTCCATCTCTCTCTATACCCCCACCCTTCCCCATTTCCTTCTTCCTATCTCTCCCTCTCCTTCCCTCTCTCTCTACCCCCATCCTTCCCCATTTCCCTCTTCCTACCTCTCTCTCTCTACCCCCACCCTTCCCCATTTCCCTCTTCCTATCTCTCTCTCTCCTTCCCTCTCTCTCTACCCCCACCCTTCCCCATTTCCTTCTTCCTACCTCTCCCTCTCCTTCCTTCCTCCCTAAATTCTGCCGAGCCCGCAGATCCTAAAGCTTAGGGATTAGGTAACTGTTTCTTTTTTTTTTTTTCCTCCGCAGCTTAAGCTTAGGATAATGAATAAACGCGAACAATACAATGTGCCTACGTTGCTCTGGGAACACTTGTCCGAAACCCTGGAATGTGGCTTGGTCGGGTAAACAAAAACTGAATGGTCGTTGTGGGAACGTTTTCTTGATGTTTATGGTATTTTCTTTGCTGCTGTTGGTAGAACTCTTATATAAATAAAAGGAGAAAGTTTGCATTTGTATAATGGATTGGAAAGGA
>NC_051407.1:18744600-18744835 GCF_015228065.2 Penaeus monodon
TTAATTCCAAGTTTAACGCGCCATAACTGAGATAACATGTTTTCCCGTTCTGCATTAGCATAAAAGTAACCGAAAAAGAGATAATTTATTTTTATAGATCCGGAAATTCCTCGTGTGGAGCCATAACCCACATGGGGATTGATACAGAAGAGAATAAATCTTTGTATGAGACTTCCTCATCAGCAAATATCAACTCCGTAATATGGCCATGCAAGCTTGCAGTTGCCCCTCTACA
>NC_051407.1:18745486-18745905 GCF_015228065.2 Penaeus monodon
CGGATTTCTGTGTATAAGGAGAATAATCCCTGTGTATTTAAATCAGTATGGTATAAATGTATGTGTCGCAATTTCAGATTCGCATGTTATCATATTTGCTTAGATCACGGAAGCATGGGCTAATAAATAATGCATATAACTTCATATATTCACGATTATGAAAGGTAATTCAGGGTATGAGAAAGATATTTAAGAATACCCTGTAAGGATAATTTCATTTTCTATGGTGATACTTTAGAAGAAAACGAACACGCTATATATGGGAGACTTATGAATATATATATTGCTCACTCCGATCTCTTTCAGCATTTCACTTCCTTACAGATTTACATAGTGATGCTTTTTCAAGCATCACTATGATTCATAGTGAATCATTATATACCAGCAACACTTAGTAATTTTCAATATTCATATCACAT
>NC_051407.1:18746445-18747018 GCF_015228065.2 Penaeus monodon
CAATTCTCACGCTTTTCATGTAATCAGTATATTCATCATAAAGTCCCATTTTCTTGTACAGTAATGATTTAACAGTATAGTGTTGCCGACTTACCCTTGTACAGATCATCCACACCCACAAACGTCTTGACAGTAAGGAAATAGATAAAAGAAATACTCTTCGTGCAATCCTTATACCCTTGCCATTCTTTGCACAGAAGATTCTAATATGCACTGGCAACATGGACACGCATATTATCTCCAGCACAAACTGAAGGTCCGGTAACTTCTCTTGGGTTGGAAAACAATTGATAAACTTTGCCTTATTGACTTTAAAACGCTTGAAAATCTCTTGACTGGGGCCGGCTGGCGCACTTTTAGGCAGATGTCAAGCGCCACAGTGAAAACTAGAGCCCTTTCAGACAATAAATTCCGTATTGATAATATACTCCCTTCTCTCTCAGCTTTCTCATTTGCAAGTAATCACAGACTTCTTATTCATATGCACATGTTTCTTTCTTATTGTTGTTTCAATACACACAATGCATTTGTCATGCTTTTGTACAAGTGTCAGTATGTTTCTGTCAGTTTTCA
>NC_051407.1:18751000-18751521 GCF_015228065.2 Penaeus monodon
TTCACGTGTGTGTTCGTGTGATCATATGTGCGGGCGCGCATGTGTCTCGTAGGCCAATGACGAAGGAGGAAGCTTTGACACTCTTGGTCATTGGTTGGAAGAAAGTGAGTCCTGAGCGCTAATTGGTCAGCTTATTTTCTCGTATTTTTTCCGTTTCTTTTTTCCATTTCTTTTTTTTTCATATCGTCTTTTTCTGTCCATTAGCTACAGGTTACACAAGGAAACATTCTGTAATGGATATATATTGTAATTTTCCGTTCTACATGAAACCTTGTTGGTGGCAGAAAACGTTGAAATAATATGGTTATGTAATTTTCATTGTTTAAAAAATAATTATTATGATATAGGCTGTGATTCATCTCTCGACATAGGACTGCAATATCATTTTCCACTATCTTTTAAATAGTGAAACAAAGGCAAGGTAATGGACATAGAAAATATAATATCTTTATCATCATCATAAAGAAATTCTTCACTTAGTATCATTAACGCTATCATTATCACGTACTTGACGTCAATGT
>NC_051407.1:18751566-18751647 GCF_015228065.2 Penaeus monodon
GTTTTTGATAAGTAACGGTATTGTTAATATCTTTATTTTTTTTTGCATAATTTCTGGAGTATATATACAAAAGATAATGAC
>NC_051407.1:18752400-18752707 GCF_015228065.2 Penaeus monodon
ACATTATCGAAGTACAAAGTAATAAAAGATACCAAAAATGCAGCGAATAAACAATACAATACCAAAAAGATCATATTGATAATAAAATTTATGCAGTGGATGCAACTAAATAACAACACATAAGTTTCAATGCTTTATTTGTTTGACGAAAGTTGCATTGTGGTACATTTTTACATAATTTGATTTAAATGATATGATATTGAAAGAAAGATATTGAAAATAGAAGAAATAATAGACGAGGACACTATGTATTCTATAAAAGATTATTAATACCAAGGGTACTTAAAAAAAAGGTGGATTAGAAACA
>NC_051407.1:18758442-18758637 GCF_015228065.2 Penaeus monodon
ACTTTCTCGGAACTCTATAAATGAATATTACATCCAAGTTGAGTGGCTGTAATATAGAGACAACATCAACATTTATGCTTCATCAGATTAGAAATGACATTTTCCTTTGTGAAGAATGTGAACTGCATGTAATTTCCTCAGGAGCCTCGGGGAAATCTGCACGTGCTCCCCCCCCACCTCCCCCTACCTATTTAC
>NC_051407.1:18760192-18760729 GCF_015228065.2 Penaeus monodon
CTCTTCCAAAAATCCTGACGTCTCAGTAAAATGAGAAAGAGAGAGCGTTGACACCTAAGCTTATGCTGCTGTTCATTAATAAGATTACGAAGCTGTAATAGCATATTCCAATGCCTGGAGATGTGACACTTGAGCTATCTTTTTATGTAAAATCATATCATACCATTGTTCGTTTCGCGTGCAAAATCATGTTAAATAATTATTTTATAGGATTTATGAAATCGGAAAGTAAGGTAGAGCTGATATTATTGGCAAATTATAAGCTGTACATAATTAATATAGAAACACAGGAATATCTGATAAGGATCGTTAATGGTGGTAGTATTGCTGTCAAAAAACATTGATACTTATAATATTATTTGTTATATTGAGAACAGGACTCAGATATTTCGGTAAATGGTATTGAACTTTAAGATGAACATGAAATAGAAATATAATTGCAATGTTGATAAAATTGATACTGATATCACTAGTATTAGGCTTACTAATATCACTAGTATTAGGCTTACTGATACCACTTATGATATAACATTGTTT
>NC_051407.1:18772469-18772588 GCF_015228065.2 Penaeus monodon
AATTTAATATAAAAAAAAATTATTTTTTTTTAAAAAAACAAAATTATATATAAAAATTAAAAATTTTTATATTTTTAAAATTTTGGGGTTTTTTTTATAATTTTCTAAAAAAAAAAAAA
>NC_051407.1:18772735-18773151 GCF_015228065.2 Penaeus monodon
CACACACCAAACCACACCCAAACAAACCACCAAAACACCAAACACCACCCCCCAAAACACACACACCAAAAACCACCCCACACCCCCCACACACACAAAACCACACACACCCCAAAAAAAACCCCCCCACCACAAAAACCCCCCACACCCACCCACACCACCACACACACCACAAACACCCCAAAAAAAAAACCAAAATTAAAATTTTTTTTTTTTTTTTAAAAAAAAACCCATAATATAATTTTAAATTATATATTTTTTATATATATATATTTTATATTTAAATTTTTTTTTAATATTAATATAATATATATATTTTTTTATTAATTTTAAATAAAAAACAAAAAATAATATATATATAATTATATAATATAGAATATATTTTCTTTATATTGGGTTATTTTTATTATTATATT
>NC_051407.1:18773697-18773823 GCF_015228065.2 Penaeus monodon
ATTTTTCTTTTTTTAAAATATTTTTTATTAAAATATATTAATATTATTTTTTATTTTATTATATTTTAGAATATGTTATATTTTCTTTTTTTAATTTATATATTTATGGTGTTAATTTAAAACCGC
>NC_051407.1:18774334-18774507 GCF_015228065.2 Penaeus monodon
CCCTTTTGAGCCCCCTGGCCACAGCATATATTAATTTAAATTTTTCATTTTTATCTTTTTATACTTTTCCCTTTCCTTTCCAAAAAAATCATTTAGGAAATTTCCCTATTTTACCCCTTTGGGACCGACTACTTTTTCTATTAAATTCCAAAAAACAAAAATAACACCCCAAC
>NC_051407.1:18774827-18774906 GCF_015228065.2 Penaeus monodon
ACAACAAACCCTTGCCCAAGAACAACCCCCAACCAACCCCACCAAGCCCCGGAAACCCACCCCCAAACCACCACCCCCC
>NC_051407.1:18776810-18777017 GCF_015228065.2 Penaeus monodon
AATAAGAATTATGAGAAATACGCTAGGCACTGATACATTAAGTGGCACACATAAGCCGCGTGAGGTTTCCGACCGGTGACATCCACGGCCTCTCGCGGATGACGAGAAGCGGCGCCGGGAGCGACGGGGCTGTTTTCATCCTTCTTTTATCCCTGTCGCCACGTGTGTGTGTTCGTTTTGGGGTTGTGTGTTTTTGGGTGTTTTGTT
>NC_051407.1:18777288-18777505 GCF_015228065.2 Penaeus monodon
CTATATACCTATATATGCATATATCTGTGTTCATTTATGTGTTCTTTGTATGGATATTGCGAAAAAGACAGTGAAAGAAACGGGGAGAGAAGAACCGTAGAGAGAGAAAGACTGAACCAGAAAAAATAACCGAAGTGAGCGATGGCAAAGATAAAACCCAGGTGTGCTCTTCTGTCTTTATTACAAGCCGAGGATTAAGCTTTAGCTTCCCTCCCTC
>NC_051407.1:18777664-18778021 GCF_015228065.2 Penaeus monodon
AGCCCCGGCCCGCGAGCGCCGATGCCTCCAGGCCAGGCTCTCGCGCCGTCCCTCTCGCTGTTGGGGTGCCGGCGGGGCTCTGTCCCGCGTTTTTTGCCTCCCTCTCGTTTCCTTCCGTTGAATTTGTCCGTCCCAGGGCGTCGGAAAACCCCCCTTTTTTTAAAATCCCCCGGGACCTGGAGGATGTAGAATTTGATATGTTTATTACCCGGGAAATCTAATGAAACAAAAATTATTTGCATTGAGTGCCCCTTCTACGGATTTTTTTTGTTGAACTGGCTTTTTTAAAACACTACAATTAGTTAAACATATAGCCCCCAGCAAACACACACACCATATTCTCTGTTGACATAAAAA
>NC_051407.1:18778954-18779059 GCF_015228065.2 Penaeus monodon
TAAAATATACTATATCAGACATATGTGCATATAATTATACATAAATAAATCACACACATTAAAACAAAAAGTCTGCCCGAAAACACACCACTATGTTTTGTGTCT
>NC_051407.1:18784968-18785069 GCF_015228065.2 Penaeus monodon
TAGCGTCTTTGTGTGTGCGTGTTAGTTTTGCTATTATGTTTTGTATATATTTGTGCTTTTGATAGACAGAGAAAATTCATAGGAAACGCCGAGATATCCAC
>NC_051407.1:18785412-18785712 GCF_015228065.2 Penaeus monodon
TCTTCTTAATTTTTTTTCCAAAAATTATCTTATTTTCTATTTGTTTTTTACTTGTTTTGGTTGTATTTTTTTCCGATGTTTCTTCCTTTTTGGGGGGCTAGCTTTTTAGTTCGTTTTTGTGGCCAAATTTTATGATAGATATGGTCATCATTTGTACTGTAATTATCACAGGGTTGGTATACTTTCATATTATAATCAGTATCATTGCTGGTACATCAACATCCGGTTCGGATCGTATCTGATATTTCGATCATTCTGATTAGTTCCTACTTTCATTAGCCGGAGTAGCAGAAGTAAGCC
>NC_051407.1:18787613-18787699 GCF_015228065.2 Penaeus monodon
AAAGGATTTTAACCTAATTCACGTTCTTCTGACTCCAAAACCCCATTTCTAAATAGAAACACATACCCGCAAAAATCACCTCCTTT
>NC_051407.1:18787860-18788169 GCF_015228065.2 Penaeus monodon
ACGAAACGTAAAGAGGTTACCGAAAATGAATCAAAACCTTACCCCGACCACGGTGACGAGATGCCTGACCCAGTGCATAAGATGGCGGCTCTCCCAGGCTCTACACAAAGGCGGGGTGATGCTGGTACTACCTAGCTGTCGTGTGTTAAATATTCGGCGGTTTTAATGTACTAATGCCATTTCTTTTTTTCATTGTGTGTTTATATGTTATAGTTTGTGGATGGGGGTATCTATGAACGAGTATGTATATATTCGTTTATAAATAGTTGGCAGTATGCTTGGTTATTTGTCTAAGTGTAATTTTAGTTC
>NC_051407.1:18790305-18790424 GCF_015228065.2 Penaeus monodon
TAGTGATTTTGTGCGACTGGCATTTATGAAATTCTCTGACGTATAATTTTTTTCCATTCCCTTCCCTTAGTCACCTTTCTCGCTTTTAAATTGGTCATCTGCTGTCCCCTCTCTTTTTG
>NC_051407.1:18792505-18792713 GCF_015228065.2 Penaeus monodon
CCCGGAAAATGCCCAAGCGAAACGCCGGACTTTCGACCGAGTCACAGCTCTTCCTCAGCAGCTTTTCCTCCCCCGCTGTCGTGATGGCGATTGGAGCTCGACTCGAGTGGGATAAGATCTTGTGATAATGAATTCGTCTGTTGCTTCGCCTCCAGTGATGGATATTGGGATGCTGATAAGAGAGTAAGATGAAACACGACTACTGATT
>NC_051407.1:18794093-18794513 GCF_015228065.2 Penaeus monodon
GTTTACCACTCTCTTAGTAAATCTCAGCGGTACACGTGAGTCTGTATCTGATTGGGATTTGAGGGAAAAGCATATCGATCCAGATGTCTACGAAAAAAATATAGTCAATAATAGCATTCGTTACATACTCCGGCATTGAGGAGAGCGGACAAAAGTACAATTTGGCTTATTATATCCTCTCTGATCTAGAAATTTGTTTCATTGGAAATTCAGTATAATATTGAAAGTCTTAGCGGCTGTGTATTTGAAGACGGTGTTTGTCTCAACAAGAAGACAGTTGCTTTGGGCTTTGGGAATATTTCTGTCACATGACGGAATGGATCTGTTTCAAGGAATCGGGAATGGGATCCTTTGCGATTATCTGATTCCTACTACAGTTTTGTGTTCAAAAATTCTCCCGCAAGAGATATGTGTTGTAAG
>NC_051407.1:18795183-18795511 GCF_015228065.2 Penaeus monodon
GAAGAATCAACATTGAAAAGCATTTCGTTCTCAACAAGAGCCATGTAAGGAAGGGGTCTTTGGTAACCCTTCAATACTGCAATGAGTTCTTTTCGTTATTAATCATTAACTGAACTTGTCATTTAGCCTATCTTCTTTGATTAGTCTTCCCTCTACCAATTTCTTTTCTTCTCTAACTTATGAGAAAATATTAAAAACGTAATGTTCATCGTCGCTTATTTTTTCTTATCAAACGTAAGTTCAGAAGAATGTGGATGTGAAACTGACCAGTATCAGATTTGTTATCATTTGTTAGAGAGTATATTATCACTGAGATCACTTCATTCAG
>NC_051407.1:18795540-18795851 GCF_015228065.2 Penaeus monodon
GAATCTTTATGGTTTATTCAGCGTTATAATTATCGTTATCCATCTTCAAGTTTTGAAATATGGATCAGGATATTCTGCTAGTTTGAGGTTAATGTCTGTTAAATGTAGCCTTGAGAGAGGCATTTCGTGTTAATAATACTGTGGGCAGTTTACCAGAAGAGTCCCCGTTTTCTTCACTATATTCATTTTTTAAAATCTTATTTTGGGTATGTGGCACTGCTGCTCAATTATGCAAAATGTTCAATTATGTCGTCCAAACTCTATTTTTCATTATTACGTCTTCAGACATTTTGGTTTTGATTTGTCGTTGC
>NC_051407.1:18795875-18796652 GCF_015228065.2 Penaeus monodon
TTTTTTTTTTTTTTTCTCTCTCTCTCTCAGCTAATCTGGAAAGCAAATAACACTGGCTTTTCCAACTTTGTGAATATCCTGAATGTGTTTTCGCTGTGGCAAATTGAATAGTTTCTGATAACCGTCACATGTGGAAAAAATCAAACTCGCTGACAATTTATTTAAATGTCCACCTATTTGTCTGCGTACAAACATATCCTTCAAACATCCTTGATCAAAAAAGGCATTTATCAAGGATTAAGTTGTGTAGAAAAACAGGATAATGAGTATCTAGCTATTATGCCTCCTGTTGCAATATTATCTAAGGGTAACATGAATCTTCGTATAAGGTGCATATATATTAAAAGTATTCACGTTATCTTTGAGTTATTAGCTTACACTGTGTATAAGATAGCACTTATCCTTGATCCAATGAGTTGTTCAGCTTAAAAATAATTTATTATCTTCCCCAGTGACGGATAAGTGGGTAACGGTGTTAATAATTTTCGTCTCGCTTCTGGTTTCAAACGCTCATATGTCAATCCTAGAAATTAATTAAACTTAGATATCATTAAATCCACCATCCAGTCAACTGTAACTTCGTCATCAGTTTCTTGTTTGTTGTAATCATGTGGGGGCAAGATTTTTCGATGCAGATACTTTAGAATTAACATGGAAATTTTAATTGTGAAGATTATTTTTGCTTGTTGTTGTTTCCGGCTGTACATTAACTCAGAGTTTTATGTAAGTCTAATTTTATGACAGATTTATTTCAAACTTTTTGTTTTCCCTGTCCCC
>NC_051407.1:18797361-18797775 GCF_015228065.2 Penaeus monodon
TGTTCAGTTTCGTAGCGAAAGATTTTTCACCAGGACCTCGATGGCACAACCCAAAATGTCACCTACGTACTGTATATACTTTAAGAAATATATGGACTTGGCGCCCTGGTCCACAGATATTTAACTACGCCAGTGATAATAATGGTAGTGATAATAAAAACAAATTTCAAAAGAACATACAATGTCAAACATGGCAACAGTGGTTACTTGTTAATTCAAAAAGCTTGCGTTCCTTTTTGTTTAATTTGCTTTACGTCAAGGGAACAAAAGGAAACTGTAGAGTGTAATAATACTTGATTATTAACGAACAAAGTAAAACAATCAAAACTCATTACCTGAAACGAAAAAACGTATTGTATTTGTTTATCAAAAGAATTACAATTCATTAAATATTTCTCTCAATTTCGATACAGA
>NC_051407.1:18799758-18800089 GCF_015228065.2 Penaeus monodon
ATTGTCTTGAATAATTTAAATATTTGCGAATCTGTACACCGAATGCAGATGATAAGTAGCTATACTGACTAAAGATTATTCTCATAAATAATCTTTGTACGTTGAAGTCATGTTATGGATATCAGTTATTTTGAAAGATACCTTAAAAAGTAAAATAATTCATTATACACATTTTATATCAACGCTACCTTATGGTGACGTCACAGTATACCAACAAAGGCACGGCGGTTTGTTTTGTTGATGGTGTTGTAGTATGACGCGAGTGTATTTTAGACAGGAAGGATGACGCGAGTGTATTTTGGACAGGAAGTATGACGCGAGTGTATTTTGG
>NC_051407.1:18800148-18800420 GCF_015228065.2 Penaeus monodon
AGGGTGTATTTTCGGAGAAAGAAGCATCTATCTCATGTGTCATAACTTTCGCTATAAACTTAATCTTCTCTTGGGTTTCAAGATTCCAAACTGTCAGCTTGTATTCAAGTACTGTGTGAATTTAAAGAGTACAAGTACAATTGCGATGTGAATAAATCTTGTCAGCCCAACGTTAGATTAAAAATGTAAAAGAAAGGTTGGTAATTATTCCCGAAATCGTACAGCGGTGTTTGTAGAAGCTCCTGTACGAGATATAATTCATTATCTCATGG
>NC_051407.1:18800456-18800789 GCF_015228065.2 Penaeus monodon
ATGTTACAGTAAACAAATCCCCATAATTTTCTCTTGGTCGCTATATATATTAGTGGTTTTTAACCTTTCCAGGCCTAGTACCCCTCTAGTCTTATATCGGCAGTCAGCCTACCACCTCCTAACTCTGTTTAGTGTATGATTAAAGTCCCGCTGGCCTGTTACTGAGCAACTACTGCTTGTAACTGCTGAGTGCCGCCAAGAACTCACCACCTCGCGTCAGACACGTACCGAACGTGTGCCGCAAAGGTGGTCACGCCTTGCTAGGAAGTGATGTTTTACCGCCATGTATTCAGCATTTCCCAGCACCCACAGCAACCACAGAGATTGCTAGCA
>NC_051407.1:18800994-18801318 GCF_015228065.2 Penaeus monodon
ACGCATCATACAATAGAGCAGAGGTAACAAGCATGCGGCACACGACCTCTTCTATGCGGTCCGCGACACATTGCTGATCCAGTCATGTCATAGGCCTACCTCATGTTTTATATGACTGTAGAAGCTTTTAAGATTATGACTAACAGTCACATATAGACATAGAGAGATTCCGTCGCGTCGTCTCCTTTTATGGCGCCACGGAACTGTAGTCTTTCTGGCGGCCGCAGTCAGTCACACTAGCGATAGATACCACGGAGCCAGGCCAACGTTAGTAAACATAGGATGACCCTTACCCCGGCACAGGCACTGGCAATCTACGTTCTT
>NC_051407.1:18801629-18801778 GCF_015228065.2 Penaeus monodon
GTGAAAGCTAGAACACGGCTCACATCAACAAACAGGTGAGCAAGTAGTTTATAATAAGTACAATGAAGAATCTATACTACATGCACTTCAGACTGTATTTTTTCAAATCGTTTCGTAAAATAGTAATAAATTGTCAGCGGGAAATTTGC
>NC_051407.1:18801912-18802180 GCF_015228065.2 Penaeus monodon
TAATTATGTCAGTGTTAGTGCTAATATCACTGAATCACTCTTTCCGATGATGAATTTAAACAGGTATTGACTCAGGTCTCACCCTGCTGATAAACATCCATGTTCAACAATGCAGGCAGCGAGTTATCCATAGTGCCAAGCATTGGTGATGCACTCGGCCAGGCCGAGAGGTGCCAACTTTCCGAGAACAGTAGTACCAAGAATTAAGGTAATTAATTTATAATTTTCCTTCTCGTATTTTTCTATTTAAGGTAAAAATCCCACCTTT
>NC_051407.1:18802287-18802461 GCF_015228065.2 Penaeus monodon
CATGTTCAAACGACTATTTCAAGTTTGATTTTAACCTGATCTTTCTGTGCCTGTTTGGGTAGGTAAAGTTTTCTGGCGTTTCTTTGTGTTCCATGGTATATTTTTTTGGACTGACGAGTACAAAAATATTCAGAACAAACTAAGGGAGACGACAGTATATATGCAAACACGGAA
>NC_051407.1:18802654-18802815 GCF_015228065.2 Penaeus monodon
GATTTCGTTGCGATTTGCAACATTTCATTGCAAGTCACTTTCTCCACCTGTCTTCGAGTATTTTAGTGATATATTAAGATGTAAATACGGGGAATAGGATAAAAGAGGAAGAGTCACAATGTTTTTTGGATCACATTTCTTATTTTCTGTTATCTGTTGTG
>NC_051407.1:18802929-18802993 GCF_015228065.2 Penaeus monodon
CGCGGTAGTGTCTAATTCGTAACTGAAGAATGAAACTTGAAAATGAGAACACATAACTCACACT
>NC_051407.1:18803155-18803326 GCF_015228065.2 Penaeus monodon
TCATACATATGCAAGAACTGAAGTGAGAGATAGGATTGGTTGGGAGGGAAGGGGGGAGGGAAGGGGGGAGGGAAGGGGAGGAGGGGAGAATTTGGGGGAAGGGGAGGGAGGGTAAAGGTGTTATTTAATTACACTTGGGTAATTTACCTTCTCCTGTAGTATTTGCCTATA
>NC_051407.1:18803659-18803727 GCF_015228065.2 Penaeus monodon
TGCTAAGCATCCTCGTCCCTCTCCAGCTCTGTTGTTTGCAATTCTGTTTTTTATCTGACTCTGTTATC
>NC_051407.1:18803781-18803967 GCF_015228065.2 Penaeus monodon
ACCCTAAGAACTTTTATTGCTTGTATCTTATGTAGACTCACTTTTACTCATTTGAATTATTATTCTAAACATTAACATTTTTAAGGTCACCGTTTTTCTTGGTTTTCGTTATTATTATAAAAATCGAAACAGTTTATAAATTTCCTTCGTGGTTTAATTCTGACCATTTTATCTCTGCACCTTTGC
>NC_051407.1:18804370-18804540 GCF_015228065.2 Penaeus monodon
CTGTGTGTAAGTAACATTATCTATCTTTGAGCAGCGATCTATGGACATTGTGATCACGAAGAAAAAGGTGAAGTTCTGGTGTTCTTTTCCACAGGGACTGGGCTTGATCGAGAAAAAAAAAATGTATTAAATCATTTCCATATATATTTTTGGACGCAGTCTGGTTTTTC
>NC_051407.1:18804713-18804778 GCF_015228065.2 Penaeus monodon
AAATCAGACCGGTTTTTAAAACACATTTTCCTTTAGTTTATATCTATTGATTTTGAGTATATTGC
>NC_051407.1:18804882-18804971 GCF_015228065.2 Penaeus monodon
TATGATAAGAATAAGGGTCTTATAATATTTTTGTATCATATTCTATTTGTATTACCAGTAGGTTACATATTTTTCTTGCGGTAATAAAT
>NC_051407.1:18805175-18805254 GCF_015228065.2 Penaeus monodon
CCAAAATTTAACAATAATATTAATCATATCATTATTTATTTTTAGGATTTGAAACTTCCTCAGTGTTCCCAAACAAAGC
>NC_051407.1:18806944-18807733 GCF_015228065.2 Penaeus monodon
TTCTTTATTTAGCCTTTCAAATGAAAATGCAAAATGTATGCGGACATATATGTTTCACATCATGTTTTATGTGAACAAACTTGTGTTATGCATAAGCCTACTGTGTATATGGCCATATGTTATTTTCTTTTATATGTAAGCATTACTTTTACATGCGAATATGCATTTCACATATTTGAATTCATATACATATGCCATGTGAATATTTGAATAATTGATAATACATGTGCGGATTTAAGCATTCATATCACAGAACGAAAACACGCAACTTGTGTCATATGGAGGACCGTTGGTTTTCGTGAGTTGAGAGAAGATAATGATTATATAACATACCAAATGTAGTCTTTGTTGCGAATAGAAACGATATGTCTTGAATGTTATGATGTTATTTATTATTTCTTGTTTATCATATTCATAAGAATGATAAGAATAACATTCATAAGCAGATATCAAAGATACGAGACATATCATTATATAGAATCATAAATATGTATAATCACTAACAGCACTTTAAGTTAATGATTTTTTTTTATTATATACCATAAGTCTTTTAGTTGCTCTCTTTCTAGAGGTTCTTTTCACGTGGTCATTTCCCTTACTCTTAATTAATTTCTTATGTGTGTTTTGTCTATCCTTTTGTAAGTGTATTTTACTCATTTACGTTTAAGTGTGATGCAGCTTGTTTGTTCTTCCTTCATGCATCCGTTGGCATACTGGGATATACTAACATAAGCGTACTTACGTTCATGCATATATCTCACTAGTTTTCCTCTCCGGAGATTTGCATTC
>NC_051407.1:18807831-18808329 GCF_015228065.2 Penaeus monodon
CGTTAAGGCTTTGATTGGAACAAACATAAAGCTCAGATAGGCAAAAGCAAGCGTTCCAAACGACAGAGGCGCCATCTAGTGTGGTTTTTACAATCGTAAAGAACGCATTTACATTATACATGATTTTTTCTTTTATTTATCATTATTTTCTTTTTTAATTTGTAACAGTCATTTGCGGGATTTATGCTGATTTATTATCGATATTCTGTTGTATCGTTTTAGCATTAATTTTGCCGAACAGACAACACCTTTTTTTTCTCCTCTTTTGTAGTCGCACCGACGAACAGTTTCGAGGCAGCATATGGAATTCAACTCACTCTTGTATTAAAGGATTGCGAAAGTTTGGCCAACATTTTTCGTCAATGGACACATTGTGGGCCTGAGCTCGTGTTTAAACAGACTGGCGATGAGCAAGAGGAATATAGAGCAAGAGTAAATATGCTGGTGATTGATTGTTTGTGTTTAAGTGTGGGTGTTGGAAAGGTCTGGGTGACACAC
>NC_051407.1:18810067-18810131 GCF_015228065.2 Penaeus monodon
TTTCGCCCTCGCTATTGTCCGTTGCGCTGATTGGTGGAGACGTGCTGACGGACAGCCCTCCCAG
>NC_051407.1:18810238-18810512 GCF_015228065.2 Penaeus monodon
CTTCCCCCCAGGCGAGCTCTTTGACTAGTTTCTCCCTACAGATTTTATCTCGATGTAAACGCTCTGTCGTTCGCTACACATTGGAAAAAAAAGATAAACCCTACCTACATTAAGAGGGGATGAATATGACCCTTACCCCCCCTCAAAATACCCCCCACCCCCCTTTCCCCCCATCTAACCCCCTCCCCCCCCTCCCGCCCCTGCCACGCTAAGCCTCGGGGCATTTGGAGGTCGGGGGGGGGGGGGATCATAAGTGGAAGGAGATGAACAGAAC
>NC_051407.1:18810650-18810950 GCF_015228065.2 Penaeus monodon
CAGTTCATATCTCGTCATCTCAATTATGTATTTCGGAAACCCAATCCACTTGCTAATTAATTTTTTTTTTCTGTTTTCTTTCATCATCGTGCTCTTGTTCTCTTCTTAAATCCTGTTCTTCCTTGTGTTCTATATTTATTTCGTTTTATTTCTTCTTCTTCTTCCTATACTTCTTCCTTTTACCCTTTCTTCTCTTCGTCTCAATCTTTCTTCATTCCTTCGCCTCGTTTTCACTCTTTCTTTTTCTCTTCTTAATCTGCCTCTACTTTTTTTCCTCTTCCTATTCCTATTTTGCACACT
>NC_051407.1:18811178-18811313 GCF_015228065.2 Penaeus monodon
CTCTCCAACACAGGGTACTCGGGTGCGGCTGATGAAAACGGTAGATTGCAACGAGCTGTGCACAATCATTGCAATGTTCAATTGCGAAAGGTTATTGTTTGCACGGAATTTGTTCTTAGTGCCGTTGTTAGGCAG
>NC_051407.1:18811746-18812096 GCF_015228065.2 Penaeus monodon
TGAGGAGAGGAAAACACGATAACAGAACAAGACGAAACGTTTATTCTGCCGACAACGCCGCAACGGCATACGATAGATTAAGTCTGTCATAGTCTCCCCTCAAAGTAAAGAACAGAAAACGTGAAACAGCACCTCTCTTTCCCCACTTGCCTCGCCCGCTTAACGCCAGGGATGTGCCTCAAGCGTTAATTTGAGTGAGTAGTGTTAATGCTTCATATAAATTTGATTAAATGCCAAGGGCTTAAATCTCATATCACTAGATTACTTTCTCTGTTTCAAATGACATATTGCTATACTCTAGCGCCCTCGCTTTGTGCTATGACCTCTGCTTCGCTATTCGCTTCTGTTAT
>NC_051407.1:18813517-18813653 GCF_015228065.2 Penaeus monodon
TGGCATCGCTCCCCTCACACAGAAGGTAATCCTGCGGAGAGTGGCACCTGGGGGCACCGGTGACACCTGATGCTTATGGAAGATTAAGCCTGCCAGCCACGAACAGGTGTGCGAGCCAGAAGGGCCTATCGCTGCA
>NC_051407.1:18813889-18814165 GCF_015228065.2 Penaeus monodon
GGTCGCTCGCACTCTCCTCGCTTTTTTAAACATTTCTGTCGGTTTATCCTCACACTGTATTTCCCATTCTTTATTTCTATTTCATTTTCGGCTTGTGTAACTGCCTTTTTCCCCTCTTTCTTTATTTCTATTTCATTTTCGGCTTATGTAACTACCCTTTTTCCTCTCTCTATTTCTGTTTTGTGCTGTATATCCTGCTTTCTTCCTGATCTTGTATTTCTTTCTAGAATCATTTTCTTTTTGTGTGTTCTTTTTCTTACTTATCTTGACATCATT
>NC_051407.1:18814200-18814366 GCF_015228065.2 Penaeus monodon
TCCGGTTTCACTTTATTTCTCTGTATTATCTACGTACCAGTATCTCTCTTTCTATTTTTATGCTAATCACATATCTCCAGATCTCATATATCTTCATTACCCTCTCTATCTATCTGTCAATCATTTTATGCCTCGCTCAGTTTCTCTCATTCCCTATCTATCTACT
>NC_051407.1:18814411-18814674 GCF_015228065.2 Penaeus monodon
GTTTGTGTGTGTGTGTTTGTTTTTCGTATTTTTCCTGTTTCTTTTATCATTATATATTTTTCCTATTCTTTTTCTTTCTACTTGCTTATCTTTTTCCATTATATTTGTTTCTACCAACTCTCTTTACATCATAATTCATTTTCATATAATCTACTAACCTGTCTATCTGCTCATCTATTTCGCTGAATATATTAACCTACACAGCTTTATATTCTGTTAATCTATCCTCTTTTATCATATCCCTTCTCTTCTTCCTTCTTACA
>NC_051407.1:18814706-18814827 GCF_015228065.2 Penaeus monodon
GTATCCCAAAGGAAGTTGATCTACAGACAACTTACAATCGTCAATGATCCCGCAATCGTGATGCACGTGATACCCTTAGGTCAGATAAATTCATAACCCTTGTGTAAGCTCTTTACAACAT
>NC_051407.1:18815047-18815318 GCF_015228065.2 Penaeus monodon
CCAAATGCCCGAAGGCAAAAGGAGTTTCAAATTCAATATCGTTGTTCCGTTTTTCTCAAATGTGAAACCCGACACTGCTTCGTTATTGCCATGAAGCAGTTCGCCGGCGCCCTCGATAAAGGGACACAACAGCGAGGGGGAGGGGAGGGGGGCGAACAGCGACAAAGGGGGGGTGGGGGGAGCTTCGGAGCTTCGTGATTTTTCTGTGCTTCGGTGCTTCGTCTCTGCGCTTGTGTCACGGCTGCCTGACACGCCCTTCGATGACGGTCTC
>NC_051407.1:18818863-18818936 GCF_015228065.2 Penaeus monodon
TCATGCGTTCCCGATGCTTTGGAGCTTTTTTCGGGATGTATTCCCGTTTTCCCATCGTTGTTAAAAACACACG
>NC_051407.1:18819020-18819298 GCF_015228065.2 Penaeus monodon
ATCATTATCGTTATTATTGACATCAACGTGTTATTCTGTTTAAGTTATTTTCAATATTATTAAAGTTATTAAATTTATTTTCTATGATGGTTCTTATTTGTTGATAAGTCTTAATATCACAGTCAATACCATCATCATCACCGTCGGCTTCATTAATAATTTGTATTTCTATAATTATGATAATTATCAAGGTCGCAATCATTGTCAATATTGCCCATGTATTGTTTTATGTAGTTATCTATTTTGATTTTAAGATTTCAGTCATTATTTGTCTTTGC
>NC_051407.1:18819709-18819814 GCF_015228065.2 Penaeus monodon
GCTACCTATCAAACTGTCTTTCTATGTGAGAGAGTATGAGAAAGTGAGGATATAAATATATCTTCACTTTCTCATACTCTCTCTCTCCACCCCCCCTCCTCCCAG
>NC_051407.1:18820104-18820375 GCF_015228065.2 Penaeus monodon
ATATCCATCTCTAAGCGTGTTTACCCCCCCACCCCCTCCCTCTACTCCCCCCTCCCCCCGCCAGATCGCCCCCGGGAGTGGATGTTCCGCTGAGCCCCGCACGGGAAGCGAGGCTGTCATATTTAATTTTGTAGATATTAACCTTTCCCTGTTGCCCCCGCCCGACATCCCTTTCCTGAGGAGCTAATGTTTCGAGGAAAAAGCTAATATATCAATTTTTGCTAAAAAAACAAGGAGGGCTACACCCGATTTTGTTTGGGGGGTCAATGTG
>NC_051407.1:18821811-18821917 GCF_015228065.2 Penaeus monodon
ATTCATTTTTCCCCCACTTCTTTTTCCTTTCCCTCCCTGTCCCCCTCCACACCCCCACCCACAACAAACCCCCCTTAACCCCCCTAAACTTTTAAAATACCCAATA
>NC_051407.1:18821955-18822057 GCF_015228065.2 Penaeus monodon
GGGAGGGACGTTTTGATTAAATTTTTTTTGGTTGAAGTTTTTAACTTTTAAAAATTTGGTAAAGGTTTTAAAACGTTTTTTAAAAAATCTTTTTTGAATGTG
>NC_051407.1:18823667-18823777 GCF_015228065.2 Penaeus monodon
TAACTGCGGCTTTGAACCCCGAAACTATAAAAAAATTTTAAAATTTTTAATGATTTAAACCTGGGGCAACTATCTCTTTAAATGCTGTAAGAAATTTAATTATGTAATGA
>NC_051407.1:18823829-18823909 GCF_015228065.2 Penaeus monodon
AATCGTTTGTTCTATAATATATTAAAGAAGTTGTCCGGGGTATCAAATTTTTTTTTTAAATAGGGAAAAAAAAATGTATT
>NC_051407.1:18823948-18824252 GCF_015228065.2 Penaeus monodon
AGCGTAGGAAAAATTATGCACTGTTCCGAAAGCGGTCAGACCCCCCACGCTAAGTTCGCGGGGAACAGTGTTAAACAGACACTTTGGGGAAAATTTTAGTCGGTTTTTTGAAGGAGGGCCCCGGTTGGGCGGCGGTTTTGCCAAGTGGTTGTTGTATGGGCGCCGTGTACCGATTACCACGCCCATTCCGATGCGAATAGAGCGATGCGCCGGTCGCGGTGGGCGGGAGGCCGGTATTTGTGGGGTGATTTTTTTAATCATCTGGAGTGGCGCAATGGTGGGTTGTTGAGGAAAGGTTTTTCCT
>NC_051407.1:18824292-18824457 GCF_015228065.2 Penaeus monodon
AAAAGTAATAATTTAAAAAATTTTATAATATTATTAATAAAATTTAAAATTTAAATAAAATAATTTTTAAGATAAAAAATTTATAATATTATAAAAACGTGTGTTATATAACAAAAACAAAAATATAAATTATATATAATATATATATTAATATTTAACATAATA
>NC_051407.1:18824547-18824683 GCF_015228065.2 Penaeus monodon
AAAACATATAAATATAAATATATAATTAAAAATAAAAATAAAATATATAAAATAATAAATCCTACATTTATAAAAGTGTGTGTAAATAAATATATAATATATATATATTATTAAAAAATAATTAAAATAATATAAA
>NC_051407.1:18824842-18825036 GCF_015228065.2 Penaeus monodon
CACCCCTTATTAATATAAAATAAAATATCTTTATTTTAAAAATAAAATATAAATTATATATTATATAAATGTAAATAAAATATAAAATAATTATATATATATAATTTTAAAATATAAATACATACATTCAAATTCATAAAGTGGTGGTATATAAAATATTATATAATAATATATATATATTAATATAATAAACA
>NC_051407.1:18825124-18825240 GCF_015228065.2 Penaeus monodon
TAATAATATATATATATAATTTTAAAATTTAATAAATAATTTATATATATGGTATAATAAAATACAACAACATACTACATACTAATACAAAACATAATAATCATAAACAAATACAT
>NC_051407.1:18825296-18825362 GCF_015228065.2 Penaeus monodon
CCCAAAAAAAATAATAATAATATAAAAATAAATATATATATTTATATATTATATTGTTCGAATGGC
>NC_051407.1:18825673-18825786 GCF_015228065.2 Penaeus monodon
TATTTTTTTTAAACAAAAGTTTTGAAATTTCAATATATTTTAAAAAGAAAATACATTTCGTTTAAAAAAATACTCCAAAAAATCACGAAATTTTACAAGAGGGGAAATTGATT
>NC_051407.1:18825847-18826272 GCF_015228065.2 Penaeus monodon
GACACGGGGAAGGAAAACGTCTAGAATCCTTCATATATTAAGGAAATTCAATACAACCGTTTTCTTTCGAATTATCGTCAAATAAAAACTTTTTTTGTGAGAACCTATTTAAAGTCAACTATATGTTTTAAATTTAAATTCTTTTTCTGACTAGATTAATAAAAAAACGTTAATTAAACGGCGGACTTTTGCTCAACGAGTGAACAAACTTTTACACGGAAAATTCCCTCCCGACTCTTTTGTTTTTTTGGCCGGAAAATGATAAGAGAAGAAAAGATAGCGGATTTTTATTGGGAAATTGTTTGAAAAATATATATATATTTTTTTATGAAATAGTAGATAAAAAAAGAAAATGTAATCAAGGAACATTGTCTTTGTTATCAGTAAAAAAAAAGAAACTGTCTATACACACAAATATAACTACA
>NC_051407.1:18826304-18826523 GCF_015228065.2 Penaeus monodon
TAATAATAATTTTTTATAAATATTTTAAATATATATTTTAATATATATAAAATTTTTAAAATTATATAATAAATATGATTTTTTTTTTCTCAAAACCCAAACCCGAACTTAAATCATTTATTTAAATAATCTCAAACCGATATTAAACATATATAAAATTTATTTTTTTTCTATTTGTCTATTTTTCATCTCCTCACTCACCCTCCACTTTTTCTTTTC
>NC_051407.1:18826916-18826984 GCF_015228065.2 Penaeus monodon
ATCAGGTTTGAGATTATTTGAATGAAATGATTTAAGTTACTGGATTTAGATGAATTTGAAAAACAAAT
>NC_051407.1:18827278-18827363 GCF_015228065.2 Penaeus monodon
TCCCTAAAGTATATTTTTTTTCTCACAAGATGAAATTATGACTAACTATATATTTTCATATTGTACAGAATTTGCATAAAGTTGT
>NC_051407.1:18827424-18827719 GCF_015228065.2 Penaeus monodon
TATGTTGACGGGAATATATGTTATATATTTCAGAATCGTATTATTATGGTTAATGTCTATTGATCCATGGTAATTGAAAATGTTACCTTGTCATTGTTGGGAGATGAGGACAGAGAGTACAGAGAGGTGAAAGGTTACTCTGTTTGTTACTAGTGTTGTGCTGTAACGAGTTACTCACATGCACTGTGATTACAAATATTACTGTAGTAATGATCGTAATTTCATTCAAGTTCGTTGGTAATTTGAAATTAGGATTATAGGCCTTGTTGGAAGTGAGTCACTAACTGCCACAGAC
>NC_051407.1:18827744-18827822 GCF_015228065.2 Penaeus monodon
GGAAACTACTTCTCTCACGTTAAACATTTATCTTTGAAACTAGGTCTTATGATAAATTTAAATCTATAACCCGAATTC
>NC_051407.1:18828235-18828476 GCF_015228065.2 Penaeus monodon
TTTTTATTTGTTTATTTTATCATTTGGGGAGGGCTATATTGCATTAAATGAAAATTAGAAAGACTGAAACGGAATGATTATTGTTTCATAGAAAACCTCGGTCATCCTAAAATGAAGGGGTAACTACTTGATTTTCTGTTTTATGTCCATTATGTCCATATTTATATTGATTAAAAATAATCTTTGCTTTCTTTTTGAGAGCTGTCTTATTTCAGGATTTCCTCCTTCCATTGCAAAATTG
>NC_051407.1:18828884-18829329 GCF_015228065.2 Penaeus monodon
AGATACTTATGAATGTTTTTTTTTATATTTATGTCTCGGCATAGAATTATATAGCTTACCAGATTTTTTCATTTAATATATATACTTAGAACTGTATCCTCCTATCTCCGCTCCTGTCATCTTTCTAATATGTAGTTAAATTACAAAATATGCAATGAATTCTTATTTTATAATAAAACCATCTACACGGTAAATAAACAGACAAGTGCAAGCTACTGAAAATTGTCATTGAAACTACAACGTACAACTCGGACCATCGCAATTCCCTATACTCAGCCTGGACTCACGTTGTTACTCACCATTCCTGCGCCTTATTCCTACTGTAATTATGAATCATGATACGCCGTACTCGGTAGTTCTTCGGTTGGAATTCGGTTGCATGCCACCATCGTTAGTTATTCTTCTTTGTATAGCGTAATGATCAGTAGTAGTACTGGTAGAAGTA
>NC_051407.1:18829810-18829937 GCF_015228065.2 Penaeus monodon
AATTCAGCAGACTTACTCAGGGATATTATATTTACTTGTGTTTACAGTATCTATAAACGTTATTAACCATATTTTCGTTGCAGTTATGCATATAATCATTGTCAGTATTCTTGAATACTATCAAAAT
>NC_051407.1:18830034-18830534 GCF_015228065.2 Penaeus monodon
TGTTTTATCATTACCATTATTTTTGCTTATATGGTATTTTGTGTCTATATACGTACATAGTTATGTACGTATATAGAGAGACTCCTTTTGTGAAATTATGTATGGAGGCACTTGTCGAATATTTGCAACTCCACAATTAAATTTAAAATCATGTTTCACTGGTTACGAAAACAATTTGCATAATTTTTCATTCTTTTGAATCTGACAGATGCCTAAATATTGAACATTTTGCAAAAGGTGAGTTTTGCTGACTGAAGCTTAATGAATTTACTGAATCAGCTGTCTGGTTTACCTGTAACGGGTTCACCTGTCAGCTTGAATAAATTAACTTAGTTAAAGGTTAATGTTCATTGTATCAATTTGCAAGTGATTCGAATTTATTTATTTATCATATTTTTGTGGTAAAATTTTGTTCAGATCTGTCGTGTAGACCAGCTTTTAGCAACAGACCGAAATATAAATAAATGGATAGAGATAGAAAGAGGGAAAGAAAGAGTGTT
>NC_051407.1:18831007-18831437 GCF_015228065.2 Penaeus monodon
TGATAACTAAGTGAATGAAATTAAGTAAATAAGTGAGTGAATAAGAGATAGAGAGAGAGAAATAAGGGCTAAGACATAGTTCCAACACCAAGAACACACTTTTGGAAACCACAAGTCTGTGTTGATACAGGGAAGGAAAACACACACTCTTAATAGCTTTGCGAATAAAAAAAGAGAATAAAAATTACGCACTTCCCATCTCTGGGAACACCAGAAGAAGCCTAATGTTCTAGAAAAACAAGTTCAAGCAGCTCAGAAATTATGAGACGCAGCAATAAGTTAGTTGATGATGAAACGCACACATTTCACAGAATCTTAGTTGACCATTTTCTTTTTGGCGTTCGTCTTTTATAAGGGGGGACTATTGTTCTCGCGGTGCTGTTGGAGAGAATCTTTTTTTTTTCTAAGAATTGTTCTTTTTGGGTGTGAG
>NC_051407.1:18832308-18832723 GCF_015228065.2 Penaeus monodon
ATTCCCTTCTTACCTTCTCCACTTCACCATATCTTCCTCCCAAAACCCTTTTAAATTTTTCGATCACCAGAAGGCATTTATTGTATTGAGAAAGGTAGTAATATAAAATAAAATACAAATATAACCAAAAACAAACCCCAAAGACATTCATATCACTACAACAACCCAAACACAAAACAGAACAACCCTAACACAATACCCCCAACAACAACCAAAATAACACAGAAAAAAAATAACAATATACTAATTTTTGAAAATTTTTTATTGAAATAGCAAATAAAGGGGAAAAGCATGATAAATTAGAATATTAAAAGATAAGAGGATTATAAAGGAAAACACAGGGAGATAGAGTATACAAAATAAATAAAAGGTTTAAAAAACTATGTAAAACAAATTAACGGGGGGCAATTATAGG
>NC_051407.1:18833712-18834850 GCF_015228065.2 Penaeus monodon
TTCACCTCCCTCCCTTCCCCCTGCCCATCCTTCCCCTCTCCCTCCCCCCCTCCCCTCTCCCTCCCCTCACCCTCACTCCCTCTTTAAACAACGCGAGTCCACATAACGAACAGAATCCCCAACGCCTTCACCCTGATCATACTACGCGTAATGGACCGCCAGGGGGGGGAATCTGCTAGAAGCCGAGACCGATTTTATACTATCTCAACTACCCTCCCGTCCGCATGCCCTCTCATTTATCCGTGAGAGGATTTGGATATGGGGATTATCCAAGGGGTAGATGCTGACTTATCCCTTTCCTTTGCTCGGCGGGTCTAGTGTATATACGCAGACCAATATGCCTTGGAGATAAGCTAATTAATCTGGAAGCTTTCGTGTTAATCTAAATGCATCGCGGAATAATTGCTTTATGTGATTAGATCCTTGGATGAGGTTTCGGGAGGGTGTTCTGGGGTCTGTGGTGAGGACTTCGGTTTGGTTTTTTCTTTGATTTCGAATAAAAAAATTTGTTCTTCCTTTGCTGTCGTTTTATAATATATTTTTTGCTTTTTTGTTATCGATTTTGATTTTTTTTTATTTGCTATCGATTTTGATTTTTTTTTTTTTTTTTTTTGATCTTGATTTTTTTTTTCGATTTTTATTTTTTTTTATTTTTTTGGGGGGGACTTTTTATTTGCTATCGATTTGAGATTTTTTTTCATTCGTGTGTTGTATTTATTATGTATGTTTTTTTTCTCTATTTTTTGTCTTTTTATTTGCTATCGATTCTATTTTTTTGTTTTTATTTACTATCGATCTTTTTTGGTTTATTTGCTATCGATTTTAGCTTTATTTGCTATTGATTTTTTTTTCCATTTTTTATTTACTATATTTTTTATCTGTTGTCGATTTTTTTTTTTTTGCTATCGATTTTGATTTCTTTTTATTTGCTAGTTCTGAGGCAAATTTGCTAGTTCTGAGGCAAATCTATTTTTTTTTTTTTTATTCATTTCACTTGCTAAAGGTATAATTCTGATAATGATGATGTTAATAAAACATACTATCTACAGTATATACAATTGTTCAGTGACCTCTCTCTGTTATTTTCCTCTCTCGCATACTCACTTCCATCCTCGTTTTGTCACACCTTCGTTTCACA
>NC_051407.1:18835082-18835409 GCF_015228065.2 Penaeus monodon
GAGCACCAAAAGCATACTAAACCGTTTCAGTTTCCATTAATGACAGTTCACACATTCCTTTTGCACTGAACCTACAATGAATATGTATCACACATGAATTTCAAACTCACATGCACTCACTTTCCCTGCACATTGGCGGTATACCTTTGGCTGTATCGTATGAGTGATCAGCGAGTAAGTATTCTTGTTTAGTTAAGTGTGAGTATCGCGCATTGTAAGAGTGAGTGTATTGCCTTTCACCATTGCATTGTTGAATATATCAGCGTTGATGTTTGTTAATGGTGTGATGGGAATAATATGCTTTGCCCTTTTTTTATTGTTACCATT
>NC_051407.1:18837792-18838264 GCF_015228065.2 Penaeus monodon
TTGGAGAAAATATATTTTGAATAGAGTTGATATTTATCGGTAACATTTCTATTTATTTCTTACATTTTAATAAGATCATCAAGTTTAATTGCAATTAACTGTTAACTTCATTAGCTACAGTAGCAATATTATGATTATAATTCCTTTTGCCAACGTCATCAAGTTAATATGATGATAATCCAATAACTTAATCGTTTTAATATTAATACTTCTTCATTAATTTTTCTAATAAAGTATAGTATATGAGGAAAGAGGCTCAAATATGATATTTATCATACTGATTATCATCACAACGGAATCATCATTAGAACATTAATCGCTTGAATCGGTACAAATCATTATTATTAATATACTTATTCATTATACCAAGAATCGTCATTATTGATAAACTAATTACTCATATATTCCTCATTAGGAGAGCAAGGAAATTAACAATTAATTCACCTTCTTGCCATCATCTTCATTGCACTCC
>NC_051407.1:18838711-18839054 GCF_015228065.2 Penaeus monodon
GCATCTCTCATTCCTTCTCGTTTTCCGTCCGCGCGTCTCGCCTGATTCCGCCGTTTTTCATCGGGATCACAAAACGGAACCTTTGTCCATTCTTGTCTATTTCTAGCCGCTTATGTCGCCGCCCAAACGCAAACTGGTGGGTGGGGGACATCATAGGGCATTAGCGTAAATGAGCCATGACAGATAAGATAACATTATCAATCAATTCTAAACGGCAAAGGGACAATGTCGTGTTGATAATGCAGAGCGGTTGAAGGGAGCGGGGTGCGCGGAAGCCATTTCTGATGCGGTATGTTTGGTTTATTTGCGTTATTATTTTTCTCTCCTTGTTAAAGTTTTGAGG
>NC_051407.1:18841103-18841567 GCF_015228065.2 Penaeus monodon
AGATGTTTATGTTTGATTCTGCTTTGCCTCTATAGATTTATTCATTGATACATATGCGTCTTTCTCTTTGTGAGCCCATATCAACCTTATCAACCTTTCCATTTATCTGTGAATTTGGTTAATCTAGCGGGAACCTACATACGCATTTGTGTAATATTTATACATGTAAACAATGACGTTATTTTTTTTTATATGGTTCCCCAGCCGTCGTTGACTTTATACATGTTGCAGTGGTGAAGCATTGGGATGGAGCGTTTATTGCAAATCAACAGACACTTGTGTAAAAATAATTCCAAATTGCATGCTCGACTTGTTTATTTGACCAAGTTGCACCGATTTGCAACTGATTTCCACACAGTTTACTTTGTTTTTTATTTTCTGACTGTGAGAGATATATCAAATGACCTTGTTACTTCCCAATTCTGAAATTTCCATTGTTTTTGTTTCTTCTAGTGTTTATATTC
>NC_051407.1:18842708-18843204 GCF_015228065.2 Penaeus monodon
CCAGACTGACAGATGGATGGACAGGTACATGAGTTACGATATATGTTGAAAAGTCAATTTTGATTATAACTGAATTTATATATAAACTAATGACGTAACTACATGGCGTAATGTATCACCACACTCCCAATACAGCATAAGGAAAATCCTGCGATCTTCATAACTACCTTGACATATCGAAAAAAAACACAAAATCCCTCAACGGAGCATCTTTTTCGGTACTTGCAAAGCAAAGATCTACATCTCGACGATATCTCAGCATCCGAGGCAAACAGCAGGGGCATTGTCTTATGGTCTCGATCAAGTTTCCCGAGTTTATGTGTTTACCGTGAACAAGGGTGAGTTATAGGTCTTCTGAACGTGGTCTTGAACTCCCAATGAGCCGGGTTAGGGAGGCTCTGGTATACCCGTGGAGGCGAAGGCTAAGGGGCTAAGTGCGTGGTTCGGACTCTTGTGTTTTGTTTGGTAATTGGGCAGTCAGGCTTGGAATGGGGGT
>NC_051407.1:18843715-18844529 GCF_015228065.2 Penaeus monodon
ATGGTAGGAGTGAAAATGATTTGGCTACCCAATGTCCCTGTACACAGACATTTACACATACGCATAGGAACACTAGCTTGGAAACAGTCAAAATGAAATCGGTGTGTGTGCGTATGTCTGCTTGTGCGTGTTAGGTTCCGAGGGAGGGGGGATATAATATAAGTATTGTTTCAGCCTCATTGTTCCATCCCATCCACACCCGGCGCGCGTCCATGGTTTGTATATTAATTTCCGTCAATGTACAGTTGATGGATAACGTTAGCAACGCAGTGCAGCGTCCTTTTACAAAACTTGGTTCCAGCACCGAGAGATTTAACTCATCCTTTCCGTCGCCGCGCATAGAGGTCGAAATGGTCTGTGAATAGCGCCGAAAATGCTCCTTCTTGCCTGTATTTACTTTGCAAGAAGGAGATTGAAGATCAACAATGGCTGTGCAACAACACAAGATAGACAGATCTTTCTGAACGTTCCCCATCCGAAGAGAGAGTACCACTCGGTATAATTTCACATAATTATGCTCTAATGATAAATAATAAGCATATATTAAACACATATTCATAAAAAAAAAAAATCCGATTCTTCAGCCGACCTTTTGCTGTATAATAATGTATATATTATTTTCAGAATATGGATGAGTTTAATTTAGTTTTCATCACTCGTTTTCAGCCGACGCAGCGAAATATTTCATGTCTCATGTAATCGGGCCACTTACCATGAATTTGTCTTACTTTAGAATGCATTAACTGGCATGGTCATTTCATTAAATTTTCTCTTTGTCTTTTTGGGCGCTGGCGTATAGCACTTATTTTGACCT
>NC_051407.1:18844580-18844665 GCF_015228065.2 Penaeus monodon
CGCTTTCCAGTTGTTCTTCCTCTGCCTCTGTCTGTCTGTCACTCTTTGGCCGCATTCTGAAACTATTTATCTGTCTGGTTGTCAG
>NC_051407.1:18845068-18845213 GCF_015228065.2 Penaeus monodon
AAACCAGTACTCAATACAGAGTTATGGGTACGCCAGGATTGCATTACATGTAAGTGAAATATAGATAACAAGGGAAAAGCAACAAAGAATGGGGTAGGAATTCGATAGGAAACAGGGGATAAAGAGAAATTAGGCATAGGTAATA
>NC_051407.1:18845384-18846099 GCF_015228065.2 Penaeus monodon
TAAACAGATGATAACACGCTAAGTTCCCCGCGCGGTCACATCGACAGTCCATCAACGATCATATCTCCCTTTCCTTATAATTCTAAACCACTCGAAATACAAACAAAGAAAAACCATAGACATACCATACCTTCGTCTCAGCATAACAAAAAGAACAACAAGAAAACAGAAAACGAACATCGGGTGCTCCAGGAGGAATTGGCCGCCATTTGCTATCGGCGGCATGTCGGAGAGCAGTAGTGAAACGTCGACGCGAAACGTACGCCGATCTAAACAGCGGGGCGGCCAGCGGCTTCCAACCAGCGGCGACGAGCGGCTACGAACCAGCGGCGGCGAGCGGTTTTGAACCAGCGGCGGCGAGCGGTTATGAACCAACGGCGGCTATCGGCTTCGAACCAGCGACGGAGAGCGGCTTCGAACCAGCGGCTGCCACCGGCTTTAAACCAGCGGTGACGAGCGGCTTTGAACCAATGGAGACCATCGGCTTCGAACCAGCGGCGGCGGGCGGCTTCGAACCGGCGGCTGCCACCGGCGGCGAGTAGCTCCGAACCAGCGGCGGCCAGCGACTCCGAACCAGCAGCGGCAAGCGGCTTCGATCTCGAAATAATTCCTGGGAACCGCGGAGCAGCGCAAGTGAGCTTTATTGCAGGCAGTAAGACGACAGATGCATAGGCCATTACGAAATCCGGCGAGAGAAAACCCTGTGAAATCGTTT
>NC_051407.1:18847987-18848460 GCF_015228065.2 Penaeus monodon
TTAATCAACTTAATAAGGAAATATTCATACATCTTTTATTACGTGTGATAGTCTCCGCTATGAAAATGAATGACAGGCTTTTATTAAACTCTGTCTTAAACGGCTAAGCAGCAATCAATTAAAAAAAAAAGGTTTAAATCCGTTCAATTATAGGTTAATGAGTAGTGAATTAATTTTTGATCAAAGGCAAAGGCAATATTTTTTTTCCCTTATATCAAGTTACTGATTAAAGTTGCTGTTATCATCGCACCTTATCAGAAAAGCGATTTGATATTTACGACACCTTACTGACGTTCTTTGGTCGAAATGTCACTGAGTAGTTAGCTATTTAACTCCCAAGAATTATTATAATTTTAAAGGAGCTTTCTACATATATTTAGGTGAAGAAAAACAACATTATTGTCTTATTTTTTAAAATTTTTAATCATTGTCCTAATAGACCTCACATGGACCTCAGCTCCTGAAAATTCCTC
>NC_051407.1:18848504-18849403 GCF_015228065.2 Penaeus monodon
CCCCTTATGACCCCTTGCCACTACCCCACTGACCCAAACACGGAATGTCAGAGTTCGAACTTTACGGTAGAAACTGTCCGTGTTGCCTTCGTAACGGCCAGTCGAACACTAGTCGAACACCCGTGATGTTTTTGGTGACTTCATGAGAGACGTTATTGCATTGCGCTTGAGGAAACTGTGATCGGTGTTGGTTTATGAATGTACGTGCAGAAATGCGCAAAATAATGTAGCCACGTGCCCGCACGTACCTCAAACACACACACATACGCGCGCGCGCTATATTCGCAAACCATATGGCACTTTCTCCTTTATATATAATCGAAAAACGTATATAAATAATTGCTGTTACATATAATAGATTATATATAAAACGTATACTCCCATATAAACAATATTATTTCCTCCAACATTCTCAATTTACTCCTGTAATAATACATTCACTTTTTTCATTGAATATACTTATTATTCTTAACATATACTTCTTAAAATACACTGTACTTTCTGAAGATATTCTCTTCGCTGGTATAATATACTGTGTAAAATTTACTCCTCCTCTACTAAATATTGATGTTTTCACGATATGGTATTTGCTCTTCATTATAATAATAAACTTTATTCATATAACATACACGATATTCTAAAAACATAATCATTGCTCTTTTCATATATGCTGATTTCATAATATACACTTTACTCGCATAATATGTTCTTTACCGTTATCATATGCTCTCATAATATTGTTCTTATGATATGTGCATTCGGGTTAGCCTGTCGCGGCGCCCCGAGTATCGGCGGTGACTTCCCTCGCTCCGATATTGTGGCGGTGCTAGTGGTGGTGACAACTTTTACGGTCATTATGATAAAGGTGATGATGCTCTATTATCTTTCCCATTATGATA
>NC_051407.1:18850217-18850303 GCF_015228065.2 Penaeus monodon
CTACTACAAATAGATAAAGATTACGTTAGTTCTAGTGTGATAAGAAGGAAAAAGTGAAAGTAATACTCGCATTAGGAAGAAAAGGC
>NC_051407.1:18851678-18852426 GCF_015228065.2 Penaeus monodon
CTCCCCATATTTCTCCTCCCATCTTCTATCACCCTCCTCCTTCCTCTTTTCTCTATCCTCTCCTTGTTTTCTTCTCTCTCTCCCTCCTTTGATCTTTTCCCATCTCTTCCCTCTTTTTCTACGTCGTCTATCCGCTTTCTTAAACTTCTTTTGTCTTTCCTGCAATCGCTTTTTCCCTCTACTTCCCTTTCTCACGCTTTTCTCCTTTCTTATATTCCTTCTTCTCCCCTTTCCCTTCTCCTCTCACCTCTCCTTTCCTATCTCTCTCTCTCTTTCCTTCCCTTCTTCCTTCTCCCCTCATCCTCCCTTCAACTTACCTCACTTCCTTTATTTTCCCCTTATCTCCCTCCTTCCCCTTACCCTCTCTCCCCTCACCCCTTTCTCTCTTCTTATCTCCCTCCTACCCTTCCCTCTCCCCTCATTTTTTTCCCTTCTCTCCTCTTCAATCTCTCCTTCTTACCCTTCTCCCCTCTCTCCTCATCCTTTTCCCTCCTCCCTCCTCTCCTCTCCTGTCTCCCTCCATCCTTTCACCCCCCCTCCCTCCTACCCTTCCCCCCCTCTCCCCTCATCCTTCCTCCCCTCTTCCCCCCCCCCCCTCCTTCCTGCTCCCCAAAGACAGCCTGAGTAAATGGCACCGAAGCATCTTGCGATTTCTAGTCACAGATCTTCTTGGGTCGCAGTTGTTTGCCTTGGGATCCAGACGTCGCTAGGTCCGTGGAGGGAGGGCCGCCCCCTGCAACCCTCCCGC
>NC_051407.1:18852557-18852702 GCF_015228065.2 Penaeus monodon
GGTGGAGGGGATTCTTCACCCTCTCTCCGTTTCTTTTTTTATTTTGGGTTCTGAGGATGTGTGTTTGCATTTGTGTTCATCCCCTCTTCCTATCTCTTCACTACATGTCATTTCTCTCTCTTCTCCCCTTTTTGAGATTCTTAGA
>NC_051407.1:18852827-18852917 GCF_015228065.2 Penaeus monodon
TTTCGTAACCGAGGGGCGTGTCCCACCTGTATTCTCCCCCTCTGATTATGCCTCTGCCTGATTTGGGACTCTTAACCCTTTCGAAATCCT
>NC_051407.1:18852980-18853517 GCF_015228065.2 Penaeus monodon
TGAACCCTCTTTATTCTAGTTTCTTTCCTCCCTTATTTTCTCCCCCTTACTGAGCTCCTCTTCCCTCTTCCCTCCTTCATTTTATCCTCTCCTATGCCTCTAATCCTTCCGTCCCTTCTCATCTACCCATTCACTTCTCTTCCCGACCTTCTCCTTCCCCTTCTTCCATCCTTTCTCGAATTAATCCTCCTGATTGGGGCACTTCCACTCATCCCCTGCTGTCCCTCCTTCCCTCCTTCTATCCACGGTCTCCTACATTCTCCCCCCTACCCTATCCCTTCAATTCTCCCCATCTCCTCTTCTCCTTAATTTATCTCTTCCAGGACTACCTTTCCTTTTGTCTCTTCTGATCTACACATCCATCCTCTCCTCCCCCCCCCCTATCATTCCCTCCCTTTCTCTTACCTTCTGCTCTTCTCTCATCTTTCTTTCTGTCTCCTCCCTCTTCCCATTTGCGAGTGAATTTCTGCATTCCCATCTTTAAACTCTCTGAAATTACTGTGTGTTTGGTTTAATTTGAATGGGAGAGGGGAGGTA
>NC_051407.1:18854443-18854538 GCF_015228065.2 Penaeus monodon
ATTCTTATTCTGAAGGTCGCATCTAAGAAATGCGTCGCTTTATCATGTAGTTTGTCGTCCAGTTTTTAGCCTAAGTTCAATTATTTGCTTTTAGG
>NC_051407.1:18855199-18855500 GCF_015228065.2 Penaeus monodon
ATCCAACTGCTAATCCCTTTATTCGAACATCCATATCAGTACATCGGCAGTTCTTCTATATATGTATTCCATTATTTATATAGACCTACCAGAGTTTATGATGTATTCAATACCTATGTTAACTTTTCTCATTATGTATACATACTGTAACTATATTTGCAGTGTAATTGTGAGCACAGTACAAAATCAACTGAATTTCACTTCTAGAAGCGTTATTCTTACTTCATTTTTGTGTCTTACAATTAGCTTTCAATATTATGCATTATATGTGTCGTGAATTTCATTTGAATCATAAGACTTG
>NC_051407.1:18856067-18856494 GCF_015228065.2 Penaeus monodon
CTCTTTCATTTCACTGAAACAATTGTTCAAATATTTTGGAAATAAATTTCGACGTATTTTCCCTAGCTTTATTTCCTGGCTTTTACCCTATTCCTCGCTGGTCTTTCTCCTCTAATCCAGCGCCATCACCACCCATTGTTTCAGTTATTTCTCCTTTGCTTCTGGGGGAAGAATTATTTCTTTTATTTCCTCCTCTTCATTTCACTTGCTTTCTCTTACTAGGCTGTCCATTTATCTTTGTGTCTCTTTCACTTTTCCATTTAGCGTATTCCCTTCTTACCTCGCGTTTTCTGTTCTCTCTCCTTTCTCCATTATTTTCTGATTTGTTGATATGTATTTACTGTACATGCCTTTGAACATACCTCTTTTCTTTATTTATAGGTTTTTGTGTATCAAAGTTTGATAAGTCCTTGCTTGCATTTCATTT
>NC_051407.1:18856545-18856625 GCF_015228065.2 Penaeus monodon
TCATCTGTCCTCTAGCTTTACCTGCCTCTCCCCAACTGACTCAACCTGTTCATCTCCCCCACCTAGTATCTCACCTTTCA
>NC_051407.1:18856675-18857110 GCF_015228065.2 Penaeus monodon
GCCTGTGCGCCGACTCCCCTCGCCGTCCCTCTCTCTCACTCTCTCTGGCCGGGCTTGATCTAGGCAGCGGGTGTAAGGGGTGGGACGCCCCGACTGTCGTTCAGTGTGCGGTGCAGCGCGGCAGGGGTGAGAGTTCCCTCGCGCGGTCTCTCTCGCCACGGCCGACCTTCAACACATTTCCCATCGCTCTCTCTCTCTCCCCTCGATTCCCCGAGACCGGCTTTTCACCCTGGGTCGGAAACCGGTTGTATTTTTTTCCGTCACCACCCCTTAAGATCAGCTGACGACTCCACGACTCAGCACAGCAGTTCTCGTCCGGCACACGACTCCAACACCACCGAACGTATCTCCGCGGCCTCCGACACCACCAGTAAGAATCACCTGATACAAGGTCACAACCTTTGACCTTATTCATCGTCGGTTCTATCGCTTTGT
>NC_051407.1:18857257-18857956 GCF_015228065.2 Penaeus monodon
AGAGCTCGTCCGAGTGATGGTCGTCGCCTAGAGAAGTAAGGCAAGGACGAGGCGAACGGCCTGCACACGGCGACGAGCGAACGGCTGTCGTGGTGAGCTAATTGATAATTTGAGGCTCCTGTTCTCTCTTTCTATCGGGCCATATGAACGTTGTTGCACCGGACAATTGCCAGGCTTGTATGTCCCTATTTGTGTCATGCACAGAGACCAAGCTTTGTATATATATATATTTTTTTCTTAATGGTCACAAGGGGAAATCATATTTCTTAGAGGCAACAATTTCTTTTTTTAAAAATCATACTTTAGTGCTTTGATTCATCTCTGACACTTTGCTGATTTTGCCCTGATATTGTTTCCCCTAATAGTGACGCAAGAACGCTTTTAAAAAACGGACCTAAACCACCCGAAGGCTTGATAACCAAACCCTGCCCTAAACCCGTGAATGAAAACTCAACGGTCACAGTATACCAAAAAACCTACAGACATTTTTACAAAGAACCGTCAGTTAATGGCCGGTCATTATCTTTAAAAAAATAAAACACACATGTTGTAAGATAATTGTAATAATAACAGCCATAAACCTAGAAACACAACCAACAGTTTATGTGATAGTAACATACCTCAAACAATTCTTAAAAAAGAGAATACCCAAGCCCTTTTAAAAATATATATATATAAAACACCCCAAGAAACCCCATC
>NC_051407.1:18857982-18858062 GCF_015228065.2 Penaeus monodon
GGTCTTCAAGGATCCCTTCGCATCTCCAAGAACCCAGGTGTCGTTCAGAAGCAACAGCTCTTCAAGCAAGCAAGCAATCT
>NC_051407.1:18858125-18858285 GCF_015228065.2 Penaeus monodon
GGAGGCTTGTCCAATCGCGGGAGGGGGAGAGAACCACACCGACCCCCCCCCTCATTCCACCTGTCAGAAAACCTCCACAGGTGATTTCTGTGACAGCAAGAAGAGTTGTGAGACACGGCCGTCCTCCAAGATACCTCATCCACCTTCGCATCGACCTCAC
>NC_051407.1:18858334-18858456 GCF_015228065.2 Penaeus monodon
CTCTGAGTTTAATCTTCAGTTCGAGGTAAATGTCACGATTCCTTAAGACATTCGGTGTCTAACTTGCACTTTTTTTTTCTCTATCGTTCGTCTTTTTATTTGTCTGATTCTGTGACTTCCTG
>NC_051407.1:18858485-18859162 GCF_015228065.2 Penaeus monodon
TAACGGTGTTGATTTATTTTCTGCCCCAACCCCTCATTTCTTCATTTATTTCCACATTCCCTGCCATTTGTTTTGAAGTGTCACGTTTCTTTTGAAGTACACATTTCGTTCCTACATAACCCTTTGAAGTCACACGAACGACTGTGCGCGTGGGCGGGTCTCTCGTTCGTGTACAGTAACGTCAAATCATCACCTTTTCATTACCGTCAGCGCGAGTTTTATCGCTTCGGCTCATTTTCATAAGTGGGTATGACGAGGGTGATGAATTGTCGTTTTCTTGTAGATATGTTCATCTTAGATGTATTTCCCTCTTATTTTTAATGTTCCAATTTTTGAAGGTAAGGTTCTGTGATTTTGATGTGTTTTCCTTTTATATAATAATATGATATTGTGTATGTGTATTTAGGTGTTTATTGTTATATAATGTCCTGCTACCAACTCAAACTACGTTATACAGATTCTGATATTTACAGATGAGATTATTTAACGGAGAAATCCAAATGTTACCCATGCATATCTTGTATTTTTTTCCACGTCTACATATAGTTCAAAATAGATAACGATCAAAGAACGGTCTATATAAACAGATATAAATAGAGTAAAGAAATAACACCATGTGCGAAAAAAGAAATATATTGTGTCCAAGAAAACGTTGAGCGTTGCCTAAGCAATAGACG
>NC_051407.1:18859202-18859401 GCF_015228065.2 Penaeus monodon
CCTCTCGAGTTCTGCCGAAGGAATTGAATCGCGAGCAGAAATGTGTTCGAAAGTCTCCTGTTTCTGCCACTCTTGAACTAATGTACTTTTTTTCTAAGGAATGTTATTTAGAAAAGAAAACAAAATTCTTCACGTTTTCTTTTCATGTCCTTTTGTGTTTTAGATCTTCATCAAATTTGATTTTGTAATTTGGGGTGAC
>NC_051407.1:18859429-18859502 GCF_015228065.2 Penaeus monodon
ATAAAATTACATTCAATTTCCTTTTGACTTGGCGTTCCCGTCGCTCCGTAACCCTTTGACGTAATAATCTTGT
>NC_051407.1:18859616-18859742 GCF_015228065.2 Penaeus monodon
ACTGGGGAATGCCAAGGGTGACGCAGGTGGAGGCGTGTGACGGTGCATGGATACTTCTCGTGTGTCACTCCCGAACACGTACTGTGGCAGCCGCGCTCCCGCTGCCTATGCCATCAGGTGCTTGGC
>NC_051407.1:18860764-18860853 GCF_015228065.2 Penaeus monodon
CGAGCAGCCCCGCCGAGGCCACATGCCTTAAGCCCGAGGTCGACCCGGCGGAGCGTCTGGCCGAGTACTGATGTCTCGCAGAGTAAACA
>NC_051407.1:18860873-18860957 GCF_015228065.2 Penaeus monodon
ACTCCGCTCCATTGATTGGCTGCTTCACATGCCTCTCGGGCCCTCCGTCGTCTGGGGGCCGAGGGACGGAGGGCCCGGCGACAG
>NC_051407.1:18863826-18863901 GCF_015228065.2 Penaeus monodon
AACACAAAGACTCCCGCAAGATATTATTTCACGCTTACATTATTTTTTCGCTTTCAACAATAAGTTCGTCACTCA
>NC_051407.1:18864882-18865079 GCF_015228065.2 Penaeus monodon
CTCCATTATGAAGTGAAATTCACATGGAAACGTACTTCGAGAATCCGTTTTCCGAAATGCAAAAGAGAGACCCCCCCCCCCGCCTCCCCTTTCAGAAGGCCTTAGGCTTACATGGTTGATGCCGAGACCAGTAATTGCAAAACACTGGTTGGTTTTCCTTACAGTGTATGTAGTGGGAATATTTCGGTTTGTTGGTG
>NC_051407.1:18865378-18865579 GCF_015228065.2 Penaeus monodon
TTGGCACTATGATCACCAATGCGCCGAGAATATCGTATCATATTGTTATACCCCCGTAGTAGGGTAAGGTATGCCAAGCGCGGCACTGAACGTGGCGATATTGAACGTTGAGAGTCCGAGCTGCAACACTGTGATCCCCCCTCCCCCCCTCCACCACCACCACGCTATCCCCCTATACCCTCTCTCCCCCTCTAGCCCTGC
>NC_051407.1:18865670-18865931 GCF_015228065.2 Penaeus monodon
CGTGCCCTCCCTCAGCCCACATCGCACCCCTCAGCCCACCTCACCCCCCCCCCCTCTCTGGCCCACCTCACCCCCCCTCTCTCTGGCCCACCTCACCCTCGCCCTCAGCCCACCTCATCCCCCCTCTCTCTGGCCCACCCCACCCCCGCCCTCAGCCCACCTTTCGGCCCACCTACCCCTATCTCAGGCTCCTCTGTCGCGCCCTTCCTGTTCACACCTCCACACGCTCTCACTGTTTCGAGGTCTCCCATATGCCATGTG
>NC_051407.1:18866135-18866357 GCF_015228065.2 Penaeus monodon
CTGATGTATTTGGGGTCTTCTTTGTTTTTAAGGGTGTCTGTCTTTCTATGTATCCCTTTCTTTATCTTTCAATCTTTTCGATCCCTTTCCCCTCCCTCCCTTCTTCCCTCTCGCTCTCTCTTTCCGTCTCTCCATATCTCTCTTATTCTCTCTCTTCCTTACTTCCTACCTTTTTGCTGCTCCCTTACTTTTTGCTTTCTTTTCTCTCCCTCTGCCTTTTCT
>NC_051407.1:18867418-18867534 GCF_015228065.2 Penaeus monodon
ACGTCTCCGGTCACTCTCTGGTCGTTTCCCCGACGGTGACTTTGATCCTCGGCTTCTCCATCACGACGACTAATGACTGCCACGATCTGACTTGCAAAATCACGACTCTCGCTCCA
>NC_051407.1:18867902-18868339 GCF_015228065.2 Penaeus monodon
TAGGTTTTGATTGTAGGAGCATGAGTAGGGGAAGGGGGGGGTGCTGGTCGGCGGTGGTGAAGACGATAATTAAGTCTGGTTGACGATTATAATTAGGCCTGGTTGATAAGGTGGGGTTAGGGGTGTGTGGAAAGGGGGGGGGGGTGATGATAATTAGATTTGGTTGAAGGAGAAGGCGGTGAGGGGAAGGGGGGGGGGGTTAGGTGACAGGTGGAGGTGCCGATGATAATTACGTTTGGTCTAAGGGGAGGGGTAAGGTAGGTGAAGATGTTGAAAGAAATAAGAACCGGTGGAAAACGGGTGAGGATTAGGTGGTAGGTGGCAGGTGGTGGATTATAGATGGGGGAGGGGGGCTGAACGGATCATGATAATTAGGTTCCAGTGGGGGTTTGAAAGAGGGGAGAGGGGGGGGGGGTTAGAGGGGAGTAGTTAGTGGA
>NC_051407.1:18869833-18870549 GCF_015228065.2 Penaeus monodon
CGAGATTACCGGTATCTCGCAACGAATTGTGATGATAAGATTAATTTCTAATGTTGCACCTGCAAGAAAGTTGCTTGATGTTTACACAAAATTAAGTTTCGCACTACAACTTTTTCGCCAGCGGTGATAAACCGAACGTTCAATTAGAGTTTTTTTTTTCACTATCGAAAGTAAAAATCAAATTCAGGAAAAGTTTAAGTTATATTTTCCTCAACAGCAAAACTCCTTTGAGGAAAGAAAATAATACTCATGCAACTGATTTTCTGATTGCAACTGATTTTACTCATGCAACTGATTTTCTGTAGGTTAATAGAGATGATGAACATTAACATATGTAAACATTGCAAACGGGTTAAAACACATAAATTATCTATTTTTTCATGAAACGTTTTGAAACATCAAATAAACTTGCGGACAGAGTGTACTTGGTTGCTCGAAAATTAGTTTACGGTTGAATTTTGAATCGAATTACACTTGCAATATTCGAGTGTTATCATCAGACAATGCTAATTACTCTGCTTCGGGAAAAAATAATATTATTGTAATTAAAATTTATAATTGATAATCAAAACTCAATTCTGCATATCCAGCCGGAGCATCAATTGAACTTTATATTTGCTTGTTTTATATCAAAATTAAATAAGCGAATATATACACACCCTTTTTTCCTAACATTATGAATACATAGGCACTTTATATAAGCACGCATTAGATAA
>NC_051407.1:18871497-18871754 GCF_015228065.2 Penaeus monodon
GAATAAACCAAGAATGGATGCCCACCTTTCAGCCACAGTGTTTACACCGAAGCATAAACAAAGCACACCTGTTGCCGTAAAAGAATGCATATGCCAAATGTCAGATATTCCCCGTAAATCCCAAGAAATATCGCTAAACCTTGAATACTTTTGCCTGTGTATAACGGGTCATTAATAACATAGACGCGTTGACGGTGGGATAGTTTGGATTCGCGGTCGTTGATTCGTCATTAGGGGAGGAGAGAGAGTTGACTGGA
>NC_051407.1:18871791-18871919 GCF_015228065.2 Penaeus monodon
GTAAACGATTTCTAGTAAACTCAATCTCCCTCTTTTCTTATATGTCTGTTATTAGTTGTGTGTGAAGATATTAATATTTGTTTCTCCTTTAATTCTCTTTATATACATTTCTTGATGTTCCTTTTACC
>NC_051407.1:18872054-18872174 GCF_015228065.2 Penaeus monodon
CCTCCTCCCTCACCAACTCTCCCTGGCCCTTCTGGTCCTTAAATCCGAATCAATATCTGGTCCATCCATCAGCTTTCCGCTTTATCCCCGTCACTAGATTTCCTTTCCTTTTGACACTAG
>NC_051407.1:18872238-18872407 GCF_015228065.2 Penaeus monodon
GCCGTTGGTTCTTATATTTCGTGTCCTTCTTATAAGTTCTTTGATCTATTGTCTATTATCTGGTTCCCTTCCTTTATTTCTCGCGTTTATCTTTCATTTTTCTTCAATCTGTTGTTCTCCAGCATTGCTTCTTGCCTTATATCGAATATCTTCGTGGCACCATCATTAT
>NC_051407.1:18872655-18872865 GCF_015228065.2 Penaeus monodon
GACACGCACATATAATTGGATAAAGCGCGAACGAGACAGACGAGTCATGTACACGTTTCTCTTCCCCCATATTTTTTTCTCGTCCTATTTAATTGGCGATCATGTTTCCAACGACATTAAAACTAAGAAGACATGTCGTAACGAAACTTCGAATCCACGAGAAATATTTACAAAGTTTATGACATGAGGTTCGTCATTCCCCCTCCCCCT
>NC_051407.1:18873092-18873199 GCF_015228065.2 Penaeus monodon
GAGGGTGTTATGTGAAATTCTTATCATTCATTTTTTTCTCTCTCACTTCTCTTCATTTCTATCTTTTCATTTTTGTTAAGGTGGAGATACATGATCATGTTTAGCGA
>NC_051407.1:18873237-18873340 GCF_015228065.2 Penaeus monodon
ATCGCACTATCTGTTTTCACCTCACCCTACCTTGCCTCCTACTCTTTGTCATCCCATCTACTCTCCTTTCCCTTTCTCTCTCTCTCTTTCATACATCGTCTCC
>NC_051407.1:18873531-18874046 GCF_015228065.2 Penaeus monodon
TGCAGCTGAACGGTATATGATGCTCAGCGCAGCAGCAACAATGTGCCTCGCGGCCTGGACACTGTTTCACAAAATCTAATAAAAGAAGCGAGAATTTAACAACAGCGCCGCCCACCGGCAGTCTGGAATACTAACGTGTTCCCTCCCGATGCAATATACCCCGACAATAGTTCCTTCGGTTGACCGTTAAGCCGAAATTGTGCATTGTTGTTGTAGAATTTGAATAGGAAATTAGGTCTGAAATTCTGGAGCACCCTTCACGCTGAGTGGCCGGAGACTAGCCAATCAGCTGCCGCGTTGTGGCTTAAACGGGCCAACCAGCGTCGTTGTCTGAAGATGAACTGCTAATCAAGTTTGAAGAAATACGCTGGTTATTGGCGTTTCAAACCAGCAATTGGTGCTTGGCGGGAGACCCCTGCCTCTTCTCCCTCACTCCTTCCTTCACTCTCTTCCCTCTCCCCCTACCCGCCCCACTCTCCTTCCCCATCGCCTCTCCTCTTCCCTTTTCCAATCGC
>NC_051407.1:18874086-18874644 GCF_015228065.2 Penaeus monodon
CAACATACTCCTTCCTTCATCCCATTCCTTCTTTCCCTCTCTTTCGTCGTGCCTTTCCCTTCCCCCATCACTTTCCTCCCTCATTCCTTCTCCTTACCTGCTTCCTTCCTTTTGTTCCCTTCGTCCTCCTTTATCTCATTTCTCTCCTTTCTTCCTTCTTACCTTTCCTTATATATCATGTCTTCATTTCCCTTTTTATTCATATTTTGCTTTCTTCCTTTTTTCATGTCTTCCTCAAGTTATTCCCAATATTTGGTTATTAATCAACTGCCCTTCGCCTTTTTTCCTCCGAAATCTGTCCATCAGCCTGGCTCTTTGTTTATTATTATTTGCCTCCCCCTCCCTTTCTATCTCCTCAGTTCCCTCTCTCCTCTTCCTCTTCCCTCTCTTCCTCACATCTCTCTCCCCTCCCGTCGCCGCCCCCCCCAGGTGCATCATCTCCCCCCCCCTCCCCCCTGAACCGGCTGTTGACAATTACAGCGGCGAATCGTCAGGCTGAGGTGATTATCGGGTAGTTGAGGTTTATTGGCTGCCGTGTGCGTGCGTGTGCGTTTGGAA
>NC_051407.1:18874858-18875168 GCF_015228065.2 Penaeus monodon
CCTTAGCCATCTATTCTATTATTCATTTTCCGTTATGCATTTTTCCCTCTCTTTCCCTCTCCGTGATATTACTAAGCGATTACAGTTTGAAAATGTGATACAGAACTTTGAATTTAATAATTATTATAACTGATTAATGACTCACTAATGATGTCGACAGTAATGATTTTCGAAATTAACAACTACTTAAATCAACAGCTTTGATAAGCAAATTTATATAATAAACCTTGTTTGGTATTGTATATATAACATCGTCATTCAGATTATGTTAATATCAAATCAGTTATGAAATCTAAGCGACAGACAAAAC
>NC_051407.1:18875222-18875458 GCF_015228065.2 Penaeus monodon
CAAACAGACAGTTAGGAAGGAGGACGACGAAAGTGCGATAAGGAGAGAAACAGTGAGAGAATATTATATACAAATCAGCAATATAGTATCCCCTTCCGTTGCAAAGTTTAGAAAACGGGTTCTTATACCAATATGGCGATAAAATCAGATCATGCTTAGCTGCAATACGTTCATAGTTATTCATGAAATCGTATTGTCAGCATTGTGCGTGTGGGAGTGAGGTTAAGATTTTATCA
>NC_051407.1:18875658-18875983 GCF_015228065.2 Penaeus monodon
ATTTGTGCGTCCGATTTACATGACGGCTTTTGGCCCTGGGGAGTGGTCATCCCTCCCCCCCAGCCAGTCTAGGTGAGGAGGGGGTGGGGGTGGGTCCTGTTCCTTTCATTTGGTTTGCTGATAGACTCGTTCTTTGTCTATTGACTGCCTGGATTGGTATTCCATTTGTATGTCTTTCTTTTTTGTTTCTTTGTGCTTCTCTGCGTTTTTATTTTGGTTGTGTTTACCTTCCGTTTTCTTAGTAGTCCATGCTGATTTCGTCCCTGCGTTTGCAATAATCTGTTCGAAATGCTATTCCAACTGCTATTTATTTGATTTATATATG
>NC_051407.1:18876267-18876457 GCF_015228065.2 Penaeus monodon
GTTCATTGAGATTCATCAATCTTTTTTTTTTCCCTTTTTTATCAGTAGTTGCCATTTTTCATCTCTTCCCCTTGCCCCCATTCTCGCTTAATGGTTTCTTTTCCCCACTCCTCTCTTTCCTCTGCGTCCTTCTCCTGCTCCCCTCTCCCTTTCATCACATTCCCACGTACGAATTTCGCTTCATCCCTGC
>NC_051407.1:18876829-18877030 GCF_015228065.2 Penaeus monodon
TTCCGCTGCAGGTCGTTTTCCTCCACCTCTTCCTCCCCTCCTCTTCCTCCTCGTTTCCCCTCTCCCCTTTCACTCATCCGGCTTTTTGGTCACTCGCGTGTCCCGTCACTCATTCCGTGCGAGCGATTTGGAAGTCCATATTTTTAAAACATTTCCTATTCAACAGTTTTATCGTTTTTGTCTTGATTTCCTTTTTTTCGC
>NC_051407.1:18877993-18878340 GCF_015228065.2 Penaeus monodon
TCCCTTTTCTGACCCGAAAGGGAAACCGAGGCAGGTCAGAGCGAGTTCTCATCCTCATGGAACAGAATGATCTTCATCCCAGCTCCTCAACGATTCATGTTAATAAAAGATGGCTGACTGATTATTTCGTAATAAGTGTCCAATTCTTCTTTTCTTTTGCTCTGCCCACTTTCATTTTTTTTCGTCTCTCTATTCTTGTATTCTGTGCAATCCTTCGTTTTTTTTTGTTTTTTTTTATTTTTTGTTGTTCTGAATATTTTTTCTTCTTTTCGATTCCCTTTGTTTTTTTCCTCCTTCTGCTCCTCTTCCTCCTATTTCTTCTCTTTCTCCTTATCTCCCACCCCTTT
>NC_051407.1:18878502-18878812 GCF_015228065.2 Penaeus monodon
CTTTTCTAAAAGAAGAAAAGGGAGGGAGAAAGACAAGGATAGAGAACAGGCCAAACCAAGAGAGAGACGAAAGTAAAGCACAAGAAAATATCATTCACGGCGGATTCCGAATTTCTATGCGTGGTCGATAAAACTATATGAACTAATCTTAGAAATGCAGTGGCGTTGCAAAGGTGATTTAGAAAAACCCAAATAGAAAGATAGCTTGGTCTGATAGAGGGAAAGGGGGTGTGAGATATAAAGAGATAAATAGTTGCACGGGAAGAAAATAGGCTGATAGATAGGCGGATAGAGAAACAGACAAAAATAA
>NC_051407.1:18879102-18879374 GCF_015228065.2 Penaeus monodon
TTTTATTGACTCTCCCTTTTCGTTTACAACCGCCAGGAGTTATTTCTGTAGACCTCAAAAGGCCTACAACTTAATCCAGCTTGCCGCTTTATGAAAGCATTCGAAAAGGTTTATTTTTTTATTGTTCTTTTACTTTCCTTCTTCTCCTTTTATTTCATTTTCTGCCTCCTGTTCTCTTTCTGTACTTCTTTATGTTCTGTGTTTACTTTTTCTTCGTTTTCTTTCTTTCTTTCTTTTTCTGTTTCTTTCTTTCCCTATTTCTTTCTTTCATT
>NC_051407.1:18879610-18879931 GCF_015228065.2 Penaeus monodon
CTCGCCTTCTCGTTCTCCTCTTCTTCTTCTTCCCTGCCCTCTTCCTCCTCAGCTCCTCTTCTTCCTCCTTCCCCACCTCTTTCCCGTCCTCCTCCTCCTCCTCCCTCTCCTTCTTCTTCCTCCCCTTTATCCTCTTCGTTCCTTTCATCCTCTTTTTCCAATTCCACTTACCGCAGATGAAAATGGAAAAGCCGAAGTGTCATGACTAACTGATCTAAAATTGGAAAAAGGAAAAAAATATAAAGTTCATCGGTTGAAGGATTTTTGGGCGCCTTTCTTGCTTCTTGTTATTCATCTGGTATTTTGGTATGGTAAATATAT
>NC_051407.1:18880650-18880765 GCF_015228065.2 Penaeus monodon
AACTAATGAAACCATACCAAGATTTTCAATTAAGACCTCGAAAAGACGCGTCCTGGGGTTTCAAAGGTGTTAATTCCTCTCTCTCTGCAATCACAATCTGGCCGCTTGTTGTTCG
>NC_051407.1:18881062-18881230 GCF_015228065.2 Penaeus monodon
ATTTACTCTCGATGGGATGGTGCTGGTACCATATCAGAAATGAAAGATATTCCTGTTCTTGCTAACCATTATTAGTCCCACCATCGCCATCGTTATAATCACTGCCGTTACTATTATTATCAGACCGTGCGCTTTGGAAATGAAGGGGGAATTATTACTCGACTGATA
>NC_051407.1:18881808-18882307 GCF_015228065.2 Penaeus monodon
CAATGCGATGATGACAATAAAGATAAAGATAATGGCGAGGGGGTGGTAATAAATGTAAGGTATATGAAGATACTAACTCCGTAATGGTAACAGTAGATAAAAAAATAGTGATTTTCGTAATCTTTTCATAAAGATATAATTAAATCAGTTATTGCGACGACCACGACAAACCTTGTAATAGACTGAATGAACGGAACAAGCACAATATTAATTATTAATAAATGATGAAAGCCAAGTACAAAAAAGAATATACAGTACAAAGAAATAGTAATCGTGACTATTGTACTGAAGATAGGAATAATAATAAAAACAACAATGTCAACAATAACAGCAATGGCATTAATACCAACAACAACTAGTATATATCCAGACACAATAAACAAATGGGGTTAAGATTTATAAATTCATGGACCTGTTGTATAATAAAAAAAAAGAAAAAGAAAATGGCTATCGCTCTCTCAAGCCTCATTTCCCAGGAGAATATGCACAATTCCTCAGA
>NC_051407.1:18882618-18882747 GCF_015228065.2 Penaeus monodon
CTTTTGAAATTTGACTCCTGATATTCTTTGTTAAGCACAATGGCAATCACAGCGTAATTCAGCAATAATCATGGCAGTATTAAAAATGATAAGACAGAATTGAGAATATTAATGAATTATTGCTGATAA
>NC_051407.1:18882809-18883159 GCF_015228065.2 Penaeus monodon
ATCACCGCAACGTTAGCAGTATGTAAACAAAAACTTACTAATTCTATCTTCTTTTCTTTCTTTTTTGAATATCCGACAGAATAAAAGCCTCCGATTCATTTTCTTTTCAAAAGAGTATTAGACGCGAATCACTCTAGAACGCCTGTACTGCAGCAGATAAATCAGCCATACTCCTGAATGTTGGTCTATTCAAAAGCCATTTGGAAAATTGTTCTTATTATCTACCCCCACCAAAATATACTTACCCGCATGTATTAAACATGAAATATCAGATTTATAGATTCCGTTGAATTTAATTTCGGGTTTGCCTCAAAGTGAGATATCTGTATTCAGTTTTCCGGACGCCGATA
>NC_051407.1:18883230-18883477 GCF_015228065.2 Penaeus monodon
TAAAAAAGGGGTCTATTCTTATGTAAATTCTATATATATGCTAAATCTGAATTGGGGAGTGTGCGTATATGTTGCACATTTGCGGGAAAGTGTGCAGAATTGCGACGTATAATTTTTTTCATTGATTCCGGAATACTGAGATTCACAGTTTTCTGCGAGGGAAAACAAGAAAAAAATCAGGTTTATGTTGTTGTTTTTTCCTTTTTTTTTGCGTAAGCTTGTACAATTAAACGCACACATGCAGATA
>NC_051407.1:18883683-18884363 GCF_015228065.2 Penaeus monodon
TCTCTCTGTCTATCTATACGCGCGGAAACATCCCTGACTATCAAAAACAGGCAAACACCAACAAAAGCAAATAAAAAAGGATATACCACACGTCCTCCTAAAAATTTATAACGCCAGCCGCTCAGAAGACTGCGTCAGACAAGGGAGCTTAAATAATTAATTTCGGTGTTATAAAGTGCCATACTTGTCGCGCAGCACCGCCGGGACGTTAAATAAAATAAGATGGCTTGATTATCCCCATTTATTAGTGTCAGGTCACGACCTCTGACAAATCTCTCGGGTCATTGTAAACGACCTCAATGACCTGGAGGAGTCAATTTCAGTTGGTATCAAGTCGTGGCTGTGAATAATGAATGGCCAGATGTTATTCAGAAGCTGTTGTTGCTTGCGTGTTTTTTTCTCTCTGTTCCTGGGGTTGCCAGTAATGGTGTTTATTGATTTATGTTTTTTTTTCTCTCTCTCTTTCTTTGAGGTTGTTATTGTCTATGCCTTTCCTTTCTTTGTATATTTCTCTATTTCCTTCTCCTTAGTTTCTTTTCTCTTTTTTTATATTTCTGTGTCTTTCAATCTTCTTACATGTCTTTGATTATCCGTCTATCTCTTTATCTCTTGCTTCATCTCTCCCTCGCCCCTTCCTCCCATCACCCTTTTCATTACCCCATTCCTATCTATCCATTTAT
>NC_051407.1:18884541-18884819 GCF_015228065.2 Penaeus monodon
TCCCCCCTTTTGTCACTCTTTGCAATTCTCCCAATTTTCTCTTGGTTCACCGACACATATTTGTTGCTTGGCTTATCACAGATACGCCGACGATACAGTGTGAAATTGCATCTCTTAACTTCTTTATTGCTCTCCTTGGCCCGCCTCGATAAGGCTCTTATGTTATTTACTCGGCTAGATTTGCGCTCTTGTGTTGTGTTTAATATAGTCCGTTTTTATGGGTCCAGTTGAATTACGAGATGAGAGAACAGCTAATTTAGGGAAGTGGGTGGGCTGAG
>NC_051407.1:18885033-18885134 GCF_015228065.2 Penaeus monodon
ATATATGATATTCTTTTCCCAGTCTATTTCCGTGTCCTATCTATCCCCTATATTCTTTTCCCCTCTCTTTTGCGTTCTCTTTCAAATAGCCTTTTTTTTCT
>NC_051407.1:18885362-18885461 GCF_015228065.2 Penaeus monodon
AGTCATTTCTTTGATTATAAAACTGACCTTCTGATTTCCGTTGATGCATTTGGCTGACAATAGAGCTCACAGAAAACGGGAATTTCTATTTCGAACCAG
>NC_051407.1:18885480-18885647 GCF_015228065.2 Penaeus monodon
ACTTCAATCTTATTCTATTTGGGAAGCAGAGTGTCCTCTTTATTGATAGATTTTGGATTTTTTTTTTTTTTAAGATTTCAGTGTAGTGTTTTGGTGGACCTCTCTTTATTGGTTCTGATTATATTTATATTTATCTTCGATTTGACGTAGCTCTTACCCTCTTGCAC
>NC_051407.1:18885932-18886151 GCF_015228065.2 Penaeus monodon
CTTTACTCACTGTTTCTAGATAAGCCAGGTAATGCATCTCCCTCCCCCCCCTTTCCCCTTCTCAAACACCCCCAAGGGAAAAATAGCAAAGTTTATATCATCAAGTCAATTTTCGGCTTCATAAATTAAGAATTATGGACCTCGTCCTCGAAAGGAAAAGGAGGAAGAGGAGCTTGGAGGAATACGTCTTCGAGGAATTGAGGGAAAGGAGGAGCTAAA
>NC_051407.1:18886551-18886954 GCF_015228065.2 Penaeus monodon
CGAGTCGTTGGCTGGTCTCTCCCTTTATCGGTTCTTATTGTTCTTATCATTTTCTTTAAATTTACCTTGTCCCATCTGATAATCTTTTCATTCTTCTTTTTTTTTTTCTTTGCTTCCTTTTGTTCAAATTTATCTTCCAGCTTTTATCTTACGTTCCTCCATTTTCGAAATTACTCCCTCATTTTCACTATGATCTTTGTTGCAATCTGGGGTAACTGTTCTATTTTACAAAAGATATGGTTTCGGATTTTGTTAATACCTTACGACAGTTTAGGTTCATGATTTTGTACTGATATTCTGTATGAATGATCAATATCGTATTTCTTCGTAAATATATGGCCATCTAAACAAAGCACCTGCAATTAACTGAAAATCGAAAGTATCCCGATAAAGAAAACAAGTA
>NC_051407.1:18887585-18887901 GCF_015228065.2 Penaeus monodon
CACGCCAGTAATTCACTCAGTCGTTCTAGACACCAAGCCAATTTTCACGGTTCCGAACGAAGCCGAGGTGTCATTCAAGTCCTCGTCGCTTTCACGGAACGGAACACAAGCTGCACAAGAGACGAAGATGAACAGAAGGCCGAGATTAAGAGACGCCATTCCAGGATATATTCTCGAGACACCCGGACGATATCACGGGGATGGTTATTAAAAGTTAACACCCGGAAAATGGTGTTCGTATCGCATGTCTTGGTGCTGAGGGAAGGTTGATATGAGATGTGAACATGTAGGCTTGAGGTGCTGGATTGACTGGGGA
>NC_051407.1:18887992-18888143 GCF_015228065.2 Penaeus monodon
AAAGGAAAAATTGGGGAAGAAGGGGAGAAGGGGTAGTGTGGGACAAAGACAGGAAAGGGGGGGGGGAGAAAGGTAGAAGACACAGGAGGGAAAGGAATGAATGGGAGAGAGAAGTATGTGTGGAGACAGGTAGACGGACGGACGGACGGAC
>NC_051407.1:18888187-18888435 GCF_015228065.2 Penaeus monodon
CATACAGATATCGACCAAGACACGGGCACAACATAAATACATGACCATATAGAGACAGGGAATTTGGACGAAAGGGTAGATATAGAAAAAAAATATATATATAAAGAGGAAAAGGAGAAATAAAGAAATAAGAGAGAGAGAGACATATAAGAAAAAGTTATCCGGTTCCTTGCCATGGAAACCGTCTGATCCTGCGAGTATAAAAGGCGTCCAATTACTGAAAACTCCCTCTACAGGATGGCGAAAGA
>NC_051407.1:18888812-18889000 GCF_015228065.2 Penaeus monodon
AAGGAGAAAAGGAAAGTTTGGATGGATATTCAGGATTCACTTGTGTGTCCTGTCCTAACGGCGGGACCTTTCGGGCTAACTCCTACTGGTTGTTAGTATTTTTTTCCTTTTTTCCCATTTCACATTTGTGATTTTTGACCAGAGAGAGGGGAGTGTGGACATGGATTTTTCTTTTCGTTTGTTGAGTT
>NC_051407.1:18889291-18890309 GCF_015228065.2 Penaeus monodon
GGAGCATATAGCCCCTTGTACTATGGTCCCCAAGGCTGCCTTTATCTGTATAGCAGCATCATCGCATCTCGGCAGTTTTAAAGTAGCAAGTTAGCGAGGGCGCTCTCCTGTGACGTCATCACCGCAAAACGACGCCCACAGCTCCTCACAGACCAACATTCTCGATTTTCTGTGAGGTAGGGGGTTGGGGGAGTTCTGATAGGAGGGATGGGGAGTTAGAGGGTGGAGGGAGGTGTTGGAGGAGGAGCTTTTGGAGAAGGAGGTGTTGGAGGGGGAGGTGTTGGAGGGAGAGGTATTGGAGAGGGAGGTTAAAGGTGGAGGGGGAGGTGTTGGAGGAGAAGGCTAGAAATAGGAAGTGTTGGGGAGGGGGAGTGTTGGAAGGGGAGATTAGAAGTGGGAGGGAGAAGTGTTGGAGCGGAAGGTGTTGGAGAAGGAAATTAGAGTTTGAGAGATAGGTTCTGGAGGAGGAGGTTGAGTATGGGATGCGAGAAGGGGTCAGGGTGTCCCTTCGGTGTGGGGGTTGTACCTATGAGGCCCTGAGAAGGGGGAGGGGGGGTAGGGTGAATGTGTTTTGGGAATGTAAATGGATAGACGTGAATAGTAAGTAGATCGTTCTACTTTTAGAGGGACGATATACAGGTAAAGTGATATCATTTCACATAAGGAGATAGAAATATCCTGAAATGACGTGGCTAAGAGATAAAACCACGCTGATAATTAAATCCTGAAATTAATTAAACATTAAGTAAAACATCTCACCACCCCCCCCCCCCCGAGAAAAAAAAATTGAAATACCTAAAACACAAAAGAAGAAGAACAACCCCACGCTTCCACCCCCCCAAAAAAAATATAAAGAGGAAAAAAAATCCAAGAGAGTTTAAAAATCTCCGAAAATAGAGAGAAGAGAAAGCAGAAACGGAGAACACAGGGTAGCACATCTCCCACTCGGTCTTTTAATATCCTCTTGAATTCGGAAAATTGGCAGAGAGGAGAGGAGACGACCGCCAGGGGGGCCGTA
>NC_051407.1:18890618-18890873 GCF_015228065.2 Penaeus monodon
CTCGTTAGGGACTTCATGTAAGGGGAGAGATGGAAGAGGGGAAGAGGGAGAGAACCGTTGAGTTATTTTAAGAAGGCTAAAAGAAAAAGGGGATATAGGACGAAAATAATGATGATGATGATGGAGAGAAAGTAAAAAAATATGAGTAGAAAGAGGATGTGATGAAGGGGGAGACATTAAAAAAACAAAACAAAACAAAACAAGGAAATAGTACAAGAGAAAATGAGAAAGAGAGAAAATGACAGAATTGTAATA
>NC_051407.1:18890919-18891280 GCF_015228065.2 Penaeus monodon
GAGATAACGAGCACAGAAACAGAAATAATGCAAGGGAGGAGAGAGAGCAAAGGGAATAAAAAACAAGAAGAATGATAGAAAACAAAAGAGATAGAAGGCGGGGCTGACAAAGGAAAGTGGGAATGAAAAGGAGAAGAAGAGAGCAGAAACCATGAAAAGGGAATATGGTTAATTGACAGAGAAGGAAGGGGAAGCGAAATAATGATGGTAAAGGGAAAGGAAAACGTAATGTTTGAGGGGAGATAAATGTCAAAGGAGAGAAAGAAAAAAGGGAAGATGGTGTGAATACGAATGAGGAAAAGGGAAACATGGAATTCAAAATTATTGTAAAGATAGAAAATCGACCAAGAGTATGCACTCC
>NC_051407.1:18891508-18891675 GCF_015228065.2 Penaeus monodon
GAAGGAAGTGGGAAGACAGGACCAGAGGATCGAAATCAGGAGAAGACCATTATTTATATCCCTGTTAGGCCTGCGAGAGAGCGATAGGCATATCTCGAAATGTATTTTCAAATATCTTGATAGATTGGTCCCAAGGCTGTAGTTTGCTTCGAAGGGTTGAAAATGCT
>NC_051407.1:18891947-18892234 GCF_015228065.2 Penaeus monodon
CGCAAAAGGGAAACAGAAACAATTTCTGTTAAATAAAAGAGAGGGGCAAGAGAACACACCGCAAACAAACACAGGAGTAAAACCGGTTGTACATATTTGCCCCGACACATAATTGTGAAGGGCCTAATGTATGTGAAAATACTAGCTACTCCAGAGTTGGGCCGAGCATAACAGCGCCTCATAAACGGCCTGGAGTAAGCACATTAGTACGCTATATTGTCCATAGGGGACTTGGCTATGAAGGAGGGAGATAAGGAGAAGAAATGGTAAATACCAGACAGGGAGAA
>NC_051407.1:18892331-18892579 GCF_015228065.2 Penaeus monodon
GAATTGGGGGTGAAGGAGAAATAACAATTGGCGAAAAACAAACAAATAGGATATGAATCCAAACTAGCACAGTTATACAGAATAAAGGAAAACAATAAACTGAACAAGAGGAGGATGGAGAGAGCAGAAACAAATTGCTTCTAGAATTTTGAAGCGAGAGAAAAAGAAAAGAAAGAAAATATTTAAACAGATAAATTAATACATTATGTGCATAAATATATTAGTAATGTTATGAAAGCTATAGCAAC
>NC_051407.1:18892698-18893021 GCF_015228065.2 Penaeus monodon
CAGACCGACAAACCGACGGACAGCCGGGGCGGGAGGCAAGCGGGGCCGCGGAGAATTCGCGAGTGTTTAAAGGACGCCGTCTCAGGGTCTCAGGGGCCGCCGGAAAGCACTAAAGTTGTCTGAGGGAGAAAGGGTGCGATTGGGGGTTCGGAATGACAGGTGAGAGTGGTTTGGAAAGGTAATAAGCGGCTGCAAAAGGGTTGGAAGAGATGCTAGAAGGAATCTGAGGAGGCTTAGGCGAAGAATATCTGGTCGAGAGTCGGGCTGAGGGTTCTGTCGTGGCAATATTTCATTCCGGAGTCGACAGCTGTGAGCTGCGCCCT
>NC_051407.1:18894032-18894411 GCF_015228065.2 Penaeus monodon
TCGCCCAGCATTCCAAAGTGCATAAGTTGCGAAGCGAAGGCCGCGCGCCCGTGGCTTTGAGCCTCGTGGGGGCGCTGACCACCCATACAATGCGGTCTCGCTGACGTGCGCCCGCATAACACCGGCCGCTTCTGCATAATTTGGCCGGCCGCGCTTCGTCCAATATTGATATTATGAGCCTCCATTCCGGATTATGGTCCTCCCATGCTAATTCGAGCGACGTGGCCGATTTCTACACCCCCCCCCCCTCACGCACACACACACCGCCCGCGCAACACCTCTCATTCAACCCTCCTACGGCAAGGTTCGATTCCGTGTATTGAAGTGTAATTAATATTTATGGTCTAGATGTAAAGAAAAGAAAAATCAATAATGAGTC
>NC_051407.1:18895099-18895206 GCF_015228065.2 Penaeus monodon
CTTCCGCACACCGGCTGCCACAGCTTAATGCTTGTCTAATGTTAATAAAGGATTCAGCGAACAGCATACTTTCTGGGCCAATCTGGACCTCGATGACCGGTGCACCT
>NC_051407.1:18895802-18896498 GCF_015228065.2 Penaeus monodon
GGCAACAAAGATAATGAGAAATAATAAACTAAGAAAATGGAAATAATAAATGAATAAGCACCAAATAATCATTAGATAAACATATGGATATAGTAATAAAAAAAAATCTCGATAATTTCAGAAAACGGAAAAATAGACGAAAGAAAAGAGAAAGAATAAACTTCAAAATAACCATTTCATCCAAAGGGAAAGAAAAAGGGAAAGACCTTTTCTTCAAGATGTCCCCTTTCTCCCTGCAACATCCTGGCTCCTGCAGGAAAATGAATTACATCTCTAGAATGGAACGTTTTTTTCCCCTCCAGTTCTCTCTTTTTTTTCGTTACTGTTCCGAATTTTATTGAAATTATTTTTTTCTTCCTTTCCCCATTCATCATAACTTGTTTTTCTTACATATGTTCTATATCGTCATGTCTACAAGAAAAATGTGTAGGTCTTTCGATTCGCATAGGCACATCTACTTCCATTTTCGCAGTAGACGCGTGTGATTCATTTATCGTGTGTAAATTATTGACTAATGTAATTATCCGCCCGAAATTGGCTTTAATTCATTCCCTTCCTCCAATATGGTAAATATTAAACAGGCCGTTTACATAAGTGACGATAACACACTTTCCCTTTCTTTGAAGCTGAAACATGGAGTGTGACGTGGGAGGAGTGTAGGTGTGTGAATATGTACGTCTGTGAGAGCGTATGTAT
>NC_051407.1:18896706-18897079 GCF_015228065.2 Penaeus monodon
ATGTGCCTTTGCTTGTGAATGAGCACACTTTAGTGAAACAGTGAGAGAAGAAGACTAGATAAACGTAAGCGCATGTGTATGTTAATAAACATGAGCGAATACTTTAATGAATGAATGAGTTCGAGAGTTTACAAATATAAATGTTTGTGTGGAAATTTATCCCAAGGAAAATCAAATACTCATTTCTGGATGCTTCTCAAAATGGAGCTTCGATAGAGCAGATAATTAAAAGGATTGAGTAATAATCCTTACTCATCACACACTAAGCTCAATTAAGGGTCAATTAATGAGATCACATGGAACACTCTTGATGAGTAATTAATTGTATTTGAACGGATCGGAGATATCTATTCATCTGTATTTGCTTGTTCAT
>NC_051407.1:18897387-18897538 GCF_015228065.2 Penaeus monodon
TTGCAGAAGCTGATAGCTTATATTTGCCGCAGTTTGGGTGTGTAGATTTTTGCGAATGTAAATGCAGTTGGGCATTTAGGAAGCGGTTGGACGGTGGGGGGGGGGGGGTACGTGGGTAAGAAGGGGGCTAGGTGAAGGGGGGAGGGGGTTG
>NC_051407.1:18897728-18898250 GCF_015228065.2 Penaeus monodon
CAAAACGGGGCTAGTGAGAGGGGCGGGGACTAAGCTGCTAGTCGAGGGCTTAGCGAAACCTGAACACTGGGATTCAGATCGAAGGGGCTAAGCTAAAAGGGGACTGAATATGAATGGGGGAGGAGGAGACAGCCGAGGGAGAGGGAGAGGGGGAGGGAGGGAGAGAGGGCGAAAGAGGGTGAGAGGAAGAGGGAAGAGGAGGAGGAGAGGGAGAAAGAGGGTGAGGAGAAGAGGGCGAAAGGGGAGGAGGAGATGAGTGCGAAAGGGCAGAAGGAGATGAGTGCGAAAGGGCAGAAGGAGATGAGTGCGAAAGGGGAGAAGGAGGAGAGGGAGAAAGGGGGCGAGGGGGAGAGATGTCCCTGGAAATGACGCGGACGGTGACTGCTGTGTGAAAGGCTAAGCGACAGTCAAATATTGATTGGTATTCTATGTGCGTCGACTGCAGCCAACTAAATATGGATCTGACAACCGCCAATTCCATTACTAGTGCGTTTGTAACTGTAGTGGCGCTGACAAGTGGGA
>NC_051407.1:18899551-18899854 GCF_015228065.2 Penaeus monodon
AGAGTGCATATTCCGGGCTGACCGACAGGCCTGCCAATGCAACATCAAAGGATAGAAATGTTTCAATAGTTGTTTTTCGACACTCTAAATATGTTTTTGCGTTGTTTGCAAATGGTGTTCGAATGCATTAACGGGCAATGACGGCGTGTTGCAAGCAAGGGATTCGAACACGAGGGGCAGGGCTGTTAGGATTGGTTATAATGGTGTATATATATATCGACTATTTGTTGTTACTGTTGTTGTATCGTGCTAATGGATAGTACATGGTGGTAATCCACGTTTACTGCTGATCCATAGTTTCGT
>NC_051407.1:18900119-18900419 GCF_015228065.2 Penaeus monodon
AAACACTGTATGGCTTCTTATTTTTTGTAAACACTTTCAACCTAAGATTTTTCGCACCTAAAGTTTTTCATTATTTACTTTTTCATCGATGAGTACCGGTATAACATCAAACGTTATTATGTATGCGACTTTTCTACCTGGATAATTAAATGAGCGATCAAGGAGTGTACTTAATTTGTCCGGAAAAAAAGAATCCAGAAAATTTGTTAACTGGAAACTCTAACATTAACTCACTAAAGGTATGATATAATTTCGTTTCCTTCTATTTTAAAGACTGTTACAAGCCCCCGCCTCCCCCCC
>NC_051407.1:18900451-18900904 GCF_015228065.2 Penaeus monodon
TAGCGTTATTGTCGTTTATCTCATTTTGAACGCTATATTTTTATGGTTCTTATTTGTAGTCTGAGCTGAGTCAAGTTACTTACATCGCGGGTGTTAAGAAGAATGATATCGTTATTAATGGAATTCTCATCATTATAACTCTCTACCTTAAACAGTCAATAATGTTAGTGTTATTTATGTAATATTGATTACAGTACATTAGAAAGTTCTGCATCTATTAAGTTTTTAATTACACTTGCTTTCTATAACATTTTTTTGCTTCCTGCTTCCAAAACACTATTAGCTGCTCGAGTATTTTATGATAAGGTAAAGATTAGTACCTTTGCCTTCGTTATTTTCGCCTTATCGCTGGTGCAATTTTTAGCAATGTCTTCTTCTTCCTCTCCGTTTTCTTTCTCTTTCTCAGAGTCTTAGATCTTTCAAGTATTTTTTTTTTCACTACAAATATTCAGA
>NC_051407.1:18900936-18901150 GCF_015228065.2 Penaeus monodon
CTCCTTTCTCCCCTTTTCTTTACGTTCCTCCTACTTGAGCTCCCCTCTCTCGAACCCTCTCCCCTACCTCCCCCTCTCTACCCCCTCCCCCACACCCCTCCCCAAACGCTCACTCGCTCCTCCCTTCCATTGAAGTTAATGTAGTGTATCAATGAAGTTTAACATAGCGCTTTACCCCTCTTTGTTGTTTAAAAGTTTCGTTTAAAACTTTTTT
>NC_051407.1:18901179-18901745 GCF_015228065.2 Penaeus monodon
GTCCGGGAATATTTATTTTTCACGGTTTGTTTATGACGGAGGATGAAGTTGACGATTCTAAAATGCTCTCTGTGAGTCGAGATATGCTTCATTTGTTTCGAAAGTATATGTTAAAAGTTTCGAACATGTAAGAGAATGGGCGATGCGTGTTTGTTTTACGCCGGGACGTGCAGGCTCATCTGTCCCCTAGAGCATGGGATAAAAAAAAGACTTATTAAGGCTTGAATACAGTCCTCTTTTAGGAAAAAAAATCTGACTATCTGGTGTCTCTTCTGATGATGAGATTTAGTAGCCTAACTTAGTCTAGGAAATGAGAAACTGGTTCGTGTTTTTGAATTCAAAATGGCGAAAGAAACGTTAGCGGTTCCACTCTCTTCGTCAGTCTGTCCTTCTGTTTCCCTCCCAAGATGAAGCAAAGCAAAGGCGCCTCGATACCAAAGATAAAGCATCTCAGAACCATTAGAATATAATTAAAATCCTTAATAGCTAAAACCAGAAAAACGACTTCTTTCCCACATTTGAACAAAATATCGTATTCTAAAAAAAATCATGCACTTAGCGCATTG
>NC_051407.1:18902180-18902386 GCF_015228065.2 Penaeus monodon
TACCCCCAGCCAGTTCGATCCCCAAGCAAGAGGAACCTGGACTCCGCAAACAGCCATGCGTCTCGATCGGCAAATCCTGAGCCTCAACACCTGCCTTGTTTCGTCTCGAGGGAAGGAAACCTCGGCGGCTTGGCTTAAGACATTTTGCTTGATGCGGCTTGATGTGCGGCGAAGTTTGGGCTTTGGGGTGGCTCATGCGGGTAAGA
>NC_051407.1:18902743-18903043 GCF_015228065.2 Penaeus monodon
TAACATTCATCCCCTTGTCCGTTGTGAAAAAAGGATCCCCCCTTTAAAGCACTGGCCCAATATCCACATATCCACATTATTACAGCCAACGGACTCTCCTCACTCCCGCCACACTGAATATATGCAGCGTGGCCACCGTATTACCGGGCCGCACCAGTCGGATATTTTTATTTTCATTATTTCTTCATTTCCCTTTATGCAGCAGGAAACCCTTGACTGTTACAAGTATTTGTCCTCGACAGAAGCAGTTTCCGTGGGAGATGAGCGGACTATGTCATTTCCTTTGGTTCGTCCGTCGCA
>NC_051407.1:18903267-18903389 GCF_015228065.2 Penaeus monodon
AAAAATTTATGTCCTATTTCTCCACCTCCCTCTCACCATATTCCTTCTTCCCCTCTCCCTATCTCTTCCATTCTCCTACATCTGTGTCTGCCAATCAATCGCTCTGTATATTCGTTAGTTTG
>NC_051407.1:18903482-18903588 GCF_015228065.2 Penaeus monodon
AAACCCCTTCCATGTCATGTCCTCTGTTCTGACAGGTTTTATGTGAATGAATTATAGCTCCGCGAGTTATTTGCATACAGTGACGGTAGCCGATAATTGCATGAAC
>NC_051407.1:18904121-18904494 GCF_015228065.2 Penaeus monodon
GTCTACGTGTACCTGTTTATCCATTTATCTATCAATACACACTTTTTTCACGCATACATATGTATTTGAGAGTATGCTTCTGTGTGTGTATGTACAAATATGCCTGTAGAAAAAACTCAAAACATAAAGAAAGACTATACTAGTTTGTGTATGTATGTACAACTTTGATGTTTGTGTTTGTGTATGCATTCCAAACTACTCCAAAATGTTTCCTTTACCCAGACACGAAAAAATAAAACAGAAAATGAAAGGGAGTTAAGCAAGCATTACACAAGCACAATCCAAGAGGAGTGGGGTGTGAAGGGAGATGAGGGGAAAGGGAGGAGGACGAGGGGAGAGAGAGGAGGAGGAGCATTTATAGGGAGAAGAGAGT
>NC_051407.1:18904567-18905210 GCF_015228065.2 Penaeus monodon
AAGAAGAAGAAGAAGAAGAAGAAGAAGAAGAAGATATAGAAGGAGATTAAGTACAAGAGGAATGGATAAGGTAGAGAAAGTAATGGCGGAGGAGAAGGGCATAGATATGGAAGGAGAGGAAGAAGAATGAACAGGGGAAGGGAAGGAGGAGGAAGGAGGGTATGAATAGAGACGGGAGAGGTGAGGAGGGGAAGGAGGAGGTGGAGAGAAGGTGGAGGAGGGGAATCAGCACAGAGAAAGAGCGGAATGGGAGGAGGGGGGGGGAGTCCGGATGCCATCTAACACTCTGCTATCATTACCCTAATTATCTTAGCTCCTCATGCATAATAAGTACATAGTTCGACTCTGGCCGGGCTCATGTATGGCTCGGCGGCCTGGCAAGGGTTTGACATGCGGATAATTATTCAACCGGCATGGCATGCGGTGCAACAATGGCCGATATGTAGGCGTTTCGCGGTATGCTGACAGCGTAGTATGTTGAGAGCATAGTATGTTGACAGGAGAGGGAGGGGGAGGGGAGGGCGTAGATACTTCTTAGACACTTAATATGCATACAATAATGCTCGAATGCGTCTTGGAGGATGGGGGGGGTGAGGGGGGCAAGAGGGAGAACGTTTATGTTCGGAACATGTATATATGTGGA
>NC_051407.1:18905282-18905480 GCF_015228065.2 Penaeus monodon
CAAACAGCCTGGAAAAAAATCACACCTCCGCTTCTATTTTTATTGCTATTCCTTGTTTCCTCAAGTAATAACAGGTTTCTAGGACGTTACAATAATAAAGAAAGATCTTTTACACAATGGGTATTACAGAGGAGAAGGGGAAAGGGGGTAATGTTATTTTATGATCCCATCTGCTCTTTGCTCAAGGCTCCATTAAAC
>NC_051407.1:18905504-18905588 GCF_015228065.2 Penaeus monodon
CAAAATGGTCAGCCATTTAACCGTCTTAACGGTTCTTAGCAGAGTTCCATTTTCCGTCTCTTTTAAGGTATTTTAAAAATCTTT
>NC_051407.1:18905655-18905803 GCF_015228065.2 Penaeus monodon
TTTCCTTCATCTATTCCATCACTTTCTTTCTATCCAAACCCCATTCCTCATTTCTCTATCACTAGTACTTCCTTTATCATCACCTTCTTCCTACATTACCTGTTCTACCTTTCCTCTATCTCTGTCATTACCTTCTTCAAATCCAGGT
>NC_051407.1:18906175-18906752 GCF_015228065.2 Penaeus monodon
TCACCCCAAGACGCCCCAGATAACTCGGACTTCTTGTTTATGTCTCGGGTCTTACCTTGTAAGGAGCTTTCGGTCTCCCTTGTTTTCGTCGGAATTCTTCGCTTGTTTCGGGGATTTCGCATCTTTACGACCCCCGGCACGCTTGTCCTGCGAGTCGGTCGGTAAACGATTTTGATCCGGTCGGGAAAGATGAAGCCGCTTCGAATCGGGAAGATGAAGCTGTTTTGGGGAGGGAGGATGAAGCTGTTTTGGGTTGTGGAGAGGATGAAGCTGCTTCGGGTCGGGAGGATGAAGCTGTTTTGGGTTGTGGAGAGGATGAAGCTGCTTCGGGTCGGGAGGATAAAGCTGTTTTGGGTTCGGGAAGGTGAAGATGCTTCGGGTAGGGAGGATGAAGCCGCTTCGAATCGTGAGAATAAAGTTGTTTTGCGTTTGGGAAAATGGGAGTTGCTTCGGGTCGATAAGATGAGACGAGTCGAGTCGGGAAAGATGAAACTGCTTGGGGTCCAGAGCTTTGGGCAATGATGGTAATATGAGTAATGTCGCTTTGGTTAATGAGATGCCGAACAGAATTACGGAT
>NC_051407.1:18906868-18907123 GCF_015228065.2 Penaeus monodon
TTTATCAACAGAACAATCGCCATTAATTACCATTATCCAAACAATAATTGCCAAGTTTTTTTTCTCTCTTTTCCAATCAAATCTCTCATGCAAACCCATCTCAAAAGCCCTCCCTGGTTTCCCGTCATGCGCCTCATGCACTTGCAGGGGCTGTGCAAATAAGAGTAAGAATATTGCTAGAAATCACAGGACTCCCCTGCCTTTGCCTCCTGAATGAGTGACAAGTGGAAATAATATAGACTCGGAGATTGTATG
>NC_051407.1:18907179-18907382 GCF_015228065.2 Penaeus monodon
TTTCAAAAAATGGCAAAAGTGGCAGATACAGACGAAATGGAGAAAATCCTTCGAAATGGTTATTGCTTGAACATTTATTACGGATTCTATTTCATTCGAGGTTTCTCGTCCTCTTTTTTTCTTTTCTTTTTACTTCTTGTATATATATCATTTGGTATATAAGTAATGGGTGCTTGGTGATAGCAGTTATTTTTCTTATTCTT
>NC_051407.1:18907463-18907542 GCF_015228065.2 Penaeus monodon
GAATCAGAGATCAAATCATCATCAGGATCCACTGGACATACGTAATGATAAACCATCGTTGGAGCAAAGCAGAGTCTAC
>NC_051407.1:18907564-18907655 GCF_015228065.2 Penaeus monodon
ACCTTACTGCTGATATCTTCACATAATTTGCCTTTGATGCGTTGTTTCGCGTCTGTTAAGTGTTATTACAATCATATGTCTTTGGATTAAG
>NC_051407.1:18907727-18908242 GCF_015228065.2 Penaeus monodon
AGACAAAGGAATCACGCAGAGCAATAATATTTATATATCTTTCTTTATCCCTACAACTATTGGTGCTTATAATTACATTTCGTAACTGCGAAATTAGTGACGGTCCAAAAAAAGAAATATTAATTAACATTTAGGTTTTTTGCAATTGATGAATGATGAAACATGTTAGTTCCAGCTTAATTAAGCATTGATGTGTATACACAAATCTCTTCTATAATTGGTGGAACTTTTCATACAGAAATAATGGTAAAATATATTTGAGCAAATACGAATATATGATTTGCTTGTTAGCACACATTCAGATCTTTGCACGTTCTATGCCTTTAACCTATTAGTTATTTAAGTTCATAAGTTTGTTGGATATTCATAAACACACAAAAAAAGGAAAAAGAGAAAGAAGCTCTATTCAGGAGATGAAAGGGAAATGTGCATGATGTATGAAGACTTCTGCAATAGGGTGGCTGGCAAAAAAAGAAAGAAAGAGAGAAGGAAAGAATAAAAAGAGAAGGAAAGAA
>NC_051407.1:18908348-18908741 GCF_015228065.2 Penaeus monodon
CAGAAAGAAATAACATGCCTATACGAAAATAAACTGTAACAGTTTCTCCCTAAAAACAAAACATGACAAACAGTATGCAGAAAAAAAAGGAAAATAGATAAAAGAACAATGAATCCAAACAAGGGAAAGAAAAAGACAAAGAAAAGAAAAAATAACATAAAAACCAAACAAAGAATTTTGCACGCAACACAAACCCTTACTGCCATGTTTACACTCAAACTCTCACTCAAGCGGTTATTATGATCAGTCTAGAAAACCTCTTTCCGTTAAAGTGTGTGTAAAATGAGATTTGAAACGTGTTTTGAATAGCATATAATCCCTTATGAAGCAATACTAGAGAAAGTGTTTACCTGATGTCTACCAACGTGTACGGTTTCTTTTGATGGTATGCAT
>NC_051407.1:18909206-18909274 GCF_015228065.2 Penaeus monodon
CGGTTTGTAACATTATTCTTATCGTTTAAGAACTTGCGTCCTCCTGAGGGTGTTTGGCTGAGTGCTAG
>NC_051407.1:18909546-18909721 GCF_015228065.2 Penaeus monodon
ACGTAATGTATATCCTTTTCTCGTTACTTCTTTTGTCTTTAGAAATCGAAAATGCAATTTACAATTATTGTTTAAATCACCCATTAATTTAATTAGACAGCTACATTTCAAATCTCGTTTCTTTCAACGCATGCAAGCGCAAGAGGAAAAAGAAAGAAAGAAAAAAATATCACTC
>NC_051407.1:18909754-18910356 GCF_015228065.2 Penaeus monodon
ATCTTCTCCGTGCAATGTAAAATCGTCTTTACGTTCTTCTAGCATAAGGGCGAAGGTTCATACTTTTTCATCATTTTTTTTTCGCTATATTTTATCAGACACTTACGAAGGTTATATCAACAGCGTTCCTCCGTGATGCAATTCCAATATTTATTTCTCATTATCTGTGTTTGTGAATATTCGTTTTTTAAAAGATATGATCTAGCGAGATACAGAAAACAATTGAGTGCCGTATTGCGTATTCTCGATCTTCAATACACGGGAAATTATCTCTCAACCTTTGATAAGTTTGGGGAAGTGATGGCTGTAATTTTGAATTAATTATGCTGAAAGACGAAGTATCTTAAACGCGCCTTGTGTGAATTAAAGATATGCAAATATTATTCTTCGTTCAGTATCACAGTCTTAGTCATAAAGAGAACGTTCTTTTTTTTTCTTTTGTTTTCGTACGAACAAGTAAAAGGTATTATACTTGTTCATGCTCCATTTACATTTTGTGTTATTGAAAAAGATTCTTTCCTTTTATTGTCACACAGTGAGAACGAAAAGGAATTTAAGAAGTTTACTCTATATTCTAACTTCAGCTCACTCACACGCGCGTT
>NC_051407.1:18910552-18910788 GCF_015228065.2 Penaeus monodon
GTTATCCAATTTTTCATGCTATTCATTAGCCTGTAAAAGAATATCAATTCTTGTCCATTTCTATCTGCGCATTCCCGGTCTGCCAATTTTGCCTTGTCTCTCGCGTACCGCTGGCATGTGCCAATAAGGCCCTTTAATTGCGGTTATCATTTGTCAACATGCGTTTTGGATAATTATCGGTCCACATATGTTGCGTGGGACAAATATTAGATTATCTCTCTTTATAACTCTGTTCA
>NC_051407.1:18910833-18910919 GCF_015228065.2 Penaeus monodon
CCCAAGGCGAATGTTTTTTTTCTGAATATTTGACTGTTTCGTTTTAGGTTTTGTTTATCTGTCTATCTTGTTAACTCCCCCCCCCC
>NC_051407.1:18911132-18911386 GCF_015228065.2 Penaeus monodon
CCTAATAATAAAAATAAAAAGATAAAGATAAAAAATACATTTCGTCCCACCTCGTAGCCAAAGGATAAGGTCATCAAGCCAATAACCTAATTAAACGTCTTACTTGTGGGATCTTAATTACATGTGAAGCCGCCAGTCCCCGCAGACCGACTTGTCCAGTGTCGCTGTCGAGAGGAATAGGTTTTCCAGAGCGATTATAAGAAAGTGGAGATTGCAATGCCAACACCTATGTAGGTGAAAAAGTGTGCTAACAT
>NC_051407.1:18911714-18912186 GCF_015228065.2 Penaeus monodon
GAAGCTTTCCGTGTCTGGGTTAACCTAACACGATAAAAGTATTCATAGATTCATTTACAAGTCGATAAACCCTCGACATCGATACCAACGCAGAAACGAGGTAGAGAGAACGATAAGGAATTCTTATCTTGAATTATCTGCCGACCTTTTACAAGCGCAAGGCAAGATAAGCGATAGAGAACGTACTTTATATTTAGTGCCTCCGCTCATAAATACAACTCTTTCTCTTAACTCCTGTCCTTCTCTTTTTCTCTCTCTTTTTTTTCTTCTTTTGCTACCTGAGTTGCAAAGGCGTCCAGGTGAACTTTATTGGGATTCACGGTGTAATATGCTAATTAGATGATTGCCGTGTCTTGCAAGGTAAGTGCGGGGGGACCGGAAAACGAGATGTACAGTCAGTAATTTAGTGGCTCTTGGTGTGACTTCCGTTTACATGCAGATGACTCAACTAATATTGACTGTCGTTAGATTA
>NC_051407.1:18912232-18912747 GCF_015228065.2 Penaeus monodon
CCCTTCGTCTGCATATAAATTATATTAGTTCCCCTTCCTATTAAGTTATCGTTTCCCCTTATCAGACCTCAGGAAAAGGTTCAAGGCCTAATCAAGTGGTCAAAACAAGGGCAAGCAGCGTCGGGCCACGTCAGCCAAAGTCGCTGACTCAGCTGTCTTATGAAGGGTGGAAGAGCGTCTCGTGAAAGCTGGCTGACCATCTGTCAGCAGCCCTATCCCCTCCTCCCCCCCTCCTTGCTATGTCCTACTACCTCCTCCTCTCCCCTTCCCTTCCCCTCTTCCTCCCCCTCCTCCTCCTTCCCCTCTTCCTCCCCCTCCCCCCCTTTCCCCTCTTTCCCCCCTCCTTCCCCCTCTCTCCCCTTCTCCCCCAGCATTCCCCCGACGTCAGATGCTTGGGAAGAGGTTATGCTTGCTGACTCAGGGCCGTACGTTCATGACGTCACATGCAGCAGACAGGCAATCAGTGCTGAAAATAAAAAGCCACCAAAGGTCTTGCTTGTCATACGACGTCGGGG
>NC_051407.1:18913538-18913795 GCF_015228065.2 Penaeus monodon
GTGAGAAGAAACGCTAGTGAAACAACAGGAGCACATTTGCATAGACCTCAAGGGAGGCTAAACTTTTAAGAATACATAATGACTTAAAAGGAGGAAAAATCAGAAACAACAGCGTCTGTTTATTTTTCTTTTTAAATTACTTATTAGTTTTCTTCATTTATTTGTCTAATCTTCAATTTTGAAAGCGAAAAATATTTTTGGAATTATAGAAATACGGTGATTTTTTATTGTTTTTACCTGATTTTGATTGACTGAAT
>NC_051407.1:18913883-18913996 GCF_015228065.2 Penaeus monodon
CAGACAGACAAACAGATAGAAGGGAAGGCAGAGAAAGCGAAACACTTAACAAATATTGGTATTTTGAAACATGCCAGAGAAACGAGCGATAATCGACACTACGAGCACCAATG
>NC_051407.1:18914110-18915195 GCF_015228065.2 Penaeus monodon
TCTTTAAAGCACTGTAGTCGTGCTGACAACCGGATATGGAATTCGGTTGTTGAGAGGAAATACATTGTTCCATTCGGTTTCGTTCTGATGGCGTTTCCAGTTCACGCTAGGCCACTCCTCCCTCCTCTTTTCACCCTGCGCGCCCTTTCTCACCCCCCCACACACATTTTCACCCCCCCCTCCCCCCATTCACCCCCTGTCTTATTCTCCTTTCTCCCTCTCCCCCTGTTCTCTCTCTCTCCGTTCACCAGCCGTCTTCTTTCTCTTCTTCCTCCAGTTCGCTTTCCGCCCCTCTCTCCTTTCTCCCTCTCCCCCCCCTTCTCCCCCTCCCCCCTTTCACCCTCCGTCCCATTCTCTTTTCTCTCTCAGCTCCTGTTCCCTCTCCTTTTCTCGTTTCCCCCATCTCCCTTTATCCCTTGTCTGTCTTCCTCCCTAGTTCTCAGCCTTTCCTTTCTCTTCTCACCTCTATCCTCCATTCCTTTCTCCTTCCTCCCTCACTTCCCCCTCTCTCCTCCATTCCCTTCTCCCTCCTCCCTCACTTCCCCCTCTCTCCTCCATTCCCTTCATCCCCTCGGTTCGCCCTCTTTCAGTTCTCTCTCCCCCAGGTTCGCCACCCTCTTGTCCTCAATCCCCGGTTCCCCCTCTTCCCTCCTTCCTCCTGGATTATCCCTCTTTTCTTCTCCCTCCCACGCTCTCCCGAGATCAATCCCTTCCCCTCTATCCACTCTCCCTGGTTCCTTCCTTCTCTCCTAGTTCCTTCCTTCTTCCTGTTTTCTTCCTTCTATGCTAGTTCCTTCCTTCTTCCAAGTTCCTCCTTTCTTCCTAGTTCCTCTCTACTTCCTACTTCCTCCCTCCTTCCTACTTCCTTCTCCCTTCCTTCTATCTTAGTTCCTTCTGCTTAGTTCCTTCTTTTCCCCTAGTTCCTCCCTCCTCCCTTGTTTCTCCGTCCTCCCCTCTCCTCATTCGCCTAGCTCACTTCCCCCGTCTCTCTCCTTCCCCTCAGACCAGCACCTTCTCAACCGTCCCCTCACCCAGTTCCCTTCACCCCCCCCCCTTCTCCCCCTAAAAATGCCTCCCCCCAAAAA
>NC_051407.1:18915727-18915845 GCF_015228065.2 Penaeus monodon
CCCTCTCAGTCCCCCACCCAAGATAAGTCGATATGGTCTGTAAACGAGGCACACCTATGGCAGATAAGTCGCGTTGATGCCAGTGTTCACGCTGGCTGTGGAGGGGACGCATGAATGA
>NC_051407.1:18917040-18917641 GCF_015228065.2 Penaeus monodon
AATTGGAATAGTGCGTTAGGGGGAGGGAGAAGCTGATGTAGGTTGGTGCTTTTATTTATGTCGTTCAAGCTTACTGGCTTTGTGAAGCACTGGCAGGAGCGTGTGAAGCAGAGGTACAGACAAGGCGTGTGTGGTTTGTGTCTTTACTTTACTATCACCGCTTCCGAGTATGCGTGAAAGTGTGAGTGTACGTGTGAAGCAGTTTGCCTATATATGTCTTTCATGTGCGATAATGAAGGTTACATGTCAAGTCTGTGGATGTATATATCCATGCTTGTATACAGCATGCAGTTGTTGATCATATTCTATTGAAATTTTTCCTCGAAGAAACAAGGAATAAATATTTATGGTCGAATACACCTTCTCCGCGACCGAAAATACCTCATTAAGGTCGAATGCGCTTTCAAGGGGTGACATCACTTTCAGTCGCAATAAATACGTTTTAACGACGATTGAGCAAAGACGTCGCTGCCCCCCCCCCCCTTCCTCCCTCCGCGAACGTTTCCCAAGAGACTGGTCCGACGTCTAAATATATCTCTCGTCGTCCAGGTGATAAGCCAGGTAGCATGTTGGGGGAGGAGGGGAGGAGTGGGGGTGAGAA
>NC_051407.1:18918716-18918830 GCF_015228065.2 Penaeus monodon
TGGCGTGACGGGGCGAGGGTTCAGAGGCTTACATGAACTAAACCTTGGAGCGATAGTTCATACTTTCTTAGAACATTGCTGCTTGGAAATAACGCTGTCTCTGCCCTGCTTGCC
>NC_051407.1:18919166-18919433 GCF_015228065.2 Penaeus monodon
TTTGCTTTACCCCATCCCTCACCTGAACAGTCCTCTCCCATTTTCTCTCTCTTCACCCTATTCTATTTCCCCTCTCTACCCCAGTTCTCTTCCCCCTCACTTCCCTTCGCTTCGCATAAAACCTTCTACCCGGATAGCGTGACAAGGTGACCTAGTCGAAAAAAAGGTAAATCACAAAATAATGTCCTTGAGCGCGAGGATTAGCTTGACTGAATTCCGGGTCCATTTTGACAACCTGGAATTTCTAGTGACGAGTCATTTTGGAGG
>NC_051407.1:18919486-18919570 GCF_015228065.2 Penaeus monodon
AGGGACGACCGATGACTTCAAATTCCTGAGACGGAAAGTATGTACTGTCAGTGTGTAAAAGGATATTTATTGAGACTTTTGTGC
>NC_051407.1:18919856-18920100 GCF_015228065.2 Penaeus monodon
TGAAAGGAGGAGGAGGACAAAATGGGGAGAAAAAGAAGGAAGAGACGAGCACGAAATGAGGATGAAAAGGAAATGAAGAATATTAAATGAAAAAGAGGAAAGGGAGAATGAAAGGAAAAGAAGAAGAAAATGAAGAGGGCGAACAAAATAAGCAAGCAGGAAGAAAGGAAGAGGAGGAGAAAGACGGAAAGAGGGAGAGATAAGAACAGAAAACCTTAATGATGGATTGTAACCATAATTCGCA
>NC_051407.1:18920126-18920217 GCF_015228065.2 Penaeus monodon
AAGAGGTACAGACGGCTCTCTCTCTCTGATATATATTTTATTACACCAGATGGCTGTTTATGAGTTGAGGATGAGTTATGAGTTGTCAGCT
>NC_051407.1:18920655-18920755 GCF_015228065.2 Penaeus monodon
ATGAAATCAGCTTACTTGCAATACGCGCGTCTTGGCTTCAGCTTAACGTTATGTTTTGTTCATCCCTTTAATAACACCCAGCTATAGAATTTAAAAAATC
>NC_051407.1:18920813-18921176 GCF_015228065.2 Penaeus monodon
CAGTAAATACATAAACTAACAGAATGCATAATACACGCAGACGAACAGACGAATGAACAGAACAGCCCTCAAGGGACCTTCAAGTGAATTGCAATAGATTTCCCATGTTGCAGTGACGCTTGTCATGAGGTGCCCGTGGTGCAGGGGAGGGGGTGGAGGGGGGACTGGCTCATTTATCATTCGTTAGTTGTTCATATGTGTTCATATATGCGTTTGTATGAACGGTTGTTTGTCCGTGTGTGAATGCGCTTCCATATTATATTTTTGGGTACGGTCGCTGTGTATGCGTGTACGTATAAACTACCGTTCATGGACACAAATAACGTACATGTGTATACGGTCCCGTCTCTCTGAAAAAGAGTA
>NC_051407.1:18921199-18921515 GCF_015228065.2 Penaeus monodon
AGACGTTCATATTTTCGTAATGAGAAATTAATGGCAAATGAAAAATTACAGAAAATATTTGATTGGCAGCAAGATCTCCAATCTCTTACAGCTGTGGCCAGTCAGGTGTGACATCCCTTTGAAAAGACAAACAGGGAAAAATAATCCTTGGAAACTCTGGTTACACACACATGGGAAGGGGGGGGGGGAGGGGGGAGATGGAGGGAGAGGAGGGAAAAGGGGAGGGGGACAGGCGGGGAGGATGGAGGGAGAGAAGGGGGAGAAGGATATACATGGGAAAGGTGGGGAGGAAAGAGAGAGGGGCATGGGAGGGAAA
>NC_051407.1:18921868-18922089 GCF_015228065.2 Penaeus monodon
GTGCTTGCCTCATGCATGTTGATGGTCTTGTCTTCCGGCGAAATTTGCCGATACTCTTCATACTTTATTATCACCTGTATTGCTCTTAGTAAAATTTCTTCCAGACATTAATATCTGAAGCGGGACAAACAGAAACGTTTGTTATCGCTTGTAAACGTTAATACATTTAACGGTTTGGTTAAAAAAAAGGGGGAGTTGGGGAGATCGAGAAACGTGGGAAT
>NC_051407.1:18922115-18922271 GCF_015228065.2 Penaeus monodon
ATATTTCTTTTCTTTCGTTCTTAGGATTTCGCCGAGATTCTGATGCTTGGTTTTACATAAATCTTGCGTGAGGGCGCTTGCTCAGAACTTTCTCTTCGGTGGAAAGAATGATTTGCTTTGTGCTTCCCCGGACATGTGTCTTTGGGGATGTGTGTA
>NC_051407.1:18922463-18922740 GCF_015228065.2 Penaeus monodon
TTAAATCAAATTGCATGAAAACGTCCATATCTATCCACCCCGGCGTTGCAAATGGAAGGACACTCGGGGAATCTGTCCCTAAAACGTCCTTGAGGAAGTGGCCCTCCTGCCTGGCACTGAAGGAGATTCCTGCGTCTAACTTTCATGCTTACGTGACACCCTGTGATTCGGCTCCCGTGCGTCTGGCGTTCCATGGGCCGGATGCTGGGGGGCGCAGGGGGATGCGAGATTTGTTTTCGTTTTGGTTTATTGTTTATTGGTTTATTGGTTTGTTGTA
>NC_051407.1:18922949-18923290 GCF_015228065.2 Penaeus monodon
CTACCCCCACTCCTCCCCCCCTCCTTCTAGCCTCCTCCCTTTCCCTTCTCCTCGTAACTCCTTCTATCCACCTACATATTAATCCCTCCCTTCTTATCCCTCTCCCACATCCCATACCCTCTCCCTTTTTAACTCCCTCCTCCCATTATCCCTTCCCATCCTCCTTCTCCCTTTCCCTCCTCCTTCCGTCCCATTCCTCCTTCCCCCCCCCCCTTCTCCCAACGGTCTTCTAGGTAGGCCACGTAAATCTCCCCTGAAAAGCACTTTAATTTTAGCACGATATAAGGCTCGCCGTCGAAGTCAGCGCTCACCAAATCCTTGCCTTTGCCACTAAGCTCTAC
>NC_051407.1:18923546-18923709 GCF_015228065.2 Penaeus monodon
CCCTTTCTTGAAAGAGAAGAGAAGAAGAAAAAGATATTGTCTCACTCGGCTGTAAAATTAATCCAAAGACTGAATAAACTTGTCGTATCAAAAACTAATTTTAAAAAATCCGAAAAATTAAGAAATAGATAAATGTGTAAGATATGGTAATGGACGATTTTTT
>NC_051407.1:18924585-18924711 GCF_015228065.2 Penaeus monodon
TGGCACTCGACCTTGACAATGACTGTAATCCTGTATTCTGGCATCGAGTTGCACGGCGAAAATAACCTACATTCTGGCTTTCCTTTGTACTAAAGGTGTTTACGAGATTCGATCGGTGGCGCTTCG
>NC_051407.1:18924916-18926241 GCF_015228065.2 Penaeus monodon
ACTATAAAGGGAAAGAAAGAGTTAAGTACGAAAGAGGAAGAGGAGGAGGAAGAGAAGAAAGAGGGGGAGGAAGAAAGAGGGGGAGGAAGAAGGAGGGGGAGGAAGAAGGAGGGGGAGGAAGAAAGAGGAGGAGGAAGAGAAGAAAGAGGGGGAGGAAGAAGAAGGGGGAGGAAGAAAGAAAGGGAGGAAGAAGGGGGAGGGTGGGGGGGGTTGGCACGATATATCACAAACACACCCGCAACACGTAATCACCCCCGCACATTTATCATTATCGATTCTCAATTAAGCAACACTTCAATACTCACCTACCGCCGGCAAGAAGTTCTCCATCCCCTTCTCCACCATCCCTCTCCACCATCCCTCTCCACCATCCCTCCTCCACCATCCCTCCTCCACCATCCCTTCCTCCACCATCCCTTCCTCCACCATCCCTTCCTCCACCATCCCTCCTCCACCATCCCTCCTCCACCATCCCTCCTCCACCATCCCTCCTCCACCATCCCTCCTCCACCATCCCTCCTCCACCATCCCTCCTCCACCATCCCTTCCTCCACCATCCCTCCTCCACCATCTCTCCTCCACCATCCCTTCCTCCACCATCCCTCCTCCACCATCCCTCCTCCACCATCCTCCTCCACCATCCCTCCTCCACCATCCCTCCTCCATCATCCCTTCCTCCACCATCCCTCCTCCACCATCCCTCCTCCACCATCCCTCCTCCACCATCCCTCCTCCACCATCCCTCCTCCACCATCCCTCCTCCACCATCCCTCCTCCACCATTTATTCATCAAAAGCTTGCCTCGACGGATCAGTCACCATCAGTCCCTATGGTCCATATTGGCTTGCTCTCAGTGTAAGCAAAGGACGTGACTTGGTTACTGTCCTGGTTTAGCTTTAGGGTGTAAGGGAGATGTAAGGGTGTATAAGGGTGTTAAGGGAGGTACAAGGGAGGTGTAAGGGTGTTAAAGAGATATAAGGGAGGGTAAGGGTATTAAGGGAGGTGTAAGGGTGTATAAGGATGGCGTAAGGGAGATGTAAGCGTGTATGAATACGGTGTAAGGGTGTTAAGGGAGGTATAAGGAGGGTGAAAGTGTATTAAGGGAGGTATAAGGGAGGGTAAGGGTGTATAAGGGAAGTTTAAGGGTATTAAGGAAAGTATAAAGGAGGTGTATGCGAAGTGTCAGGATGTATAAGGATGGTATAGGAGTGTTAAGGGAGGTATAAGGGAGGTGTAAAGTAGCTGTAAGAGTGTAGAGGAGGCGTTAGTGTGTATGGGAAGTGTGAGGAGGTTTAAGGGAGGTGTAAATGAGAAGGAAGGAGGTA
>NC_051407.1:18926731-18927010 GCF_015228065.2 Penaeus monodon
CAAGCACGAAGATTATAACCAAGGCAGATACAACCAAGTATAAGGGGAAGTGTAAGGGAAAAGAGAAGGACATGAGATGAGGATAAGGGGGGGGGAGGAGACAAGGGAGGAGCAAGGGGATAGGGTGGATAAAAGAGAGTTGCCAGATCTTCTTTAACGGGAGAGATATGGCAAAGTGTCTCTCGTCTCTCCGGGCCACTGGAGACGGGCCGTTGGGTGGCCAGTTCGTCTCCTGTGGGGAGCCTTTTCCCTCTCTGTTTCTTCTTTCGTCTCGTGTTT
>NC_051407.1:18927459-18927767 GCF_015228065.2 Penaeus monodon
TTAACGCAAAAATAAAACAGAAAAAAAAATCCATAGCTTTTACCTTTGTACATTTTTTTTCCAAACTGTGATAGAATGTACAGGTGAAATAAATAAAGCATTTTGGAAACTGGTCTATATGGTGACTATAAACAATCTCTACTTCATTATATTTAAGGAGAATGAAAGGTTGCTTTCATAGTTATAAATAAGGTCTTTTCTTTTCTTCAAGATGGAAACCCCTAAAACTGATACTCACATTGTTTTCCAACGAGAAAGCTTTTAGCACTATTTTGTTTTGAACTGAAAACACCAATATTCTTCACGTG
>NC_051407.1:18928915-18929005 GCF_015228065.2 Penaeus monodon
CACACGTGTCAAAGGAGCGAAAGCATCGAGGTGGAATTGCACTGGGAGAAAATGAAGTCCCGTCCAAGAAAACTGCAAGTCCTGCGTAGT
>NC_051407.1:18929298-18929377 GCF_015228065.2 Penaeus monodon
ATGATACACTGGGCGTAGACAAGATTTCATTTAAGATGACGAGAGAAATAGAGTGCGACAGTGATCGTCGGAGATAAGG
>NC_051407.1:18929407-18929930 GCF_015228065.2 Penaeus monodon
TAAAAGGGTGATAGGAGTGCCAGGGGGAAAAGGACTCTAGTGAAGGGGAGGAGAGGAGGAGGAAGGGGAAGAGGAAGAGCGAAAGGACCAGGGCTGAAGAAGGGAGATAAGGAGAGAGGAGGGTTGGGGTGAACGGAGAAGATGAGGGAGGAATTAGGATTGGAGGATAGGATGAGAGAGATGAAACTGAAGGGCAAATTGAAGGGGATCAAAGAGAACAGAGAAGGGGAAAAGAGGAATGAAAGGGAAGGAGAAGCATAGGATGAAAAAAGGAAAAGAAGTGAGGAAAAGGGGTAGGATTGAAAGGGTAGAGAGGAGGGGGGTAAGGATTGAAGAAAACGAAGCAAACCAACGAACAAAAGAACGAAGAAAAGAACCAAAAGCAGGGAAAAAGAGAAAAATAATGATGAGAGAGAAGAGACGGAAGAGAATGGAACGAACTTAACGAAGCGAAAAATATCGAGTAGCTGCGTGTGCCTCAAGACACTAGAATTCCCTGCAAGGAAGAGAGATAGACAGATAA
>NC_051407.1:18930265-18930387 GCF_015228065.2 Penaeus monodon
CCACAGTTCGGGAACCATGAGACTGCCGGCGAGGGGAAAACGACGTCGGAGGGGAAGGCGAAACAAGGGAAGAGAGGGGAAAGGTCATCTGCGCGAGGAGTGGGGCGCGCGAGATAAAGGCT
>NC_051407.1:18930744-18930867 GCF_015228065.2 Penaeus monodon
ATTAACAGTTTTGTTGGGTCAAACAAAAGGATGAACTGAACTGAAATACTGATGTATTTACTCAAATTCTGGTATTAACGAAGTTCAGCCAATTCTCTGTTTGTAACTGCATGCTCACTTCTC
>NC_051407.1:18931407-18931869 GCF_015228065.2 Penaeus monodon
GACGAGGAGGAGGAAGAGAAAGTCCCTAAAAGAGATACACACATCGATAGATGCAGATATAGATATAAAAATTGAAAGCTGCTACAAAGTTGAGAAGTGAAAATATAAACAGAGAAACATAGTACGAAAGGGAGAGAGGGAGAAAGCGAAAAACGATACAGAAACTATCTCAAGTGATAAAGGGGAAGAAGAGAGAGGCGGGAAGCACGAAAGTAGAAGTAGAGATAATGGTGGGAGGAAAGAAGAGGAACAGGGAGAAGAGGAGAGGAGAGAGAAGTATAAAAAAGAGGAAAAGGGAGAATGGAGAATGGAATGAGAAGAAGGAAGAGGAGAAAGAGGGGGAATAATGGGAGGATTAGGTTGAAGGAAGAGTAATAGGAGGAGGAGATCGAAAAAGTATATAAGGAGAAAGAGAAGGAGGAGAAGAGAGCGGAACAGGAAAAGGAATTGGGTTAGGGGGAG
>NC_051407.1:18932099-18932522 GCF_015228065.2 Penaeus monodon
AACACGCAGACGAAAAGAAGGAAGAAGATGAGATAACGTAGAGAAACAAACCAAAATAACTGTACAAAAAGACAACAGAGGAAGATAAGAAACAAACAAAGAAAAAGACGAAGAAGAAGAAGAAGAAAACACACCAAAAAAAGAGAGAAAGTAGATGAAAGAAGCAGGCGAAATCCCGAGGAGGAAGCGGAGGAGCAGAAGGGTCAGATAAGCAATGGTGCCACTTTGCAAGCTGCAACCCGACATCCCTGCAAGTCCGTCTCGCCCACTGAAGCAGAACACGCCCATCTGAGTCGGTTCGAGAGAAACAAAGGCGACTCAGTGTCCGCGAAGTCAAGGTTTGTCCATGGCGTGTGACGGCGGGGCTCCAAATGGCGATAGTTTTATTATTTGCGAGCGAAGTTAGGAAGAGGGGAAAGGAAA
>NC_051407.1:18932859-18932962 GCF_015228065.2 Penaeus monodon
GGGAATGAGAAGGATGGCTGGAAACAAATCGTCACGGAATCGAGTGGGCTGGTTGGGGTGGGTGAAGGTGGGCTGGAAAGTAGTAAGATCGTTCAGCATTAGA
>NC_051407.1:18933198-18933338 GCF_015228065.2 Penaeus monodon
AAAAGAAGAGGTAGGGTGTTGAATGAATTTTTTTCCGCATGTACGGGGGAATTTTTTTTCCCTCTTTAAATCTCGATTTTACAATAATAAAAAAAGGGGGAAAAAAATCAAGGTATTGGGGGGAGCGGGGAGAAAAGTTG
>NC_051407.1:18933365-18933532 GCF_015228065.2 Penaeus monodon
GAGGGAAAGAGCAGGCAGTTTTTAGGGAGACAACGGTAGGGAAAGGTAAAAATACGAGAGGATATTATGGGAGATAATTTATGAAGATGGCTGAGGGGAGACAAAACCGAGGGGAAAGAGGGAGATGGCGCGGAAATATTGACGACGGAGGGTAAGGCGAAATGTGA
>NC_051407.1:18934586-18934808 GCF_015228065.2 Penaeus monodon
CCCTCTGTACTGCGAAGCGTAGACCGCCTCTTGCTTTCCCCTAAGGCCATCTGGCAGAACGAAAATGGGGGAGGGCAGGAATTACCGAGTCGTATATTTCTCAACCCAAAGAGAAGTCGGCAAGCCATTATAAAAGAAATTAGCCTCAGTTGTGAGCAATGACCGTATATATTTGGCCAGAAACAGCCGTGGTGCCATTGTGGTAATGGGAATATTTACACT
>NC_051407.1:18934990-18935072 GCF_015228065.2 Penaeus monodon
ATATTATGAGTGTGACTGCTGGTGCATATATATAAACTTATAGAAAAAAGAAACCCACATATACAAATTAATTCTTGCAAAG
>NC_051407.1:18935160-18935366 GCF_015228065.2 Penaeus monodon
CGCACCGAAAATGCACCAGATGATTGCTTCTCTGCGTGTGCGTGCGTTCGTGTATACGAGATTGTGACGTCATAAGTAGCATCAGAGAGGGATGAGAATATTATAATGAGCGAATAAAGAAGTTAAATGAGTTTTTGTTGATAACTGTAGGTCTAATTAACGATGACAGATGGCATTCTTCTTATCTCGGGTTCCAGTGTGCGTGT
>NC_051407.1:18935559-18935839 GCF_015228065.2 Penaeus monodon
AAAAAAAAACGAGCTAAAAATAATCCGTAAAAAAAATAGTTGATATAAGGCAAATAGCAAATAACGAAGGAATGTGAAAACGAAAGAGAAAAAAAAATACTGCAATGAGAAAAATGTAATAATAAAGGGCGCCAGGGGAAAATGTAATAACCACGGAAAGACACACATAAAGGAAAATGAATGAGGTAGGAGTTTCTCAAGCACGACACTGGACGGCAATGAATGCACGAACATGGTACTTACACATAGGCCTATCCTTACGAAAAAAATGCAGTCTGAG
>NC_051407.1:18936136-18936290 GCF_015228065.2 Penaeus monodon
ACGAATCAATAAGGCCTATTTCCACCTCCCTTCCCTTTTTTCATATAGGCCTATGTTTCCCAAGAATATGGCGGTACATATGTTAGCCATCGCCAGCCAAGACGTCAATAAGTAATACGGGAATCATCTTTAATATTCTGGAGAATTTGCATGT
>NC_051407.1:18936727-18937116 GCF_015228065.2 Penaeus monodon
ACTCCAGCCACTGGACATTAATTCTTCCCCGTCAATGAATTTCACTCGCGAGGAATCGCAATCAGATCTCCCGATTCTATACATGTAGCTGTTATCAGGTCCAGTTTAGCCAATCAGACAAATGACTAATCGGCTGTGCAGTCGGTAGATCACAAAGTAATTAGCAAGAGGTGCAATTAGGCAGCCATTTGGGCGATTATGAAGCAGTGCATCGGGGCATGTGTGGATCCAGTTAGTCAGAGAATTACAGGGTTGACGAGTTGAGGCATGATTTGCTCGCTGGGGGTGTGGGGTGTGGTGAAGGGGTGGGGGTGTGCGTGTTGAGTGGGGGGGGGGGGTAAGGTGGGTGGAGTTGAGTGGGGGGGGGTAAGGTGGGTGGATGGAGAGGG
>NC_051407.1:18937345-18937583 GCF_015228065.2 Penaeus monodon
ACATGTACTTCACGTAAAGAATAAAAGGAAAAAATAAGAGACGAAATGAAAAGGAGAATCCGAAATGGCCAGGGCAACTACCGACGCTCCAACAACACTGGAACGACAGGAGAGAGAAGCCTCACCTTATACACATGGTCGATCCCCGTGCACTTGTTGGCCCTTCCATCTCTGCAGTGAGAAATGGCCTCTTTCCTGCCTCTGTCCAACCTACGGTTTGTCCTCGTCATTTAAGTGG
>NC_051407.1:18937739-18937919 GCF_015228065.2 Penaeus monodon
AAGGCTGGGTTCGAACTGTCCTAATTGTTCGTTGATTTTTTCTTTTCAGTTTTTAAGGTTTGTGTCTGGGTAGTTTATTTCAATTTAGTTATCTGTTGATTTATCTCTCGTCTTTCTCTTTATATACTTTTGGTGCCATTGATGCTATTTATGGTTGATTCCCTATTCTAATTTCAAAAG
>NC_051407.1:18937985-18938199 GCF_015228065.2 Penaeus monodon
CTCTGCCTCCTCCCCTCAACACGAACATCTGTCTCTTTCTGTCTGGGTTACTTTTTATTTTACTTCCAATGCGTTCTTTTCTTTCTCTTTCAAGTCCTGTTCTCTTCGGTTTATGTTACTGGCATTTTACTAATTCTGTATTTTTTTTTACTCCCCCCCCCAGCCGTCAGTCATTCATACCTCCATCGTTTTCCGTCCTAAACCCTTCTCCTCC
>NC_051407.1:18938394-18938524 GCF_015228065.2 Penaeus monodon
ATTCTCCCTCGTCCCTCCCACCCCCTCTCTCACTTCCACGTCCTTTCTTATTCAGAAACAAGATCAGTATTCAAATCACTTGTTCTTAAGAATTTCCTTTGACTAAAAATATCCAATCAAGGGTTTTGGA
>NC_051407.1:18938843-18938972 GCF_015228065.2 Penaeus monodon
ATTCTTAGCCTACATGTTTCCGACATTCCTTACCAATCATCAAAGGCACAGATGAAGAGGGAAAAGAATAAGAAAAATGAAGAAGGGGGATATGAAAGGGATTTTTGAGCCTTGACTCTGCGTCCAGGA
>NC_051407.1:18939068-18939187 GCF_015228065.2 Penaeus monodon
AAAATAAGAGTAGGAGGGAAGAGAAGGAAATACAGAAGATACAATACACTGTGAAAGAAAGACAGAAAAAAAAAATACTTTCTAGTATTTGTCACACGACTACAGACCTTTCGAAAGAG
>NC_051407.1:18939234-18939309 GCF_015228065.2 Penaeus monodon
TTACAGTTCACTGAGCAATTTAAAGAGGCAAACGCACCTCTTTATATTATACCTGGAAGCTCCTTTGGCGTACAC
>NC_051407.1:18939391-18939669 GCF_015228065.2 Penaeus monodon
ACTATTTCTTAATGGTTCAGCGGTGCTTCTCGGTAAATAACTCTCTTGGTCTTACTTAATTTCCTTTTAAAAGAAGGGAAATACTTATTTTGCATCGTTAATTTTCGGTCAGCCAAACTAGGGTAAAAGGTGATTATATGTCTGGTATAATTACACAAGGGGGTAGATGGACAGATGAACTTTATTGGTATAATGGGATTTTTTTTTTTTTTTTGCTAACGTTATTCTTGGAAAATAATATAGACTTACATATATTCAGAAATTTTTATTTTTCTCTC
>NC_051407.1:18939890-18940180 GCF_015228065.2 Penaeus monodon
ATATTGCATTTTGGAGCAGCCCTAACAATGGACAGCGAATAAAATGGCTTCAGAGTTCAGCAGTCTCCACAATTTGTCTCCGGGTGTAAGCAGTCGCTCGCCTCTGTAAATTGGTAGGTCTAGATTTACCCAAAGAGAATTGCGACAATATATTAGAGGCAGACAGTCGCCGGGTATACTTCATTTATGCATCTATGTCGCTGCCGTTTGTTCCCGGGGAGTTATAGTGGCCAGACTTTAATACAGGAGATACAACGGAATGAATTCGGTCGCTGGCTAGGTGTGTGTTG
>NC_051407.1:18940259-18940364 GCF_015228065.2 Penaeus monodon
AGTTCATCTTGGTGAGTCAGAGGGTTGAACATTTTTGCGTATCTTTTTTTGGCTGGTTACGTGTTGTGCAACTTGAAGCAGATACTAACATTTTATTTCTGTACA
>NC_051407.1:18940614-18940686 GCF_015228065.2 Penaeus monodon
GTCATATTTATCCCTCATCTCTATCTTTCTTGTTCACCATCATCATTACCTTTTCAGAATTTCTCTATTCCC
>NC_051407.1:18940737-18940944 GCF_015228065.2 Penaeus monodon
ATATAGCTTTGTTTTCTATTTCCCTCCCCTTCCTCTTCTACTTTTCCTTCATTAGCGCAAAGGGGGGAAAAACAAAGTCAATTTGAATAAATGTTCAACCAAACCGAAGCCAAATCTCACACCCTGAAACCCGGCTCAGACTCTCCTGGCTTATATAATCTCCTCTTCTCTACCAACGCGTCCGAACTCCTACGCTGAATTTCTAAC
>NC_051407.1:18941450-18941823 GCF_015228065.2 Penaeus monodon
ATTGATGAAGGAGTTTGTAGCAGCTTGTCTTGGGAATGTTATTTCGGTTAGTTTCAAAGTATGGATAATATGAAGAGGAATAACGATTTACTGATAAAAAAAGAGAGATAGGACGCGTTTTGCATTCCAGCAAGTGAGGAATTTGCTTTTACCAAATAGAGAGAAAGCTATGATGATGTTGATTAATAATGGACGTATTATGTAGTGGTTCGTGCAGTTGATTGAGTCTTATTATTCCTATTATAGCTGGCAGATTTTTTTTTCATTATTTATCATTTGCCTTATTTCGTTGCACTTGAATCCATCAACCGTCAGCTGTTTCAATAAAAATCAAATCAAATTACTATTTTTTACCGGTAACAAAAGTAAATGA
>NC_051407.1:18941985-18942081 GCF_015228065.2 Penaeus monodon
TTTCCTTTCGTGATTGCATGCAAGTAACGAATAGCGAATCAGTGGATGACGTCAGAGGGAGTTATCGGCCAATAGGAATCCGTGATTTACGATGGA
>NC_051407.1:18942105-18942486 GCF_015228065.2 Penaeus monodon
GGGGGGGGGGGGGTATTCTTAGAAGGAAAATCTTTTTTGTGTGTGTGTGTAACTGGCGGTTAGTGTTTTATTTGTATATTCATTCTGGGTCATATATATGTTACTTTTTTCTCTCTTTTCCTTTTTATAGGGGGGGGGGGGCATTGACGTTGTGCTTGGAAAAGTCTATATCGAGATCCTTTTCACTGCATAGAAGGAGACTCAAGCATACAGATACACACGTGTACGCATTCAAATGTGACAAAGAAACGCACATGCAGATCGGTCCCACTACATACAGAGCTACTTAGAATAAGTTATGACACGTGTACGTTGAAATCAATGTGAAAGTCAATCTTTACTGATTTGCATGTTCAATTTCTGGTTCATTTCATTCTCTTT
>NC_051407.1:18942802-18943053 GCF_015228065.2 Penaeus monodon
CGAACTTGCAGAAAAGGCGCTGTCTCATCTGATATTCCTCATGGCATCTTGTTGACCGCAGGCGCTAGCAGAACCGCAAAGCGTCAGTTGTGGAACCACTTATCCCCCTCCCCCCCTTCCCCGCTCCTGTTTGCCCCTCTCCCCCTTTCCTGCTTCCTTCTCTTCCTGTTCGCTATCTATCCCTTGAATCACTAGCGTGATTCCCCTCTCTCCCTTACTCTCTTGCAATGCACTATCCAATTTCCCCTGGT
>NC_051407.1:18943410-18943938 GCF_015228065.2 Penaeus monodon
TGCGATGCTGCAGTCACTATAGCATCATCTCTAGGCCTGTCGAGTCTCCTTCCAAGATGCCTGCTTTGATACTGATGTCTTATACTTGATGGAGAGTGGGAGAGATGCTGCGTTTTTGTTGTCTTTGCTTGCGGTGGGGAGGGTGTTGGTGTTTGGTTTGTTTTTGAGAGTCTTTGTTTTGTAACTGTCTGTTGGTGCTTGTGCTCAGTTTTTTTTTTTTTGCGACTTTTTGCTTGAGGAAGAGGAGCAACAGAATATTTTCGACTTTCTTCTACCTACACGCGAGAAAAAAAAGTAAAAAGTCCGAAACAAATCAGGTTCCTTCACAGAGCAACGATTTTATCTTTACCTTATTACCATTCATCAACTTCTTCGTTCTCCTCATTCGTTCTTATGGCCAATCTTGGGACTCCTTCGGAGAAAATTAGTCTCAGGATGCATCCCCAGAGCGCAAATTTCGTTACACTCTCTGATACTGTCGTGGGTAATTACTACTTGGAACAAAAATAGATGTTTTAATGAGGTTTC
>NC_051407.1:18943987-18944443 GCF_015228065.2 Penaeus monodon
CTTATATTTCTTTATCTGTTTATCTCTATATATTCCCATATTCGTTTTTTTTCTTTGAATGGGGTTATATGTTTTTATTTTGTGAGCTTGTTTCGTTAATGTTTCATATATTACACAATATGACAAATGAACAGAGATGTATATTGTTTATTTATCACTCTACACTTCGAGAAGACAAAAGGAAAGAAAGGAACAACTGAAAAAAGTGCTTCGATGGAGAACCTTAATCAAATTACTTTCCAAAAATTGTCTGAAATGCAATAGATGGAGGAGAGGTAGGATGCCTGCCTCTCTCCCTCTCCCTCCCTCCCTTCGCCATCCCTCCCACCCTCCCTCCGTCCATCCCTCCTTTTCCCTTTTCCCTTCACCCACTTTTTCTCTGCATCCCCTTACCTTCTTTTTTATCCATCTTTCCCTTCCTATTCTCACAGCCTCACTCTTTTCCAATCATCCTGC
>NC_051407.1:18944609-18944758 GCF_015228065.2 Penaeus monodon
TCTCTACCGTCAATAAAGAATGAATGTCGGAGTATTTTGGCAGTAAATTGCAAACTCGTATTTGAGATTTTATTGCAGCTTCCCTTTGTTAAGTTGGTCTGATGTGCTTTCGAAGAAAATTCCCTCTTTCTTTGGGCTTCACACCACTC
>NC_051407.1:18945064-18945440 GCF_015228065.2 Penaeus monodon
AGCGCCGTCGCATCCTCCCATCATCTCCTTCCCTCTCCTACTCTCGCTCTCATCTCTTTCCATCTCACTCCTCCTTCTACCTCCCCTCGCCTCTTCCCTCCGCCACACATACCCTAATTTCCTGCCCCCCTTCCCTACCTTATCCCCCACCCCTCAACACCCCGCTCCCCCACTCTCCCAAAAGAGGGAGACGGACCTCTGGGGAGTATTTTCTGGTCTTCAGAAAGAGAGGCTAAAGGAAAACCATTTTTCTTCGCGGTCCGGTCAATCTGTCTCCTTCTAAGACGGTCTAGGAACCAGTTAGTCTCACCGTTATTCACTATATTGAGTTACTCTGGCGGGCTTAAAGATCACGGTGATGACAACTGGTGACGGG
>NC_051407.1:18945826-18946141 GCF_015228065.2 Penaeus monodon
ACTTCTTGGTGTGAGCTTGGGGCTCTTGGGCGAGACATCCTGTGATGATAAACGATTCTGCAAGGAAATGCTCGGGTATAAACTCCACGGGGATATGTGCCTGGTTTCAGTATCCCTCTGATAAAAAGGAAGGGCTCGAGGGGACAAGACAAGCCTGTTCGGGGGAACCGGCGTCTTAACCTTACTCTTTCCAAGTGTTGAACCAAGCGGGGAATGTTACGATATCATCTGCTGTAAATTTTCTTGTTTGTGTATAGATTTTCCATTCTGGATTACCATATATAAAACGTATGGGTCTGGATAGTCGATAAGGTG
>NC_051407.1:18946202-18946334 GCF_015228065.2 Penaeus monodon
CCAACACTTTCGTACAAAGTTATATAAAAATGGACTTCCTTTTACAAACCGTTAAAATAAATCTGTAACGATGTAGCTTCCAAGTAACAAGGGGCTTCAAGAAAACGTCTCAGGAACTTTCTCTTTTTTGTA
>NC_051407.1:18946428-18946791 GCF_015228065.2 Penaeus monodon
TAATGAGGACATAAAACCAACGAACGTAAGAAAAAAAAAAGTCAACAATACGAAAGTAGGAATATATATAAATGGAAAAAAGCGAGGTAACAGTGGGGACGATATATATCTCCGGAATTTCAGACACTTTGTGTGAGGGAGGCTAGGAGGAGGAGGAAGGGGGAGAGGGGTGAGGGAGAGAGAGAAGGGGAGTGAGAGGGGAGAGGGAAGGGGAGGGAGAGGCGAAAGGAGAGGGAAGCAGTTTTACTTGGTTGCGTTTTAGCGTTCCCCTCATATAGCGACGGCGCGGAGGGAAGAAGGGAGAGAGGGGAAGGGAGGAGAGAGAAGGGAGGGGAGGGAGGGGAAGTAAGGGAACTAAGGAAA
>NC_051407.1:18946836-18947310 GCF_015228065.2 Penaeus monodon
CGTTCCCTACTATTCCGGGAGGAGGTTTAGTGGCTGTCTCTCTCCAAGTACGAACATTTGTTTGTTTGCTTGTATATGAGGATTGTTTACTTGCGGTCTCCACTGTGATTTTTTTTTCACTTGTTTTGTTGTGCGTTTGATACTGCAGTTTTGTTGTAATAAGATTATGTTTCTTTTTCTTTCTTTCAGTTTCAGTACTTTTGCATTAATTATCACAATGACTGGCATCATTAATGTAAAAAAGCTTACTGATATTTATTTAGTTATGACTTTTGTTCACATATTCCATCGTTAATAAACTAGAGCACTTAACAACAATACATTGTGTGATATGAGTTGTAGTGTTGCAGCCTTCAACATCATGGAAAATGTTTGCTGAATGCCTGGCGTGGACAGGAGTTTGATATAAAAAATGTTAATGCCTTTCACATCAAATTTCGATCATCTAGAAATCCTAATCTTGGTAGAGTAGTA
>NC_051407.1:18947350-18947443 GCF_015228065.2 Penaeus monodon
GAGGGGTTGGGGGGGGGGGTCTTTATCTCGGCAATTTTATACATCATTCACTTTCATCTTTTTTTTTTTTTCTTATTCGGACGCAGAGTTCAT
>NC_051407.1:18947707-18947778 GCF_015228065.2 Penaeus monodon
CATCTCTATTTATCTGTTCCCTACCACTTTTAGATTCTGCCTCGTTCCACCGCTATCTCTCTCTCTCCTTT
>NC_051407.1:18947822-18948117 GCF_015228065.2 Penaeus monodon
ATCAATTCATCTTAAGGATATGCCCATTAACACAGATGTGGAGAAAAAGGAGGAAACATTATCCCTTACATTACGTACAGCATAAGACACGACCCCTCCCCCCACATTCTCCCCCCGTCGTCTTCTCTTTCCTATAGTCTCTTCGCACAACCCTCGTCCACCTTCTTCCTTTCCCCTAATCTTCCTCCTTTCTCCTCTTCTTCCCCTCTCCCTTTCCTTCTCCCCTTCTCTTTTTATGCCCTTTCCTTTCCTCCCCTTCATTTTCTCCTTTCATACCCCTTTCACTATATTCTTT
>NC_051407.1:18948401-18948963 GCF_015228065.2 Penaeus monodon
ACGAGATGCAAGACGTCGTCATCTCAAGTACTTCCCAAGGGCGGCATCACCACTCCAGTTTAACCCCCAAGGGCAACGCGTGCTGATGGCCCGCCACACGTCACCACGTAGGAGGAGGAGGGGGTAGATGCCCATGCGGTCAGGGGGGGAGGATGGGGAAAGAAGGTTGATGGTGAGGGATGGGGCGACGATGGGGAAGGAAGGAGGAGGAGGAATGGGACATGAGGAGAGGGATGGGGAAAGAGGATTAGGGATAGAGAAGGGAAGGGAAGATGGGGTGATGGGTGAAAGAAAAAGAGGAAGAAGGGGTTGGGGAAAATTAGCCGATGGGGAAGCGAGGAGAGTGAGAAGGGTTGAGGAGTTTGGTTAGAAGGGAGAGAAAATGATTGATAGATGTCCTTAGGAGAAGGGAGACGGAGGGTGTGATAGACAGATTAGAAAGCCGAGAAGATGTGTTGCAGTGAGATTAGGGAGTAAGGAGAGAGTGGTTTTGATAGATAGGCGGGGGGTATACATCTAGAACACCTTGTGGAGCGGGGAAGATGAGTACGTATAATAAACT
>NC_051407.1:18949030-18949508 GCF_015228065.2 Penaeus monodon
GTGTGAAAGATCTGCCACGGGGAAAGGAAAGAGGGGTGTAATAGATGAATTTGGGAGTGGGGAGAGAGAGCGTGATAAATGAGCTGGGGAGTAGAGAGAGAAAGAGAAAGTGTGGGGCAGACTAGGAAAAGGAAAGAGAGGAATGGGAGGAAGGGATAAACAGAAATACAGAGAAACTTTAACAATTTATGATATCTAGTTTATGACTGACAGTAAAAAAAAAAAAGATAATAATACAAACAGAAGGAAATGAAATATGAAGAAAGACTTAATACAAAATGAATAATAAGAAATCCTATGAGAATCAAGATAACGAAATAAAAACAAATAAGGCAAACGAGAACAAAAAAATAAAGATATGATAATCTTATGATTTTGTCAATCTTATTCTTTCAAGTAAAGTGAAACAGAGGGAGAATCTCGGAAGATGAGTGAGGCATATGCAAAACGAGTAAAATCACGTAATGCATTGTAACAT
>NC_051407.1:18949786-18949996 GCF_015228065.2 Penaeus monodon
ACCTGTACGTGTGAATCTACGTCAAACTATGTTTGCACAGGTAATTAAACCTTTTGAAAAAAAAAGTTTTGAGCGTGAGGTTACTGGGAGCAAAAAAAAGGGGAAAAAATAAATATTGCAGACTCGGTGTGTTTCTTAAGAGAGCTGTCATATTTAGTTCCTTTTTGCCTCACGGGGCCGGCGTGTTGACCAGAAACCCAAACAGCAAGT
>NC_051407.1:18950045-18950129 GCF_015228065.2 Penaeus monodon
TGTATATTGAAAAGAAAGCCTCGTGTGTTGGTTTGCAACATGCTATTTGGAGCAACAAACGCGTAGATGCAACCAATCAACGGC
>NC_051407.1:18950375-18950781 GCF_015228065.2 Penaeus monodon
GGTACTATGTCTGTGCACTGTATGAAAGATTTGTTTTATATTTATCTTCATACTTTATCCGGTTATTTCTTTCACCCTTCATTCCTTTTTCCCCTCTTGTTCTCCCTTCCATTTCTATCAAATTCTTCCTTATTTTTTCGCCACCTTTTCCATCCCTTTCCCATTCTCTCTTCCACTTTTCTTCCATTCTGCCTATCTTCTATCATTCCATTCTAGACTTCGCCTATTCTTTCATTTCTTAATCTTATTGTGTTTTTCATTTTTTCATTTTCTTTCTTCTCCCCTTTCTTTTTCTCCTCGTTGCCTATGACTGCGGACACGGAAATGTATTTGCAGTACACATGTAAGAGGCTGGTAAATGAAAGCTGCTTTGCGGATTTCGTTCAAAAACGTTTTGAACAAGTAC
>NC_051407.1:18950813-18951189 GCF_015228065.2 Penaeus monodon
GGGAGTGGGGGGGATTAAAGCGGAACACAGTTAGAAATTTGTCTTGTTTTATTTTGATTCGCTCGGTTTTTTAAAAAATTGAACAAATGGGTTATAAGTTTAAGATAAATATATAAGAAAAATCTTGGTTTTCATTTTCCTTCGTCAACTTCCATTTTCGTTCCTCGATTCTCTCCCTTCTTGTTCTCTCCTTCTTTCTCCTCTTGTCGTCCCTTACCCTCTTTCACTCCTTCTCCCCTTCTCCTCCTCTTTGTTCTTCCCTCCTTTTCTTCTCGTTTCATTCTCCCTCTGTTATATACCGTCTTTCCTCTCTAGAATTTGATATTCTTCTTCCTTCGTCCTTCACTTTCTATAATACAAATCTGTCTGTCTGATC
>NC_051407.1:18951428-18951711 GCF_015228065.2 Penaeus monodon
ACCCATCAATTACTGTTATCATCTGTCACTTTGTTATGACGCCACAGAAGAGCTGCTAATGGCGTCTCTCCCCCGTTTTACTCTTATATGACTTGGTTTCTTCCTCTAGCTTATTGTGAGAAAGATACATTACCCTCTGTTTCGGTTATTGCTTATACTGTCATCTCGATTCTACGTGTATTTGTAGTGGGATTTATTTATTTATTTATTTGTGGAGATGTAATTCGTCTTTTCATCTGTTTACGGTATCGTCTATTTGTATTTATGTATATTTGTAATGTGT
>NC_051407.1:18951737-18952183 GCF_015228065.2 Penaeus monodon
GATACGTGTTTTTCTGTTGCTGTTTTTTTACGTCTTTTTAACGTATTCCTTCCATTCCTGCAGCCATTAATTTCTCCCTTCTTTTTGTTGGAAGGTAATCTATTTATATCTTTTATTCGTACCTTTTTTTCTTTTTTTTACGTCCGTGTGAGTTTTATTCCCGATTTTTAATCTTCAACCGTATGCAATTCCAAGAGAGTTTTATGGCTCTCAATACGCGCATCGTTCAATAACCTTTTATTTAGTCCATTATACAATTTCCATTACGTGATACAGCTTTGAGCATTGTCACCAAATTGTGTAGAATTCGCTATAAATTCACCACCAGATTGTTCACTTTCGTACACGCTCGCCATCATATGGGTCATTGCTCTGAAAATAGGAAAGCTTTATTTGTTGCAGCCGTTTTATAGGTGTGATGTCTGTATATGACCAGTCATACAAGC
>NC_051407.1:18952480-18952605 GCF_015228065.2 Penaeus monodon
CTGTTTCCTGACGAAGATAAGTTTAAGATCAGGATGTGGTGTTTTCAGCACTTTTCCGAGACCAGCATCTTCTAGGTTCATATTAATCCATATTTCATCAAGGAACAGCAAGATGATACCCAGAC
>NC_051407.1:18952900-18953092 GCF_015228065.2 Penaeus monodon
GGGGGTAAGGAGGAGACCGATAACTCAACAGACAGACGAGGAAGGGTCGAGGTGACCGAGATAAAGAGAGGGTGATTGATAGACCCAAGAAGACGCAGTGTATCACGTGATCGGCCAGTTCAAGACGCTGTTACGACTCCCACTTTTCATACTTTCTGAGCGTTCATTTATTATCCTTTCCTTATTGGGTAT
>NC_051407.1:18953387-18953731 GCF_015228065.2 Penaeus monodon
ACTCTCCCCTTCCCCACCTCCCCCCTACCCCTCTCCCAATTCCTTAGGAAGAAAGCAAGTGATTTGTAGCAAAGGGACACATTTAGGAAAAAGGGAAAAGAGAGGGGAGAGGAATGAGGAGGAGAGGGGGAAAGAGGGGAGCGAGGGGAAAGGACTGGTGTTAGAGTAAGCATTATATTGGTTTTCAAGACGATTAATTGCTATGGCGAAAGAGAGGGGGAGGGTGGAGAGGAGTGGGGAGGGGGAGGAAGAGAGGGGAAGGGGAGGCGAGCTGAAAAGGGGCATTGGAGGGGAGTAAACGAGATTTTTTCTTTCTCTCTTTTCTCTTTTTTTGGGGGGCCGGA
>NC_051407.1:18953779-18954081 GCF_015228065.2 Penaeus monodon
GCGAGAGGGAGGGGGGGTACAAGGGAAATAGTGGGAGTGGTGATAAAAGTAAAGAAAAGGGAAGCACGAAGGCGAGAATTTGGGTTTCTCGAACACTTTCCAAACTAGATTAACATCGATACTGGGATTTATAAAGCCCAAGGGAGTCGGTTCTTGAGATAAACAGTGAAAAGGAAGACGGTACTGATAAGAGATAGTCAATAGAGATTAGCATATGGAATTTTCAAGGTTCATTCAGGAGAGTAAATATGTGCTTAGGGGGTAGAGGGTATTTTCGCTTTTTCAATCTATGAAAATCACTG
>NC_051407.1:18954158-18954302 GCF_015228065.2 Penaeus monodon
ATCCCCAGTAAAATCTACTATTTTATTTCCTATTCTTCCCAATCCTCCTTTCTTCTGGCAAATTCTCTGCCCTTACTCCTCCACCTGTTCTTCGCATCCATTTATTCACCTCTCCTCTATCTCTCATTTCCCCCTAATTGTTTA
>NC_051407.1:18954713-18955050 GCF_015228065.2 Penaeus monodon
CCAACGAAGCCCGCGAGCGCTCTCCTCCTCCTCTCCTCCGAAGACAAAAGTATTCTTAAGGGAAATTACATCATGTTAAACTAAGGTTCCACAGATGCACTCGGTTCTCGACCCCGTTAGAGCGACTTTGGGGCGTGGCTTTCTCTGGCCCCGATACCCGACTTTCCGGTAACAGACTTTTCTTTATCGCTTATCGACCTGTGTCTGTAGCGGAGATAAGCATGTAAATGTCCCTCGTGCAGAAGGATGTTTCTTGGTGTGGATTGGTTTGTTTGTTTGTGGGGGGTTGTGGGGGGGTTGTGGGGAATGTTTGGTTTGTTTGTTTGTGTGTGTGTGT
>NC_051407.1:18955544-18955636 GCF_015228065.2 Penaeus monodon
ACGGAAGAACGCTAAGCCGGGAAATAGCCGGGAAAAGCTCACTTTCTAAGGAATTATTCAAAAGCTCATCCTCACTTCTTATTTCTCCTTAT
>NC_051407.1:18955885-18956151 GCF_015228065.2 Penaeus monodon
TCCCATCTTTCTCTTAATTTTCTGTCATCTCGCTTAAAGACCGTAATCGTCACTTACGTTTTCCTAATTGATATGTTATGAACTCAGTAATTAGTCTTTCGAAGTCGGATATTGTTCGTAATATGAATAATGTTTTCTTGAGAATTTCCAAAGTTAAAAGACTGGATCGTGAATCATTAATTTTGCGATTATCCTAGTCATATCGACCATTTTGTTGTTTATATAAGTTCCTTACAACTGATCAATAGATATCAGGAACCCACGCG
>NC_051407.1:18956629-18956895 GCF_015228065.2 Penaeus monodon
GTACCACATTTTAACCAAATTATTCGCTGTAATAACCATCTTGCTTTTGCGATGAATTTTTATCATATTTTTTCTAAGTGCTTCTTAAACCAATTCAGTAAAACCTAAAAAGAAAAGCCTATATACAAACAAACACATGACCAAACGCAGGCACGGATATTAGCATAAAAAAGAAACAAACACATAAACTGTATATATACGTAAGCAGGGACATAAACATTCGTTAGAACAAGGAAACGCCTCGGGAACCATATCCAATATTGTAC
>NC_051407.1:18957058-18957266 GCF_015228065.2 Penaeus monodon
TATATATATTAACCGCCCCTTCTTCTTTACGTCATTTATTATCGGAATTGAACGAAAAGCCATTCGGAGACCTAAAATGTATCTCGGTCGTGACATCTTGAATCCATTCTTTGCCGTCGTCTTGAATGTATCGAAAGACGCTTCAAGATGTATATTGGGGCGGCCCTGCCTCGGATCGTGTAATAAACGCGTTTTTTGTTTCTTCTCC
>NC_051407.1:18957737-18958714 GCF_015228065.2 Penaeus monodon
GAGGAAATAGCAAAAGAGAAAATGGGAAAACGAAAGCGAAATTCCACTCATGTTTCTCTGTTACGTTTTTGCTTGGTTAATTTTTCTTGCCTTTGACTTTACTTCCACAGTTGGACCTCTTCCATGGCCGCTTATTCAGTGTCCTAATTTCCTCTCGTTCTTTCGACTTTCTTTCTCTGTCTATTTACTTATCCTATTCTATTTTCTACCTTCTCGTTATTAGTAGTATTATTATTGTTAATATTTTTTCGGTCTATTTTTTCATCGCTTCAGTTCTTATGTAACAACAACTTTGACGATTTTATTATTAGGGTCATTATCGTTATCACTGTTATTACTATATTTCGTTTCATCTTCGATATCAATTATTATTATTATCAGCTTCCTTATTCCTTCTTTTTTCCCTCCATTTTCCCTGTTATTCATCCTTCTCTCTTCTCTTCTGCTGCTCGTTTTCTGTTTTTCTTATAATTATCTTTTCGTCCTGTTCCTCCTTCTCATTCCTTTTTTCGTTATTCTCCTTCCGTTCTTCTTTTTCCTCTTTCCTTTTTTTCTCCTATTTTCTTCCTTTTCCTTTTACCCTTCTTCGCCTGCTACCTTCCTGTTCCACTTCCCCGTTCATCTAGTTCTTTTTTTCCTCTTCTTCCTTCTAACTCCCTTCTCCTCTCTCTTTTCTCCCTCTTCCTTTTACCTCTCTTCTCCTCTCTCTTTCTCCCTCTCCCTTTTAATCCCTCTTCTCCTTCTCCTAGCTCCCTCTTCCCTTTACCCTCCTTCTTCCCATATCTCCCTCTTCCTATTACCCTTCTTCTCCATCTTCCTTCCTCCTTCTTCTTCCCCCCCCCCCTCCCCCCTTGGCCCCGGACAGTTTAAGCAGCGAATTCTCGGGAAAAGAGAAAGTTTAGCTCCGTTTTCCCATTCCATTGGCTCTCAATCCGTTACACTTCAAGGATCAAAGAACAGATTTTAGTTGGGATGGA
>NC_051407.1:18959110-18959735 GCF_015228065.2 Penaeus monodon
ACCCCCCCCCCCCCCGCGACGCCCCAAGGTCAAGTGGAGCAAGTTCACGTGGTTTAATCGCTGCCGTTGAAGGACAAATCAAGTGCTCAGAGAACACGACATTCGCCGTTAAAGTGACTTCGACTGGGTTATATAATCGATTGCGCTATAAAAAGGAAAGAAAAAAAAGTCAGCTCTTCGTTGCCACTTGATTCTACCCCCCCTCCCCCTATGACCCTTGCTCCCCCCCCCACCCGGTGATCCTTGGCCTCCCTCCCCCATTTACTTTGGTCCTTCACCGGTTTGGTCTTCCTTCTCCCTGCCCCTTGACGCCACTCCTCTTATGCCGATCTGGTCTTCTGCACTAGTGCCATTATTAGTACATTCTTTCAATGGTATCTTGTCTCCTCCATTCTCTTCTTCGTAATTTGTAATATTTCTGTTTTATCTTTCTTTCGTCTCTGTCCAATCTTTTCTTCGTAATGTGTAATATCTCCTATTTCTGTTTTATCTTTCCTTCGTCGCTGTCCATTCTTTTCTTTGTAATGTGCAATACCTCCTATTTCTGTTCATCTTCTCTTTGACTGTCCTATAAAATTCTTCTCCGTCACCACCTCCCTCGCCCCCTGTCGACCTGGTTTTATTT
>NC_051407.1:18959795-18960195 GCF_015228065.2 Penaeus monodon
CCGCATACCTGACACCATCTCTTCTACATAGATGATGCGATCTCCTTTACTCAGGCACTATCGCCCCCTTCCCCTCAGCGCGTCGGAGACCCCACCTTCGGTCTGCCTAGCCTCTGCCACCTTTTTGTATTTTTCTCCATTCCATCTGCACTTTCTCCACTGTTCTCCGATATGCTGCGACCACTGGATCTACTCCATCCTCTTGACTTTGCTGCCACCACTGGATCTACTCCATCCTCTTGACTTTGCTGCCACCACTGGATCTACTCCATCCTCTTGACTTTGCTGCCACCACAGTCCCTACGCGGTCAACACTACTGGCTCTCTCTCTTTCTCACTATTGTCAGCTTTTACTTCACACAACTACAGCCCTTTCCACCATTTGCCAATAATCTTATCT
>NC_051407.1:18960389-18960602 GCF_015228065.2 Penaeus monodon
GAAGACCCGCACCTGACGAGCTAACGGTTCATGCAGAATAGCCAGTCAGCTGAATAGTCATCACGATTTATTCTCTGTCTAGACGAAGCCATGGCCAGCCACTCAGCTAGCTAGACAGACAGACAGACACGCATTCAAATTCAGGATGTGACCAGACATGTGGTTCGAACTGCTATGCGGCTGAAGTGAAGGTTGAGGTGACACTGCTTTCAT
>NC_051407.1:18960722-18961309 GCF_015228065.2 Penaeus monodon
ATTATTTTCAAAAGAATCTATAATTGACGTTTCGTTTTATTATAGGTATTTGTTTCGAACAATTGTAACCATTTATCAGGTTTATAGTTATAGTCACTGCTTCATCCACGGCTTCGGTAATATGTTGGGCCTGAATGTTTTAACGCAGTTACCCCTCCAATTATTTTTTTCTTTATTATCTTCCCGTTTTCTATTTTCAAAGGCGATAAAAAATGGAATCTGTGAATTACATTTTGAATCTTTCTTTTAGAACAAATTCCTGAATAAGAATAGGGAGACATGAAGGGAAGGAAGAGAGAGGGGGAAGGGGATGTGAGAGGGAGGAAGAAAGGGAAAAGGGAAGGATAGAAGGGAAAGGGAGGGCGAAGGGAGGAGAGAAAGAAAGGGAAAAGGTGAAGTAGGGGATGGAAAAGGGAGAACACGAGGAATGGTCGAAAGAGAGATTGGCAATGGGAGGAGAAAAAGCGAGAGAGGTAGAGGAGAAGGAGAACAGGGGAATCAAGAGAAAATGAAGAAAAGAAGAAAAGAGAGAGTGAGAAAGGACGAAACACGACAGAACGAAAAAGAAATAAGGTGTAATAGGGTAA
>NC_051407.1:18961364-18961606 GCF_015228065.2 Penaeus monodon
TAGGTTAAATGGAGAGGAGAGGAAGGGGGGGGGGGGTGAGCAACTGCAGAGAAAGGCTTACCGTGATTTAATTGCACACTGAGTCATACGTCTGTCGCATCATTTCACCGCGTTGCGTCCGGTGAGTCGTAACCGATTACTTAGTCGCTGCAGGGTAATCGAGGCGACGGCGGTCAGTGGTGTAGAGAGGGGAAAGGGAGATGAGAAAGAGGGATGCTGGCTGGTAATATTCGCCGTTGGAT
>NC_051407.1:18961825-18961906 GCF_015228065.2 Penaeus monodon
AAATTCTTCTCTCTCTCTCCGCATCCCTCCTCTCCTTTCGTCTATTTTTTCTACTATTCTATTTCTGTTACACTGCCCCCC
>NC_051407.1:18961989-18962171 GCF_015228065.2 Penaeus monodon
CTTCTTCACATTCCTTCTCTCTCTCTCTTCTTCTCCCTCTCTATTTCCTCCCTTTGCCTGTCAGCAGAGTCAAAGTACCGTACCCCAATTTACTTCCGATATTGATGCTCAGTCATTCACGACCTTGATGCTTCTGGCCTCCATCCTATCATTGTCCGATCCTTTCTCATCCCTCATGCGTT
>NC_051407.1:18962537-18962759 GCF_015228065.2 Penaeus monodon
AGGGTGGATTACCAAAATTGTAATTGTTAGTGTAAGCACTCTTTTGGGGGGTAGGGGTGGCTAATTTGCATATTCGTTCCACTCCCGCGCACTTTTAGGACCGCGTCTCTCTCCCTCTGTCCCTCACTCGGAGGCGTGTTTTCAAATCATTATCATTTTTATCACACATTTCCTTTTATGGGATTTTCTGCCCCCCCCCCCCCCCAAACACCCAAAAAACAG
>NC_051407.1:18962908-18962979 GCF_015228065.2 Penaeus monodon
GTATCTAGTTTCTTTTTTATCTGGAGGCAAACCGTTGTTTATTTACTTGTTGTTCGTTCGTTCTTTCATCC
>NC_051407.1:18963187-18963326 GCF_015228065.2 Penaeus monodon
GATTTTTTTTATGATCATTATTTTTGCTGTTGTTGTATTTAAAGGGCTACGTATTCTAAATTTCAGTCGTAAATGAGCGCGTATTCCCTTATCTACTGAACTCGGGCCGCGTTCACAAATAACAGCGGAGGGAGAGCCA
>NC_051407.1:18964131-18964377 GCF_015228065.2 Penaeus monodon
ACTGGCAAAAGCTTCATGTCTGCTTTATCACCTCATAGATGTCTCCCCCATTCATCTTTCTCCGGCGTTTCCAGTTATCGCCGGATCCTCTGTCTAGCCCATTTATCTCCTTCTATGTCCCTTTACCGCGTCGTCATCACTTATTGCTGTAGTTATATCGTTCCTCCTTTCGTTAAGCTGAACCGTCGCGATTCATGGGCTGTTTGTCAAAAGGCCTTTGCTCTTTCTCTCTTCTTTGGGGTCATT
>NC_051407.1:18964702-18964807 GCF_015228065.2 Penaeus monodon
AGTCACTCATTAGATTTCCTCTAATTAGTCCAGTGTAGAGTTAACTGTTTGTTCACAGCATTTTCTTTACCTCCACCCGTTTACAGCATCAATTAAAATCTAGAA
>NC_051407.1:18964837-18965029 GCF_015228065.2 Penaeus monodon
CCCATCTTCCGAATCTATTGTTATTTCTCCTCCATATCAATCGACCCTTCCCTTTTGTTTCGTTTGTTTTCACTTTTGTTTCACTCATTCTCCTTCTTTATCTTCTCCCCCCTCGTTCATCAGCCATTTCTAATTTCCCCTTCCTTTATTCTATCGTTTGCTTGTCATGCATTTTTTGTTATCCAGTAAATC
>NC_051407.1:18965084-18965166 GCF_015228065.2 Penaeus monodon
TCATTTATATATTTCTTGCTCAACTTATCAGTTTATGACTTTGTTTATCGAATTTCTTTCTTTTTTTATCCGTTTGTTGGTA
>NC_051407.1:18965365-18965584 GCF_015228065.2 Penaeus monodon
GTAGATCGACTACTCCATTGCGACAAGTCAGCCAAACGTTAAATCTTTACGAGTTGTTCCGAATTGTGGCTCTGTATTCGATGCCCTCTCTCCTCTCCCCTCTCCCCTCCTACCCTCCCCCTCTCCCTTCCTTCCACTCCCTTCCCTCCCGCATCCGTATGGTCCCCTGAAACCATGCCTCTCTCTCTCTGCCTCCCTTTCCTCCCTATGAATCTCCAA
>NC_051407.1:18965980-18966108 GCF_015228065.2 Penaeus monodon
TCCTCTATCTATTATCGGGAGTTGATCATCACGGGATTTTATAGGATTGCATCGATCGTTCTGGTAAACAAAGAGGACAAATCAAAGCAAACAAAGATAACATCCCAGTCGACTAAATCTGTGAGGCT
>NC_051407.1:18966864-18966974 GCF_015228065.2 Penaeus monodon
ACAGAGCCGGATGTGTATCGCGGACTAATTGAAAGACAAATTGTAAACGTGGACGACATGAAATTTGTCGCGCTCTGTCTCTGTTGATGAATGGGACGAAGCGGTCGGCC
>NC_051407.1:18968237-18968370 GCF_015228065.2 Penaeus monodon
CCCAAGGGGAAAAGTGCGTGTGCCTCGTCCGCTGTGGGAGCAGTGGCGCACCAGGCGGCGGTAAGACGTTTTCGGTTCAAGAAGTGAAATGTTAAGATCAGATCTGGAGTTTTGGATTTCTGGAACTCAAAAT
>NC_051407.1:18968640-18968810 GCF_015228065.2 Penaeus monodon
CGTCAGCATCAATGTCATCATCATCAAAGTTTCCTTCAAGGGGGGTGAGGGGGGGGGAAGGGAGCTTAGAAAATTTGGGGCGTTTTATAAATTACGTGAAGGACAGATATGGCGGTGGAACGAGGCAGAAAAAGAATCTAATAGTTGTATGTGATAGATAGATAGACATG
>NC_051407.1:18969019-18969442 GCF_015228065.2 Penaeus monodon
TGAAAAATCGGGAGTCGACGAGAAAGGTAGTGGGAGATAGGGTGGCCCGGGGGTGGGGGAGGGGGAGGGAGAAGAAATCTTTACAAGGGGGTGAGGGGAAGAGCGGGTAGAAGGGGGGAGGGGGGGGGGATTCAACATAATTAATCCGAGCAAGAGCATTCGGCTGGTTGGTTGAATTTCATGATGATTAATCGACGAAGGCAATTCGCTCACTCAGCGCAAAACATAATTGAACGGACGGTGGGATGTGTTTTCATTAGAATGCTGGCCCCTCCCCCTTGGCTGATCCATCTACCCCCCCCCCCCCTCCCTACTATCTCCTCCTCCTATCCTATTTGCGGTCTCTCCTTTGACCCCCCCCCCTCTTTGGAATTCTCTTCCTATCCCCCCACCCCCCTTACCAAACCCCTATCCATCATTTGA
>NC_051407.1:18969468-18969790 GCF_015228065.2 Penaeus monodon
ACCCCAACTCCTCGCTTTGAGATCGAAGGAATTTTAAACGCCTCTCCTCTCTCTCCCCTTCACGCCCCCCCCCCCCTGCCCCCTCACATTTTTTGGTCTGTAGGCTTCCGACATGTAAATTCCCCTCTTTGTGTTAGGATGGTATTAGGCCTAAAAAACACTCAGATCTGTGTGTTTTTGTTTGTTTGTTAATTTTTCATTTATTTAAAGCAAATGAAGAATGGATAATTAGATTGGAGAACGTGCTAAAATCTAATTTATTGCCTCCTGAGTGATGATTGATTAAAGATTTACGAAAATGATTGCCTTTTTTCGTTAGGGG
>NC_051407.1:18969845-18969922 GCF_015228065.2 Penaeus monodon
TACGTAGAAGGACTGGTGATAATAGCATCTGAAATGAATATAAATCAATAAATGCTTAGTTAGAGAGACAACTGACA
>NC_051407.1:18969979-18970395 GCF_015228065.2 Penaeus monodon
AACCCAAACACAGACAACAGAATAGCCAAACAGACAAAAGAAATAGAAACAGAGGAAGAGAGATACACAAACAGAATAGCCAACAGACAAAAGAAATAAAAACAGAGGAAGAGAGATACACAAAGAGAACAGACAAACAGACAAAAATAAAGACAGAGGAAGAGAAAAATACAAACAGAATAGCCAAACAGACAGACAAAAGAGAAGCAGAAACCAGAGGAAGACAAATATACATGAACCACCAGAAATGCAAAAGTAAATACCTAACCTCTACAAATCCAACTATATAGTGAACTCTACATCAGGGTTGCAATAACAGTACAATTGCATCTCACTAAATCTGTTCTGTCGTTCACGTTGCAGAAGAGAACAAAATAACCCGAGGGACTTTCGTTAAATAGTTTGCAACTGGTAAT
>NC_051407.1:18971121-18971251 GCF_015228065.2 Penaeus monodon
TTCCACTACCACCACTGGAGCGCCACTCGCATCCTAATCGTAAATGCAAACTACAGAGAAAGGAATATGGCCCAAGAAAATTGAAATTGGATAGACAGAAACCAGCAGAATGAACGAGTAAATTCCAATC
>NC_051407.1:18971563-18971630 GCF_015228065.2 Penaeus monodon
CCCTTGTTTTAGAGTTTATTTCACGCTCCTTCTTTGAAATTTCTACCGAGGATGTGGGTGAGGTTGG
>NC_051407.1:18972113-18973045 GCF_015228065.2 Penaeus monodon
AAGAGCGGCTTTTTCTGGGCGTCCTCCGGTGCAAGAGTTCCGCCGCGGAATGAAAAACGGGACAAAAACCGTCGAGATGTATGGCTGCCTCGGTAATGAAGTTCTCCTGCAACTCGCGCAGATAAATTAATTCTATATCTTTTGATGGAAAGAGGAGAACCCTGTGTAACAAAGCACGGCTTGGCAACTTTGGGCTGATCATTTACATGCATATTGAATTTGCATTAATTATCTTTGAAGTGAGATGTGTTAGTGTTTTATATTCAGTCCAGTTTTACATGAATTAATGCAGGCCTCCAGAGGGCTCTGTGACACAGCGTCGGGAAATTTGTTATCATCGTTGTGAATTTGACTAACGTTTCGCTACTGTTCATTGAAGTGCGCGCTCTTATTTTCTTTAATGTTTTTGTCCGTCTGTGATATGATGGGGAGGGGGGGGTGAGGGGAGATGGGGAGGGAGGGAGAGAAAAGGTTCCATTTTTGTTTTCCTGATTTCGAAGTATTATTCCCATATATGCAGTTCAATTGTTTATACATATATCAAAGTTATAGATAAACCCAAACCCACACAGAGCGATAATTCCTCCATCCAACATCCCATACAGAAACGTTGCGCAAAACATTTTTTCGAGATTTCTTGGCTAAACTATGCCGCCAAAATCTAAAGCAATCTGCAATAATTGTGGGTTTCTCCTTAATCTGAAATAATTGAGAGGAACAGCGAGGGAGAAGCGAGGAAAGAGGGAGAGGGAGCGAGAGTTAGAGGGAAAGAGGGAGAGGATGTAAGGGAAAGGAGAAAGGGAAGAGGGGAAAACGAGGGGAAAGAGAGAAAGAGGAAGGGGAGGAGAAGAGAGAGGAAGGGATGTATGAAATGAGATAAGGAAAAAGACCCTCTAAAAATCCACTTTATCCCCCGACCCCCTCTCACTCAC
>NC_051407.1:18973271-18973975 GCF_015228065.2 Penaeus monodon
AGGGGAAGTCTGATCTGGTTGAAATTACGCTTCAGTTTCAGTGGCCCTCGGTTTTAACAAGCGCAGGCAGTTTGAAACAAGCGGCTGGTTCCTACCCACTCAGGTACAATCATTACAAGTCTTTTATCTTCCTCCCCAACCAGTGGATCCCTGTTCCCACTGAGAATTCCCTTTTGTGTATAGGAATCGGTGTAATTTCAGTGCGTCCGGAGCGTAAATAAGTGCCGGAAATGATTAATATATAATCTGACGTAGATCAGTAACGTGTTCTCCTGGGCGGAATATGTCATGCTTGTAAAGTTTCGACTAAAGGGATATTTGTGTCATTATTACGTTATTATTTAGATATTGTTCACTTGTTTTTTTTTCTCTCTCTCTTTCTATATTTATTAAAGAAAATCAATGCGAGAAGAAGTCGGAGGGAATGTTGAATGAAAGGGAAATATCAAAATGGCTTTGGCTACGATACAAAAAGGTATGGATACATTGAATATTACCTCTCGTTCAAAAAGTGTATTCCATCCCTCACGGACAGGTAAACTTCAAGAATAGCGATTGAAGAGTGAAAGGAAAGAGATATTGGAGCTATATGAAGGAGAGGAGAGCAAGAGAATGGGAGAAAGTAAGAAAAACGAAAATGGCTCAGTTCTTTGGTGCTTTTAATCAAGAAGCTGCCTTTCACGACCTCAAGAATACCAAAAAAA
>NC_051407.1:18974278-18974731 GCF_015228065.2 Penaeus monodon
CAGCGGCGACAGCGGCCCTCACCTTATCGGGGGGCGTTTGCACAAGAAGATAATTAGTCTTAACCTAACGAGTGATCCGCAGACAAAGCACCTCGACTAATGAGCGGTCAAATTTAGCTCCAAGAAGTTAATTAATTATGAGTAAGGATATACGGTCTTCTTTTTTTTCTTCATTTTGTTTGTTATTATTGTTTTCTCTCTTTTTTTTTTGTTTTCTTTTGTTTAGTATTGTCGATATTTTCTCCTCTATTTTTTTTTTCTTTTCTCTTCATAATTGATTAGGTAATATTTAAATTAATCTAATGGGATGGTAATGGAGGCGAAACTTTTGTCAACAGTATAATGACGTAACCATCTTGTCTCGCATTTTTTTTTTTTTTAGACAACTGACGCTTCTTCATGTAGTTTTTTTTTCTTTTCGTATAATTATTCCAAAATTCTGTTTCTTATTTA
>NC_051407.1:18974979-18975076 GCF_015228065.2 Penaeus monodon
CTATATGTATGTGCGTGAGCAAGCAAACACCCATCCGTGTGTACATGTTACGTTCACATATTTCCAAGACTGTGTACGTGGCAATACATAAACCATG
>NC_051407.1:18975122-18975366 GCF_015228065.2 Penaeus monodon
TATAAATGATACAGTACAGATCAATACACAAATAAACACACAGACAAACATTTTTGTGTACCCTCTTGCCAAAGTGTCAAACAACAAAATGAGAAATAGGCAACCATTTATTTCACTTGACCTGCAATTTTGGTTCCATAAACCTTCCTCTCGGGGTTGGAAAAATAATACCAATTGTTAAAAAAGAGTGACATGCAGATGGATGTTCTTAATGATAGTGAAAACGAAATTGGTGGTGTAGAAA
>NC_051407.1:18975773-18975925 GCF_015228065.2 Penaeus monodon
GTTCCCGAATTACCTCGACTGCTGTGAAAGTCCGAACGTGCGAGCGAGTCTATGGCCGCGACTTCCGCCTCGTAAAAATCCTGAATTACGAGCGAACGTCTACGCCCATGACTTCCTCCCCAGTAGACATGAGTATGGAAAGTGGTCATCTC
>NC_051407.1:18976076-18976407 GCF_015228065.2 Penaeus monodon
ATTCGCACGCAGCCAGGAGGACGACTGTGGGTTTCGGACGATATTCTTTTCCTTTTGTGACAGTTAGTGTAAAAGATTGTCCAGTTACTGTCAAATATACCTTTGAAGGTATTGAATGCTTTCTTTCTTGCTTGGGGGTTGGGGGATGGGGGTGGGGGGGCATAGAGGGGTTGGGGGTGAGGCGAGGGGGGAAGGGGGAAGGGGAGGCGAAAGGGGGAGGGGAGGGAGGGGAAGTGGATGCCCCGGGAGGGAGGGGGTGGGAGGGGGTGGGAGGGAGATTATTGGAACCTTTGTCGAAAAAATGGCCGACATTTATTCGTTTCCGCGCGGG
>NC_051407.1:18976444-18976678 GCF_015228065.2 Penaeus monodon
GATAATCAAATGGAATTCATGCATGCACTCACGTGACCTAGTGATAGATCCATCGGCAATAGATGGGTTTTATTTGTAGAGGCACCTTCTTTTAAACCCATTTTTTTTCTATTAAGCTTAATTTTCTATATATTAAAAAAGATTTTCCACTGTCTTGTGTCCTGGGTGAGTTTTTGAAGTCTTTTGAAAATAGGCTGTTCACTGCAACCTCAACCTCCCCCCCCACTCCCTTTC
>NC_051407.1:18976703-18976831 GCF_015228065.2 Penaeus monodon
TTCCCCCTTCCCTGTGATTAAAACTTTTGCAGAAACAACAATTTCATGCCCAGATTTTCCTAAAATAGTTACATGGAAGCGCCTTCGAGAGGGAGAAGGGGGGGGAGGTATGGAAGGAGATAAGGAGG
>NC_051407.1:18976939-18977011 GCF_015228065.2 Penaeus monodon
TGGGGAGACGGAGGGTGTGGATGCAATTTTCAATACGATGCAATTTACTTTTAATCTTCGTTATTTGCTTTC
>NC_051407.1:18977235-18977797 GCF_015228065.2 Penaeus monodon
TGAGATTCCAACCAAACATCAAAGAGCAAGAATTAATTAAAAATGAGCGAAAGTGGATCCTTGCTAAGAAATGTCGAGCCAAGTGTTTCGATATCTGTCAGTGATGCCATTATCGTCCCTATGTAACTCGAAGGAGAGGCTAAATAAGGCTATTAATGATGATGATGATTAGTTGTTGTGATTTTGGTATCACTGATATTAATGAGGCTAAAGGAAGCACCATTAGGATTATGCGGTGATAGTACTGAGAACGGGTGTTGTTAGGTACTGTAGTTACTATAAAATAGGAATCTTATTGCTACTATGGTGATTGATAATAATGATGAATGAATAATCATGAAATAGATGACGAGTTGTAAAAGAAAAGAGAATGATAAAAAGAAAAAGCTTGAAAATTTAAAGCCGCAATTTATAACGATAGTTATCACCGGCTCTGCTATCTAACCAAGAGTCCATCTTGACTCCATTTTTTGTTAAAGAGAAAGAAATCCTACTTCTAAAAATTGCAGCGTGTCTGACTGAATAATATTTTCTTTCCATTTTTTCGTCTCATTCTCTCACG
>NC_051407.1:18977987-18978783 GCF_015228065.2 Penaeus monodon
GTCTATGACCTATCATGACCCAGACGAACGCATAGACCGGCTGCCTTATCAGACATTTTACACTTCTTCTCCGCCGTGAAATATTTCCGCTAAATTGATCCCACCGCTTGCAAGGGAAGAGTCGTCTATTGCACTGTTGCAGAGGAGGTATTATTCCCGCCCCCCACCCACCTCACCTCCTTCCTCCCTTCCTTCCCCAACTCTCATTCCTCCCCTTCAACCATTTTCTCCCCATTTTTAGACTTCTTGAAATATACGTAATCTCTTCAATTATATACCCCCCTCCCTTTATTTCCTCCCCTTGTCTCACACACACACCCATTCCTTCCCCAACTATCATACCCTCACAGTTCATTCCCACGTTCCCCACTATCCCACCTCCTCCTCTTCTCCAACATGCGCATACATACATACGTGCTTCATCCTTCCTCCTCCCCATAGCTCCCCATTTCTCCATATTTCCCTCCTCTTCCCCTTCCAAACACATGCACTCTTTTTTTTCCCCAACACTCATACACCATAAATTCTTCTCACATTTTCCCTTGCCCCCCCCCCCCCACACACATATACTCTCTCTTATTCCAATCCGATTCCCCCTTTCTCCTGTGTCCCTCCTTTATCATCCTCCCCCCTTCCCATCTCTCTTCGCTCTTAGAATCAGAGGAGGTAAATATGATTTTTTAGGGGAGGGGGAGGGGGGAGGAGGGGATGTAAGCATATAAAGAAAAATGTATTTAGTGAAAACTGAGTTTCTCTTTTATTGCTGTTTTGTTTATATACTAGTTGCATGACGCGA
>NC_051407.1:18978977-18979273 GCF_015228065.2 Penaeus monodon
AAACAAGAACATCATAAAACTACATAGCAAACGCACCCAACCCAAGCATAAAGAACATCACCAATAATTGAAACACTCATAAACCCCGGCATTTTACAACAAGGCGATCAACAATTATATACTTGTGCCTTTGACGTTTATGGCTACAGGGAATCCCTACGCGACCAAACACATGCTCCAGTACATCTTACGAGGGCAAGGCGAGGGAGATGTCTCGTCTTGTGAGATACTGCCTTTATATTTGTCTTTGGTACGTTGTATATGGACACAGGGAATGTGTTTGTGTGTGTGTGGGG
>NC_051407.1:18979374-18979898 GCF_015228065.2 Penaeus monodon
TGGGGGGGTAAGGGGTAAAGGCAGTGAATACGAGTGCGCTTGTTTGGGTGTGTTAATCTGCTTTTAGTGAATTAGACTGTAGATGAATCTACTTGTCCATTTTTTTTTTCTAATTAATTTTTCTTATAAGTTTTCACCAAAAACAAGCGAAAAACCGCTTCAAAAGAAATCAAAATGACAAACCCACTTACACAACCCACTTGGCGTACGTAATTACCCTTTGCAATTATACGTCCCGAGATCTTTTCCACCGAAATAAGGCGACCAAGGTATACAAAATTCAAGCCACAATGCACCTCGAGTGTTCATTAAAGCAAACGAACGAACTACAAAGAACAAATTACCCATTCTGAGAAGGGCGTTCTTGTGTCTGGCGGCGGAAACAGGTAGTCATGAGAACGGCCACAATTAGCATCTTTAACGGTTTTAATTCCTTTTGGATCGTTTCTTGAGGGCAGGAGATCCTTTCACGGGCGTTCGCTGCTGTCTTCGTTGATTTAATGCTTTTCAGGGTTTTTTCTGGG
>NC_051407.1:18980056-18980161 GCF_015228065.2 Penaeus monodon
CTTCCCCCTTTCTCTTTCTTATCAACTTTTCCTAAATCCAAAATCATCCATATATTTCAATTCATTCCTCTCTTCATTTTCTCCTCCGGCGCACTCACCTTCCCC
>NC_051407.1:18980205-18980312 GCF_015228065.2 Penaeus monodon
ACCCGATGTCGCCCTCCGCCATCTTCGTACTTCACGGCCTCATATCCTTATCTCTTCGCCCTCATACTCTTGAAGATGCTGGTCCCATTCCTCAAGGCCTGCCGACG
>NC_051407.1:18980761-18981048 GCF_015228065.2 Penaeus monodon
TAAACAATTCTCCGGAGAATGAAAAGGAAAAGACGAGAAGAAAATATAAATGCTCCAAGATATTATGAAAGTAGTACGCTACCCACCGGAAGAGGTTTCCGTTTTCTACACCTAGTCAGCTTTTAAAAGAATTGGAGGGGACTCTTAGCAAAAAATATATATATAGTGATAAGAAATATTGATAAGAAAGAAAGAATTCCAATCCCTGACTTGTCGATGTCAGTGATACAATTGTTAAAAAATTTCACATCCCGGCTGGTCTTTTGAACAACTCTTCTTACAAAGCA
>NC_051407.1:18981070-18981520 GCF_015228065.2 Penaeus monodon
CGCGGTTCACACCTTATTTTTCCCCCTTCGCGTTCAGTTGTTTTTTCCTTTATAATATTTCATATTGATCCCAAGGATCAGAGATTCAGATCGATAACAAGATTTACATGGAAACAATATCATAAGGAATATATATCTATAAAACGTAATCCGTTATATAGATTCACCAATAAAAGTTATGATATATTAAATGAAACCTTTATTTGCGTATAACAACCAAGATCAAAGAAATACCAGGTTAAAAGAAACTACAAACCACAACCACACTCAGTCCACGGTTCTGAGCGTGACATAAAAGGCTGATAAGCTGATAAGAAGAAAAAGGAGGGGGGGGGGGTAAGATGGGGGTAGAGCGGGTGTAGGTTAGGTGGCTGGGGTTACTCGCAGCTCGTATGAAAAGAGAATTGTCTTTATATTTTCATATGTGGTTTTGATTCAGCTGGAGTTCTT
>NC_051407.1:18981746-18981848 GCF_015228065.2 Penaeus monodon
GTGTATCTGTGTGTTTTCTGGTTTCTGGATTTTTCTCTGCAAGTAATATCTAACTAGCGATTCCATCTATGTACTTATCTTTATGATTAACTTCTTATATAA
>NC_051407.1:18982206-18982362 GCF_015228065.2 Penaeus monodon
CTCGAAAAAATACATTTTCAGGTGTTGAAATTTCATGAATTTTTGAATCCACATTTCCAAGACCGGCTTGACAATAAAGCTATATGTCGAAAAAAGAAGTTTAACATTTTATATATGAGTCGTTTCGGAATAGAAATACTATCGTGATGAAATGAT
>NC_051407.1:18982536-18982760 GCF_015228065.2 Penaeus monodon
CCGTAGCCAACGAGGATAACATAAAGCAGATGTTCATCCCGCCATCACCATAACATCTACATAAATGCAAGTCGCATCGTCAGAGAGATTAGCCCTTGTCAGCAGACGGCATAGGGGCGAGAGTCACGGGCGGCGATGTTCCCACCTTGATGTCGGCTGGCGTGAACCGTTATATTTGATTCTGTGGGCTACAGAGGGAGATTTTTGGTCGCTTCTTTTCTCCC
>NC_051407.1:18982887-18982970 GCF_015228065.2 Penaeus monodon
TTGGTTACTTATGTGCGTCTTCTCTTGTGTATGTTTGTTTGCGTGAGTATTTGTTAATCTACTTACCAGTCTGCTTCTGTGTC
>NC_051407.1:18983196-18983398 GCF_015228065.2 Penaeus monodon
GCTTATATATGGCTCCTCCGCGTGTGTCGACTGTGAGATGCGCGCCTCCATTTTTGAGATGGTGATCGATGTCCTGATTCAAGGCCCTTGTGTTTCATTTATTTTTACGTGGATTCCGGGGATGAAATGACAATAATTTCAGAGATTACTTCTTCCATATTTGAGACAAAAGGTTAATAAAGGCGTTTATAGTTTACAACTG
>NC_051407.1:18983564-18983732 GCF_015228065.2 Penaeus monodon
CGTTTTCATACGGCATGTATAAGGAAAGATTCACACGAACATATGTTTTATTTTTCAAGAATACGAAGACACAAATCTGTTTCTTCTCTTATCTCTCCCTCTCGTGAGTTCCGCGCAAAAGAATTTCCCCGACTTGTACATCTACCTTTGCATATTAATGGATTCACT
>NC_051407.1:18983758-18984166 GCF_015228065.2 Penaeus monodon
CGGAGGGAGAAACTTTGGTCATTACCCCAAACTTCTTGACAAATATTACCTTTAGTATGAACTCTAGTCCACCAACAGGTTTTCGGCGCAGGCCATGTTGTAGTTAATGTCTATGAAAAGAATTTGGTGTAAAAAAGGAGGGAGGGGGAAAATAGAAAAATAAGAGAGGGGAAAAAAGGGGGAAATAAAAGTGGTGGCGGAGCGAAGGGGAGGGCGGGTGACCGCTGCTTGTAACAGCCCCATCTCTTGCCATAGGGGGAAGGGGGGTATATATTGAAGGTAGGGAGGCGGACAGTGCCTGGAATAGCTGGTTGCCTGAGAGATGTGAACGAACATTTATCTATTCATCAGTCCAACGTTTCTACTGCTTCATTGATGAAATGTAGAGCCGGATGAAAGCCAAGACAA
>NC_051407.1:18984194-18984556 GCF_015228065.2 Penaeus monodon
GGCGGGAGATATTAAAGCGAACCTGCTCTCACTGAATCATCATTTTCATTAGTAGACAGACGTGGTCGAGGTTTTTTCAAAGCTCGAAAAAATATGACGAATAAAAACACGACAGCGACACTTTCAGTAGACGGCTTACCTTCACGGCGAGCTTAAAGGTGGTGCTACATTTTTTTTTCTTTTTCCTTTTTCCTTTGTTTAAAGAATGATATTGAAGTCTGTGCTTGCACGTGCGGGCGGATGTGTGTCGGTGTATTACATGATGTGTATATGCACACATGTGTCAAAAGACTTTTTAATATCATGATACCGTATCATCGCTTTAATTTGGAAAAAAAGTGTGTATATTTCTAAACTAACGT
>NC_051407.1:18984725-18984815 GCF_015228065.2 Penaeus monodon
CTGTGTCAATTTTAAACTATTGATAGTCTAGACTTTCTCGTATCACGTATTGGAAATTGTTAAATGTCGCTTAGAACTGAGGCAACGAAA
>NC_051407.1:18985137-18985410 GCF_015228065.2 Penaeus monodon
CCCCCCTCCCTCCCCATAACCCCCACCCCAACACGCACCTGTCTGTACGTATCAAAACCAACCCCCCGGGGAAAGCGAAAACTTTGCGCATATTACTTTCACCTCTTTGTCGAATCAGAATAAGAGTCAATATCACGTGCGTGGATCCGAATGGGCACTTGTCAATGGCCCTTGGAGCGTCGATATTACAGTAGGATGCGGCGGTTCCCTAAACTTTCCTAACAAGCAAGACGCCCTTTAGGAAGCTGCATAAGACTGCGATAAGACCGAGTA
>NC_051407.1:18986379-18986597 GCF_015228065.2 Penaeus monodon
GACTATCACGCAAAGTTACGTCGTAAACCATTTTTATCGTTATAAAACATTTTAATCTCTGTTTTTCTTTTCTTCCATTTTCTTTTGTGTCTATATAGAAGAAAGGAAGGGAATCAGGGAGAAAATAGAAGCGTTTTGCAACAGCCATATCTTTTATATTGTTTATATTGTTTTTTTCTTTTCGTATTTTCATATCCTCTCGTTTTTAGTTATCTCGG
>NC_051407.1:18986835-18986917 GCF_015228065.2 Penaeus monodon
CCTCAGGTCACCTGTAAATTGGTGCCGACGAGGCCTTGTCTCTTGAAATTTGATTCTGGTGACCATTGCAGCCTGCGAGAGT
>NC_051407.1:18986954-18987124 GCF_015228065.2 Penaeus monodon
CATTTGTTTAATTCCCTTTAATTGGTACTTTGATGTTTATTGGTTTGTTTACGTGGATGATTGTAGTGTTTTAGATGATAGTTCTTTCCTTGATATGCAGGGAGGTAAACATAGAAAGAGAGATGGTGCAGAAGAAAAGAGGGAGACAGCATGAGACAGAAAGACAGACG
>NC_051407.1:18987210-18987511 GCF_015228065.2 Penaeus monodon
TAAAGGGAACAAAATGGCGAAATAAATAGAGATAAGCAGAAAGAGATAGGAAGAAAAAACGCGTTTAACCGATGAAAGAAAGCAAATAATGACACCAAGAAGGAGAAATGGAGACAGAAAGTGGAAAAAAGTATAGACCAGATAGAGGAATAAAAGAGAGAGGCTGTGAGTCCGATCTCACATCTCATCCCTTATCCTGCTTGGAGTTGGACTTCCAGATGAAATACAAATTTGCTTTTTCTTTTCTTGATTGAGTCGCTGAGTCTCTGAGACGCCTTCAGCTCACATTGGAGTCATCTGC
>NC_051407.1:18987552-18987620 GCF_015228065.2 Penaeus monodon
CGTTTCCTTTTGCGGTTTGAGGAGATATTTGATGGCATATATGTAATGTATGTATGTTTTTTTTAAGG
>NC_051407.1:18987820-18987963 GCF_015228065.2 Penaeus monodon
GTTCCCTCCCTCCTCCTCTCCCTCTCCCCTTTTCGGCGTAAGAACGAGAGTCGACACACTTCAGGTGCTCGCTCTCTTGCATCTCAATGGTTCCGAAATTTCATCATTTCCGAAATCTTGAGGAGGTGAAGGGTACGGGGGTC
>NC_051407.1:18990140-18990363 GCF_015228065.2 Penaeus monodon
TTTCAACCCCCCCAAAGAAAAACAAAAATAATTTTGAATATTTTTTCTTTTAGCCTTTCACATACAACTTACAAAAAAAGAAAAGAAAAAGGGAATTTAATGTGAAAATACCTAAAAACACAACGACACACATTTGAATGAAGCAAAAAGAACTCTGACCGAACACAATCCATATTTTATTTCTGTACCTGAAGCTTGAAAACGAGTTACATCCATTGCTTTC
>NC_051407.1:18990403-18990721 GCF_015228065.2 Penaeus monodon
CAGTGATACGCAAAAAATACTGTTCTAAATGCAATGACAAAGTGGAAGAAATAAAGAAATATATATGCATGAAACTGTGTTCACAAGTATATGGAATGCAGTTACGTTTGTAACAACTCAAAACTGCACTGCTTCCTGTTTCATCAGTTGATGCTAAAAGTTGTTAATGTTTAATCAATAAACAAACAGAACGGTCCCTGCCCCTATCAGTCGTGTTTGTTCTTGCAAAAATTTCTATTTCCAATTAAAGGTCTGGCGAGAGGGTTGCCAGTTCGACAATATGCGGACAACGAATTCCGTGAGTTGCCAGGTAGTCGT
>NC_051407.1:18991571-18991788 GCF_015228065.2 Penaeus monodon
ACTCATGCTGGATTCTGTATGTTTTTCCGTCTCGGGGCGAGGCTGATTGCTCTAATGAGTTCTAGGAATCTACGAAATACTTAGACGGCAACGCTCAAGGAAAATGGCTGATAATGAGAGGCAGGGAAGGGGATGCGTTACGATACTAGAACAGTGAGATAGAGTAATAGGTAGGTTTGTAGATGATGGAGAAATCGGCTGACAGTTAAGAAGAAAC
>NC_051407.1:18992017-18992127 GCF_015228065.2 Penaeus monodon
TGGGGTATATGCGCCCAAGATTTACAGGCAGTGATGTGGCCCTGATTTAAAGGAGAACTGTCAGGCCATGGCGCCGGGGACTTATGTGAAGGAAGTGACACGCGTACGAG
>NC_051407.1:18992699-18993986 GCF_015228065.2 Penaeus monodon
GAAGGTCTGGGAAGGGAGAAGGGCGGTAGTTTAGGGTAGGGTTTCTGTAATGGGGAGAAGGGGAGGAGTTTCTGGAACTGGGGAAGGGGAGGAGTTTCTGGAATGGGGGAAGGGGAGAAGTTTCGGGAATGGGGGAAGGGGTGAAGTTTCGGGAATGGGGGAAGGGGAGAATTTTCAGGAATGGGGAGAAGGAGAAGGGGGTTCCAGGGAGGGAGGTGGCATGGGGCAGCGAGAGAAAGGTTTAGATCCACGGGCAGCAGAAAAAGGGGCAAAGTTGAGGGAGACCGGAGAGTTAGGGAGAAGGGAAGGGTGGGAGATACAGGTAAGGAATGCGAGGAATAGGGAGGGAATAGGAAAGGGGGGCGGTCGGCAGAAGGAAGGGGGATAGGAGGCATTAAGAAAGGGAGGGATAGAGGGGTGGGGGGGCACGCTGCGAATGGGGAGAATAGGGAAGAGGGTTTTGATAATTAATATAGAGAAGGGGGGGGGGCGGTAGGGAGGTACGTAAACGAGATACGAATGAAAAGTTTACTGTAAGATGGTTGGGTCGTGTTTTTTATTATTATTATTTTGTCTTTGTATTCGTTTATAAACTCATGTATCGGTTTATCTGCTGATTTATTTGCATATATGTGAATATGTATTAAGAAATATGGTATATCTACTTAATTTATTGTTTTAATAATCAGTAATTGCTCTGACTGATATTTACCTAACATATTTACCCATTTATTTATGTATTCACCAGTTCATCTAAGTATTTAATTATTATTTACGTATTTAGTGTCTATTTATTATTTGTAAATCTCTTTTTATCCCTTGTTTGCGTATTTAAATTAATGTTTCTGGGGGAACTGATACACGTGAAGAATGTCGAGCTCATCATATTATTTTGTATCTAAACTTTAACAAAATCCCTCAAAATGAGAAAAATCGTCGAAACGTCGGTAAAGATGAAATATTGGTGTATGATAGAAGATCATTACTTTGCATGCAACGAAAATGCAACAAAGCTTTCCCCCAAATAAAGAGAAGTAAATATACCGAGCGGTTGCAATTTGCAATGGCGGCATGACGAGCTCTCCTGCAACAGCTACTCATAGGTTATGGCGATTACACCCATCCTTTGGTATAAAGCTGGTGTGTGATTCCTCCCTGTTGCATTCAGAACATCCTCCCCCTTGCAATGAAGCCTCCGAATTGCAAGAGCGAGGATTGGTCTGGTAGGGAGAGAATAGCGAAAGGAAAAGGGAGATAGAGAGGGAAAAGGGAGGGTAAGAGGTAGAA
>NC_051407.1:18994105-18994506 GCF_015228065.2 Penaeus monodon
CGGGGGGGGGGGGAGATGGTGTAGGCGGAGTAGCAATCAGAATCATGAATAGGTGGAAGGGAAGGACAAAGATAAACAGAGAAAGTAAAGAGGGAAGAGAAACGGAAGATGAGAAAGAGATGAACCGAATATCCTTATTCACATTCAATAAACAGACTAAATATGACAAAGAAATCAGCTGACTGCATCTTCGCAATAACGGAAATGGACAAAGGAGAAGAAAATACATTGCGAAGAACACTACGAACATCCACGCCCGATGCAACACCATATCAACTCCCTTAGTATGTCAACCACGCAGTTACTGCAACATTAATCATATTGCAGCAGTTAGGAGAAAAGAAAATCATCGTCGAGTTGGAACAAAAAATTCTACCACTCTAACTCTCCCCGTACAGACC
>NC_051407.1:18994546-18996267 GCF_015228065.2 Penaeus monodon
GGCTACGTCTAAACCCTGCCATCATCGCCGACAGGGTAAAAGGAACGGGTTTTGGGGTCGGGCGTGACTACATAAACTGCAACCCTGATGAAAAACTACCCCTTTCTCCCTTCCCCTTGCCTCTCCCTCCACCTTTACCTCCATCCTCTACCCTTACTCCCTTCCCTTCTCCTCCCCTCCTCACCTACTCTACCCACCCCTACTCTCTATAACCTGTGCCAGAACCTCCTCCCCTGCTCCTTCTATCTCCCCCACTCCTACTGGTATCCCTGGCTCCTAGTCCTCCCATTCCCCTACCTCTCCCCAACTCCTGCTCCCCTACTCTATCCCTTCCCCACCAAACTCATCACTTTTTCCCGACTCCCTTCCCCTCGCCCCCTTCCCCCCTCCTCCTCCCCCTCCCCCTTAGCTCCTCTCACCAAGCCCTCTCTCGGCTTCTTGTCGAAACCGCAAGTCTGGGATCTCAAGCTGCAATTTGTAGCTTTTTTTCTATTCTTTATTGCTTTCTTCTTTTTTTGTGTGTGTGTACGTTTCTTTCTCTTTCGCCTTGCGGTGTCTTCTCTGTCTCTTCTCCCCTTTTCCATCACCCTTTCCCCATTTCATCTCTCCTTTCCTTCCTCTCTTTCTCTCCATCCCTTCATCCTGTTCTTCCATTCTTCTCAATTCCTCTTTCATATTGTTTCCCATCCCTCTCTCCCACTTTTCATTCACCCTCTCTTCTCCAACCCTCTCTCTCCTCTTTTAATCCTCTCTACTTTCCACTTCCGACTCTCTCTCCTCCTCTTTCTTCCTCTTTCTTCCTCTCTCTTCTTCTCTCCTCCTCTCTCCTCCTCTCTCTTCCTCTCTCCTCCTCTCTCTCTTCCTCCCTCCTCCTCTTCTCCCCAGCTGACGAGACGGCTGGAGGCTGCCGCATTCCGATTGCATTATCCTAGCTATCGTGGTGTTGCAGAAACTATATACAAGGTGTGGATGCATCTTCTATTGCCTGTTTGAGTTTAAGAAGTGAAACAGAAGGCTTTTCATTTGATTGGGTGGAATTTCGTCTCATTTTCCCCCCCTGTTTTCCCCCTTTCTTTTGTATTTTTGTAACCTCTTTTAAGAGTGCTTTAGCTTTTCTTCTGTTCTTTTGAAATTCGCGAGTGAATCTCATCGATTCTTGTTATTTTTGCTTCCTATCTCTTTTTTTCTCTATCTCCCAAGTCTGCCTTTCTTCCGTGTGTCTTCGATGTTTCTCCTTTCTCTCCTTCTTTATCCTCCCACAATACGTTTCACCTCTTTCATTCTTTTTCATAGTCTTTGACCTAATCTTCCTATTTCTTTTATTTCCTCGGTTTGTTTTCTATCTTTGGGAGGAAACAGATTGAAGGATTTCGGTCGCGTATTGGAATACCAAGGAGGGAGGAAAGCTTTGCCTTTGAAGAGTCCACAGAGAGCTCGTAACAGACAAACATCCATACCAATGTGTATACAAACAAACACAGGGGTAAAAAATAAAAAAAAAAAAACAAAAAAAATCAACGCACACAAACAGACGCAGAGAAAAACAACGTACACAAACATACTGACATTAAAAAAAGAAAAAGAAAATAATATAAAGGGTAAAAAGATACAAATAAACAAGAGGAAACAGTATAAAGAATGAGATACAGAAAAGAATAGCATACACAGGCAGGATATAAGAGATTACAATGAGTCTGGTATGCATGAACACACGCGGGAAT
>NC_051407.1:18996508-18996698 GCF_015228065.2 Penaeus monodon
GAATTAGAAAACACCTGCTTAGGCTTAGTGTCTTAATGAGGAAGGTGTAAACTAATGAACTTTTCTGCCAAAGTAACGAAAAAAAGTTCCTTTATTCTATTAGATTTTCGTCTCATGGGGCTCTCGGCCGGCCCATTTCACCGCCTTGACGGCTCCCTCCGCTTTTATTGTATTTTCCCTTCGCCCTCTC
>NC_051407.1:18997013-18997186 GCF_015228065.2 Penaeus monodon
TGAAACAGACAGTCTGTACCGACGAGCGTGCATCCTTCATTGCAGAAACCTCGCGTGAATCTGCAATAGCCCCAACTTGCAACTTGCACTTACTGTGTAATTTGGTAGACGAATATGCGGTCCGGAAGACAAAGTAAAATGATTTATGCATAAGATTTTTTTCTGGTTTTCCT
>NC_051407.1:18997287-18997509 GCF_015228065.2 Penaeus monodon
AGTCTTTTCTTTTGATTTGTATTTGCGGGGGGTTGGGTGGTAGAGTGTGGGGGGGGGGGGTGAAGGGTCTTAAGAAAATTTCGCGCAAACGGAACTTCTGGGTGATTGTAATCTTAAATGATACGAAACGATAGATCTTACTCATATACAATTTTCATTTTTGCATAATCATAGAAATTAACAACTGAATAAGTGAAATCGAAAGGTGTGTATATATGGAGG
>NC_051407.1:18997535-18997608 GCF_015228065.2 Penaeus monodon
GAAATAGGTTATGAGAGCGGTCAAAATAGTTCAGATACATGTATTTTTATTTGATACTGATTTTGCTAGCTGC
>NC_051407.1:18998491-18998854 GCF_015228065.2 Penaeus monodon
TTCCAAAAAAACGCAAACTCGAACCAGTGAATTGAAATCGAATATTCGCCGCTGAATATGTGTTTGATAATAAAATCACTCATTAATTTAAGAAAAGAAGGAATCTGATGACGGAGTTAACACCATTAAACTTTGGGTATTCACGGATTCGATGGAGGTAGGTGGGGAGGGGAATGGGGAGGTGGGGAGAAGAGGGGGGATGGGGGTGTGGAGAGGGGAGGGGAATGGGGAGGTGGGGAGAAGAGGGGGAAAGGGGGTGGGGAGAAGAGGGGAGATGGGGGGTGGGGAGAAGAGGGGGAATGGGGGGATGGGGTGGGGAGAGGGGAGGGGAATGGGGAGGTGCGGAAAAGGGATGGGAGTGGG
>NC_051407.1:18998956-18999077 GCF_015228065.2 Penaeus monodon
GTAATGAGAGGGATGGGGAAGGAGGGAGATTAAAAGGTTGTTTTAATGGGTGGAAACTAATGAAAATGAGAAAGAAAAAACAAAATAAGAAACAAATAGGAAAGAAATAGATATTAAAGGA
>NC_051407.1:18999112-18999238 GCF_015228065.2 Penaeus monodon
AACAATAAATAGTAAAAAAAACAAAAAAAAACAGACAAACCAGACGACAAAAGACCAAAATAAAGAAGAAAAGCCAGAGAATCGATGACAGGAGACGAAGGACATAAACCAAAAGACCGGAGGAAC
>NC_051407.1:18999374-18999443 GCF_015228065.2 Penaeus monodon
TTCCTGTGTGAAAGCCTGAACAGACTCGCTCAGTCACATAATGATGTAAGAAGTGAGACTACCTTTCCC
>NC_051407.1:18999570-18999715 GCF_015228065.2 Penaeus monodon
TGTTGAAGAAACGTAAGGATTTCTCACAGAAGCGTGTGGATAGACAGACGCGCTGATAAAAAAATGAAACAAAACAAAAAGGGGAGAAACAGATAAAAGGTAATATTAACATCACCCCCCTTTCTCCCCCTCAACCCCCCCTCCA
>NC_051407.1:18999808-19000154 GCF_015228065.2 Penaeus monodon
TCCCTTCCCCTCACTTCAATCCATCTCTGTCCTCAAACGAACCTCCCTTTCCATCGAAAATTCCCTCCCATTTCAACGCATTATAAAACACCCTTCCTTTTTTTTACAACCCACCGTCACCACAAACATCAACATCTTTTAACAGAATGTCAAGTAGGGAAAGCCAAAGCAAGATCTTGATTCTGAGTCTCCGAAATTCAATATTCCCGGTGAGATTAACCAAGGGCTGAGACTCGCCCGTGTATCACTCTGTGGAGACTCCTCACCCCGGCGCCTCCCCCGTCTGTCCTGTGGAAATATCTCAGCTGACTGGGCGTGAGGATCCTTTCGCTTTTATAGCAATGGC
>NC_051407.1:19000316-19000669 GCF_015228065.2 Penaeus monodon
CGTTCAGGGAGTCTTTCACAGGGGGCAGGGAACATTCACACCGACTAGTACCCATTCGCCAAAGCCAAAATTTCACAATAACTATCTATTATATAGCTATGAAAGCAGAGCATTGTGAATTTTCCTTTAATTAATAATCCAGAGAATATCCAAGCCATGTGCCTTACTCACACGGACTAATAAACCCTCGCCGGGGGGAACCTTTCACACCGATCCAGCCCCCCCCCCCCATCACTCCAGAACAGCATCCGTCACTATCAACGGCAGTAATATTCGATCTTGATAAGTAAAGCGTAATTTGAAGCTCGCCAGAAGCTCACTCGGCAACAGGGCTTAAAGGGGGGTTAGGGGAA
>NC_051407.1:19000742-19000823 GCF_015228065.2 Penaeus monodon
GGATGCAAGAGAGAAAAAAGGTCTTCTGTCTTGTTTTTTTATGCCAGACTGTCACTCTGTCTTTCAGATTTCTCGCCCCCC
>NC_051407.1:19000960-19001070 GCF_015228065.2 Penaeus monodon
GATGTTCAATAGAAGTTCGAAAACAATCAAAGCGATGATTGAAAAGCAACAAATATATCTATGTTGATATAGAATAACAAAAAAAATCCAAAACAGTCAAAAAAGGGGAA
>NC_051407.1:19001114-19001220 GCF_015228065.2 Penaeus monodon
TTTACCTATCAATTTATCATACCTATCCTCCTCTATTCCCCTCTTCTTCTTCTTCGGCTTCTCCCTCCAAAATCGTGCGTATCTGTGTCCACCCCTTCTCAACTCC
>NC_051407.1:19001306-19001434 GCF_015228065.2 Penaeus monodon
TGTCTCTCACAGCACGCCTATTGTAATGATTCACCTTTCTCATTAATAGCTTTCACTCAGCAATTTCGTAATCTCCATATTCAATGTCGCGTAATTCTCGTAACAGGTTTGTTCCTCGATTCCGTGGA
>NC_051407.1:19001593-19001701 GCF_015228065.2 Penaeus monodon
CCTCCACATCCTCTCTCTGTATCTCTCATCGTATCTTGAGTGAGCATTTCACAAGGGTTATGAATATGCATTTATCTCATGTAAGCCACCGGTCCTGTCTACCCTCCG
>NC_051407.1:19002216-19002340 GCF_015228065.2 Penaeus monodon
ATGTGTCGTATAGTCTCTGAACATTTTTTGCTTTTAAAGTGTCTGCCAACCCTACTATTATTCATTTTTCAACTGCGCGAGACTTTTGCTTCAAAAATGCGTTGATATTCTAGAGTAAAAATAT
>NC_051407.1:19002574-19002641 GCF_015228065.2 Penaeus monodon
TGTCCATGAATATACCAATACTTTAACTGTTGTACATGCAAAACCCCCACGCGGATTATGCGTGTTC
>NC_051407.1:19002687-19003102 GCF_015228065.2 Penaeus monodon
CCTGCATCCGGGGTTTATGCAGGAATTTAGGGGATGTTGCAACCATAAACGAGAGCTATTCACGGGGCCATGCGCACGTTCTTGCAAGGCGGTATATCCCTCCTATTTTTTGCCTCGTTATTCAGACCAAGGACGGTAATGGATGCTGTCCTTGAAATTGGGTAATTATCTTCCTTAATGAATTTCGGTTTCATGAACGCTGGCAGAAGAACATTCAAAGTTTGAAGCGAGATGTAGATTTTTTATCTTTTTTTTTAACATTGTATTCGTGTGCTTATGGTGACAAACATAGTGTGGTGCTTGTATAGTGTTATTCCCGGTAACGATTAGGAGGATAGTGGAAGGAGAAGTTTGATTAAAGTAACAAAATGGTGTTCTGGGTGTATAGTCTTTCGGAATCTTATTATCACGGAAA
>NC_051407.1:19003582-19003704 GCF_015228065.2 Penaeus monodon
AAGTCTAGAAAATCATCTTTTTGTGCACACATGCCTGCAACCCCAATGAAAATATAAAGACTCATTAATCTGTAACACATCTCGCGGACTTTTTTTAATACGGCCCACAAGCATATTGTTGA
>NC_051407.1:19004108-19004312 GCF_015228065.2 Penaeus monodon
AAGGCAAGAGTGTGTGGAAAGTCCATTCAAAGACCCATTGAGTCGATATTGAGTATTCTGTGTAATGGGCTCCACTTTAACCCGAAGTTTAATCTAGCGCATTTTATTTTTGAAGCAGAAAGAGGTGGGTAGGAAGGAGAGGAGAGAAAAATGGGGGACGGGAGAAGGGGAGAAGGAAAGAAAGTTAAAGGAGAAAAGTTAAGA
>NC_051407.1:19005047-19005342 GCF_015228065.2 Penaeus monodon
GATAGAGGTACGAAAGGAGGAGAGGGAAAGAGAGGGTTTTATGAGTGGGGGGGGGGCTAGAGGGGTAGGGACACAGGAAGGGAGGTGGGGGGGGGAGGCGCTTCGAGAGGAGGGGGGGGGAGAAAGTGAAGTATATCGCTGGAGGCATTCTGGTCTCTCTCCCTCTCTTCCTCGCTCTGTCCTTACAGGGAGATTAAATCGTGTGTGCGTTGCTTATTCATGGTTCCTTTTCGTGCTGCGGGGATTGGATTATGATAGATTTGAATGGCGGTTTTGTAAAGTATCCCGGGTGAAA
>NC_051407.1:19005670-19005801 GCF_015228065.2 Penaeus monodon
AAAGAGGAAAGTTTTATATGATGGAGTGACTTCCACCAATGTGCATAATGTATGTTAAACACAGTATGAGCCTCTTTTGTACAAGCTTGACGTTGGACACAATACGGTTGTGGGAGTTTCATTATATGGGT
>NC_051407.1:19006229-19007233 GCF_015228065.2 Penaeus monodon
AGCTTACCATGTCACCTTTTATATGCACCGAATGCAATACATATATAAGACCCTTTCCTACTTCGGTGGGTTGGTGGCTGAGTGGGCGGGGGAGGTCAAGAAATTTTAATTTGTGGACGATGGAAAATTTCAATCGAACGAAAAAACATATAGCGGAGAAGAGTTGGTAGCAAGACAAACGATGTCAACAGAATCTCCATGTTTGCGGAATTTCAATCAAACTTCTTCTGCAGACTTTGATCGAACAATAGCATTTCCGCATAGTTTTCAAATTCTTGTTTTGCAGTAATGTTTGTGTTTGTCTTTGACGATGAACTTTTGTGGTCCTATTCAAGGAACCAAGCCGCAACTCGAGTAAAATATTTGGAAATAGGATAAACAGAATTATCGTAAATCAAACGAGGCGAAATTGTAAATAAACGAATCAAACGGTAGCACAGATAGGAAACCATGATTGCTTATTGACGCTTGAATTAATCCAATGTAATCCATTTTGTCTCAGGACACCCAGGACTTATCCACACCTTGCCACGAAGCCGACCGAACGCCCGAACCAGCCTATAAAGGAAACCGAAGCCTGCGCCAAGACCGAGCGAACGAACTACCAAGATCAAACCGTCATCCGGGAATTTCAAGAACACACACACATCTCTAAACCTTTCGTCCGAAAAATAAGAAGAAGTCTTCAAGAAACTTTTTGCGCCGTTGCAGTCAGGGATAATAGATTATAAGTCCTTCGCAGAAGTAAAAATAAAAGACTTTGTCAATGATATAGATCCATAACTCCTTAAGGAAGATGGGACATACCCTCACGCAGATAAAAGAAAAGGATGCAGCTCACGGAAAGCGTTGTGGAGACACACTAGCATAAACAAGAAAGCAAGAAAAAGGAGAAAAAAATAAAATGGGTTTCTTTCTTCTGAGAAAGTGGATGACTCTTCCAAGAAGCAACGTCTCAGAGCGTCCTCACCTTCCGCAAAGCCATCTGATGATGAGGAGTCACT
>NC_051407.1:19007338-19007803 GCF_015228065.2 Penaeus monodon
AGGGGCAAGAAGTAGACGAAGAAGCACATCTACCCCCTCCCCAGCGAGCCGGGAGCCGAGCCCCTTCCTCCCTTCCTCGCTCTCGCGTGGGTTCCGGGCCCACCATGCTCTGCCTCGACATGAAGCTAATGACGCGATTCCGATCCGAGAAGCGGCAGTCCGCCACCTCGGCCTCGACCCTCTCGCCCTCGGGGGCCCACGACCCCCTCGTGCCCCCGCGCAGGGACCGCAGCAAGAGCCTGTGCGTGGACAGGATCACGCCCCTCCTGCAAGTCGCCGAGCCGCGGGTGCGCGATGACACGCCCGCGCGAACGGCCGCGGCCTTCGCGCGCCGCCGCTCCACCACCACGGCACTGTAAGTACGCCCCCCCCCCCTCCCGCTTCCGTGTGTCCTGCTCGATTTCATTATCATTCTCTCTTGTGATGCATCGAAGCTTCCTTTCAAGTGTGAATTTTTAGGCGTGA
>NC_051407.1:19008331-19008736 GCF_015228065.2 Penaeus monodon
CAAACGCACAGACATATCCACAGGTTCACACTACATTCCTACTTTTTTTCCTGAAGGTTCTAAAAAGTTGCTTATTCTTGCAGGACAAACTATGCATGTGCAGTTATGTTTTGGTGAGGTGCCGGAAAATTCACCTCTACTCCGCAGTATCTGCCTCCACACAATATATATTTTTCCCCCTTGTCTGTGACAGCTGTTGCATTTGTGCTTCAGTTGGAAACAAACATGCACACACAAATTCACGCACTCTTTCGCCGGGCAAATGCAAGCACTAGAACTAATTCAGGGCCACTCACATGCACATGTATAGATACATACCTGCAGACACATGTTGAGACCCACAGCACGCGTACACGGGAATATGCTTACATGAATATACAAGTGCGGGGGTTAACGGAGACACTT
>NC_051407.1:19008824-19009201 GCF_015228065.2 Penaeus monodon
TTAAAGACACACACACACGTAAACAGAAAACCAAGCGAAATTGGACTCCACCTAAGAAATAAACAAGAACACACACCTACAAACAAATACAAAGGCGGACAAACAGGAGCATACTTCCTCACAGAGGCTCCGCAGATCGAAAACTGGAGTGCAGCTCCCTTGCCAACCTTCTGTTCACCATTCGCGGGGGCAGAAACATGCAACACCACAAGGCAGTTGGGCCTGATATTTCATCCTTCTTGCTTGCCTCACTGAGCCTTAAGGGACGGCCGTGCGAACCTTGCATGAGCCGACAACAATACCCTCTCAGACCGGGCAGACTACAAATGTAGAAGCTCTCGGACATATCAATGGTCACAGTAACTCAAGCTTCGGCC
>NC_051407.1:19009637-19009705 GCF_015228065.2 Penaeus monodon
AACCTATTGTTGCAGTGGCTCGATGTCCATATAAATTACATATCACTCTCTGAACGTGTGTGGAATTG
>NC_051407.1:19009744-19009839 GCF_015228065.2 Penaeus monodon
TTAGTATTTTATCGCACTCTTTCCAGTCTTTGAAATATCGCTTAGGAGAATGAAGTTACGAGGTTTGTTCTCTTGTCTAGAATTGTTGCCGATAA
>NC_051407.1:19010127-19010591 GCF_015228065.2 Penaeus monodon
CTTCTGTAGATAATGTGGAGAATGAGAAATAGAATTATTTCTGTCAAATTAAACAATTAGTTGAAGAAGACCGTGAACAAACTCTGGATGTTATACATTTTATCGTTAATATCATGTCAATTTCATTTTACCAAATTCATTTAAATTCTTGGTATAAATGAAAACATGGAAATGATCAAAGCAATGAAATAATGAAGATGTCAAAAATTATCAGCAGAAAATATTCCAGAATGAAATTTCTATTTCGTTCGAATTTAGAAGCTATAAAATGCAAAGTCATCTCCAACATTAAGGTAGCAAGGAGCGCTTCTCCGTCCACTTACATTGAAATTAAGAAAAAAAGAAAGAGAAAGGAAAAAAGAAAAGAGAAAATAAGACATAAAGAAAGAAAGACTATCCATCAGAGGGTAGGTTGGAAAGGTCAAAAGGTCATGGAATCAGCACACGTTTGGCCTTCCGTGAAA
>NC_051407.1:19011409-19011967 GCF_015228065.2 Penaeus monodon
ACCAATTATAACAAACATACGCACTTTTCATTATTGTATATGCATGGCACACATAGGACTGTACCCTCAGCATGGCTTGGCGAGGGCTTAGAGCGGCGTCTCTGTTTGCTGTTCGCAAAGCCTTTGTCAAGTATATGAACTGAAAGCTTAGTTAATGTAGGTTAGTGCGTTTGTTTATGTGTGTTGTTTATGTATATTGTACGTGTTGTGTGCTTATGTGTGTTTTCTCTTTTTCACTAAATTTATTCTTGTGTGTCCATCTATGTGTGAATATGTGTACTTGTGGTATGTACTTGAAAGTATATGGAAGTATGAACGCAGTAACATATTTCTCTAAACAAACAAGATGTCGTGTACTCAACACGCCAAAGCAAGAACAGTTTAAATCTGAAGCTGGCAGACAAATAAAAGAATATCAATTTTCTATCTTCGCTTCTGTATAAATATCTCTGACATGTCGATATCAGTTTACAATCACGACAGTTACAGGAATGGAATTGTGGTCTTTAATTTGGAATGTGGCCTGACGTTCTATTTTTTGTCTTTCCCTCTGCTGTT
>NC_051407.1:19012404-19012962 GCF_015228065.2 Penaeus monodon
GTGATCTTTATATCTTTGCAACTGAATCTACCCTTTGGTTACATAAAATCCAACCAGATTTCCATCACGGTGAATACAGATATATTTGTGCGCGAGTGAGTGTGTTGATATATATTTTTCTTTTATATTTTTTATTTCATTAAAAAAATTTAACATTCCACCCACACATCCTGTCCATTCTCTGTTTCAGTTTTAGTTCACACTTTGTATCCTGACCAAAGTTTGTCGTGTGTGTGGGGGGGGGGGGGTACAGAGTTGGGGGGGGGGGCAGAGAGGGTATCCCTTATGGTAGAGAGTTTAGGGCAACATGTTTTTTATTTGTTTTGTTGTTGTTTTGTTTGCCTTTTGATTTTTTTTTTTACTTTTTTTATAAGTTTGTACTGCGATTCAGAATCCAGGCTTTATTTCACAGTATTTCATACAAAGAGGCATTCATATCATAATAAAAGCGTGTCGGATTGATATTCCACTTCAAGACTATGCTTCGGAAAGAATAAAGGACAGACAGAGGAACTTCATTTGATATATTCTAGAGGCACCATAGGAGCTGTATTTTGT
>NC_051407.1:19013736-19014015 GCF_015228065.2 Penaeus monodon
GGTCCCCCAGGCACGTCGCCATTCCCTGTTCCTCCCGCCTTCCCCACGTCTCCCCCTGCTCCCTCCCTATTCCCCCAGCTCTCTCCTGCTCCCCCCACCCCCAACTCTCCCCAAGCACAGCATCCCGCACTCGGTAGATCAGTATTCAGATACTGAGCTTCACAGCATCACCGATTCTCTCGCCGCTGCTCTCTTCTTTCTCTTTGTCTCCCATAAAGCAGAAAGTTTCGGGCCTTGAGTTCCCCCTCCCTCCCCCCCCCCCACACTCATTATATTCCG
>NC_051407.1:19014064-19014138 GCF_015228065.2 Penaeus monodon
GGTGGCACTTTGCGCGGAGTGGGGATAGAACAGATAGCTTTGCTTTACGCCCGTGAGGGAGATAACTCATCTAC
>NC_051407.1:19014451-19014634 GCF_015228065.2 Penaeus monodon
TAGGGAAAAACACACACACACACAATATATAGAGCAAGTCAAGAGGAGAAGCGGAGGTGACAGCTAGGATTGTGAAGGATGAATCTGGAAGGATGGAAAGGGGAAGGAATCTGGCCGAATGATACTGGATTTCTGATTAGGATTAGGATTTCTAAGGATTCCCGGACTGGAGAAGGACAAGGC
>NC_051407.1:19014714-19015345 GCF_015228065.2 Penaeus monodon
ACTGACGTGGGAAGAGGTTGTATATTGAGATGATGATGTCGAGAATAAGGGGAAAGGGATTTGAAGATAAACAGAATGAACTGAAAATAATTTGAGGATAGATAGAATAAGGGGAAAAGAATTTTAGGATAGATAGAATGAAGTGATAGTAATATGAGGATAGGTAAAATAACGTGATAGCTATGGAAGGATAGATGAATTGAACTAATGAGGATGTTAAGATAATATATATATATTTTTCATCTGTATATACGGAAACGATTGATGAATGAAGCATAATATATCGAAAAAAATACATTAAAGGTAAATGGAATACAGAGAAATAATTTACAAAAATAACTTACTTAAAATACAGACAAATGCAGTAAACTCGAAATACATACCAAGATGAGGACACACACACAAGAAAAAAAACAAAAAAACTAAAATATAATCTCGAGGTTAAAGAGTGAGAGCGAGAAAAGTAGTAATATAGAGATAAAATAAGAGAAATTAAAAGGGAGAGAGCAAGATTTACCACGGATGTTTTCCCGGAGAAAGCTAAGAAAATAGGATTTGAAGCCGGGAAAAGAAGAAGGAGTTGAAATTAATGAACTCCACATTTCTTGCCTGCGAGTGAGTGAGAAAGAAT
>NC_051407.1:19015449-19016502 GCF_015228065.2 Penaeus monodon
CCAACCGACAGACAGACAGACAATCAGGAAATGTGGCGAAAAGAAATACGAAAAGTGAATGTAAAATACAACACTGATAAAGCATTTTAAACTATATATTGAGAAGAAAATCTCCGTAAGTAGACAGAAAGAACAAATAAACAAAATAAATAAGCAGATGAATAAATAACAGATAAAAAAGAAGGAAGAGGCAAGCTCAGATAGAAAGAGCAAGAGAGGAAGAGGCTTGAGAGTTAAGTAAAACATTGTGATTTTTTCCAAGTGCTGATGGTCTGATTTCCAATTCCCTTTCTGTCTCTTTACATATGTGATGATTTTCTGTATTATTTAAACCACATAGTAAAGGCACAATGGCAAGCTTTAATGGACACTCTCAAGTTCGCTCTAAGAAGAAGAAGTGTGGCAAATAATTAAGGTTAGATAAAAAAAGAATTTTTTTTTATTCGGTTTCAATTAGCAATGCATTGGTTCTTAGATTGATAATTACTATAAGCATGTGCAAAATATGTCCGTAAAATAGATATGATTCCAGAACCCCAATTAAGGTCTTGGCCAGAAAATTTGCACACGGTCAAATAACGAGGAATAAAGTTGTGTAAAAGTCTACGGTCCTGTCTTATCACATTTCATTACCTGGGAAGGAGATACGCCATGATTATTAATCTGACGTAATTAATTCATGCGCTAATATCACCCCGTCTGCCGACGTCTTTCCATCGTCTCGTGGTAATTGCAGCGGTATATTTTCAGCAAATATCTCCTTGAAGAAGTATCCGAGTCTCAGGGACAAGCCAGTAATATCAGTCATAAAAAATGGTAATAAGTGGGTCATACAGCTATTACCCGGCGTAAAGATCCAGTCTTAAAAATTTATCGGCATCGCCGGAATTACTAATCGATTTAATAGGCTGTTTGTTGTCACCATTACTCATGGATGCGAGCTGGCCGATGAGCCTTATAAAGAGCGGCTGCTTCTATCTGCTTCATGAGGCAGACACGCCAAACCAGGCTGCCGCGATTCATAAATAGCAGACCTTCGGATGTGCTCCACGA